>NC_092430.1:22988092-23288092 GCF_036169615.1 Heliangelus exortis
TTTTTCCTTTCCTTTCCCCTCCCCTCCCCTCCCCTCCCCTCCCCTCCCCTCCCCTCCCCTCCCCTCCCCTCCTCTCTCCCTCCTCTCCTCTCCTCTCCTCTCCTCTCCTCCTCTCCTCTCCTCTCCTCTCCTCTCCTCTCCTCTCCCTCCTCTCCTCTCCCTCCTTCTCTCTCTCCTCTCCTCTCCTCTCTCCTCTCCTCTTCCTCTCCTCTCCTCTCCTCTTCCTCTCCTCTCCTTCCTCTCCTCTCCTCTCCTCTCCTCCTCTCCTCTCCTCTCCTCTCCTCTCTCTCTCCTCTCTCTCTCTTCTCTCTCTCTCTCTCTTCTCTCTCTTCATCTCTCTCTCTCCTCTCTCTCTCTCCTCTCTCCTCTCTCCTCTCTCTCTCTCTCCTCTCTCCTCTCTCCTCTCTTCCTCTCTCCTCTCTCCTCTCTCCTCTCTCCTTCTCTCCTCTCTCCTCTCTCCTCTCTCTCTCTCCTCTCTCCTCTCTCTCCTCTCTTCTCTCTTCTTCTCTCTCTCTCTCTCTCTCCTTCTCTCTCCTCTTCTTTCTTCATTATCAGAATGAAAATTAGTGGAATTTTTTAAAAG
Source organism: Heliangelus exortis (assembly GCF_036169615.1). Classification (NCBI taxonomy): domain Eukaryota; kingdom Metazoa; phylum Chordata; class Aves; order Apodiformes; family Trochilidae; genus Heliangelus; species Heliangelus exortis. The sequence goes on from NC_092430.1 coordinate 22,988,676, forward strand.
GAATTGAAATGTGTCAAGTTCATGCCTCAGAAATCTAGATTCTAGAATGTCTGAAATTTTGTTTAGTTTTCCAAGAGATTTTCAGGACTCTGATACCACTTTTTGTTGTTGTTTCAAATTCTTTTGGCAACTGCTTTAGTCTTTCTACTTTAGAAATTGAATGTTTGTTAATACCTTGGTAAAAGCCTTGATTTAGGAGTTTTCAGACAGGATTTTGCAACTCCAAATTAATTTGAAATTGCTCAGACAGGATTTTGCAACTCCAAATTAATTTGAAATTGCTGTGTGTCACTTATAGTGATGGCTGTTACTGGATAAGACAAATCTGGAGGCCAATATATTTCAGGGATGTCCTAGTTTTATTCAATAATAATTAAAAATTCTTTATAGCTCATCAGACTGAGTTTATACAAATTACATATGCAAGGTAATGCCACCTGCTGCCAGTCAAGGCAGAGTCCTGACAAATTTAACAAATAATGTCCTGAATATGGTTACATCCACTCTTTGAAAGGTGAGCTGTGCCTTAGTAGTTAATTAAAATCTGAGTTATTTTGCTTTTTGAATATGTGTATCAGAAATTCAGTTTTCTCTCTCAGAATTGTCAAAAAAAAAAAAACCAAAAAAACCCAAACCCAAACCAAAAAAAAAAAAAAACCCACTGAAGGACGTGGCTCCAACCTGGAGCTGTCATCTTCTGCAAAACAAGGACTTGCTGACCTCCATTTCTTTGAGTTTACTCCCAAGATCAAGTTGATGGCAAGTCACAAAGCTTTAGCTGAGCTTTGTTAACAACTTTGTGTATCTTTAAACCATGACAAACAGTGCCAGCTACTTCATCTTAGCTACACTGAGAAGTAGAATAAGTTTCCTTATGTTTGATGTGGAACAGAATAAAACACAAAGGCAGGCATTGCCCCTTTTCAAAGGTGACATATGACAGCTTGAACATTTTTGTTTAAAACAAAATAATGTGTTGAATTGTCTGTACAGTATTTAGTTTCTTTTTGTTTGTTTGTGTTCTGTAGGATCCCTGAAATGTAAGTCCAGGTTTCATCTTCAGAAAAAAAAAAAAAGATTTTTTGGGAGGTTCACATACACTGTATACTTGCTACAGACTTTGTATTTTTTCCATGTCAGTCTAAATATAAATAAGCAAACTTTGAAGAATCAAAAATGATGGATAGACTTGATTACTTTTCAAATGTCAGATGCCATTTCATATCTGCACTTAAATACAGTTCATATTGTTGATTTGTTCAGTAACTAATTCTGAACAATTTTCTTCATCTATATTCATTTTAAGGTAGGCATCATATCTCTTGAGTCAGTCTGTCATTTCTACCAGAACTGAAGCCCCTGACTGCTTTTGCTACATCATTGCTGAATGATGCAGAAACTGGCCCTGTAGCCACTGGTACAACATTATCTAAAATGTTACTTAAATTCCTGAAATAGCTGGAGATACCACTTTAATTATCTGTGTTCATCCATAGTGAATGTGGTAAATATATTCTCATGTTCTGCAGGTATCTACTGTATAGAAGATAATATAAAAAAATAAAAAATTAAATGTCAGAATATGATCAATAAGTTGAACACAATTTCACAGCATATCTTTGGAGTCCATTAATCACTAAGTTAGCCTTTGTGACAGATGCAGTCATATGAGATAAAAAAAAAAAAAAGAAAAAAAAAGAAGTTGCATTGGTTGATATTTTATGTCCTTTACAGTAGAAAGTGCACTAAAGGTTATGGAATTACAAATACCTCAATGTCCACACAGTATAGTGTCAGGAACTCTGGGCTCATCAGAGAGTAAACTTTATTCTTTTATAATCTTATTCAATTCCTACCTCATTCTAAAGTCTTCTTTTCCTAGCAAAGATAAGTTCATAGCTGTGAATGACTCAAGATAATCTAAACAGGGCTGTCTGAATTTTTCTCATCCTAAAAATCTTCACAGGTGAGGATGGAGGGTACCTGATAGGTGTGTGTTAGTGCTGCATGGACACAGTCAACTGAGTCATCTAAGAAATCTGCCTTAAAAAGAAACTAATATTTTGCTTATCAGTTTCTCTTAGCACAGCCAATTAAAAGAGTACAGATTACATGATCTGACCTCTGCCATTGTGTTCATTTGCATCACTGAAGCACTAGAGGGAAAGGTCAGGGGGGTCAGTGGGGCTTAGCAGGGAATCAGGGGGACCACCTGCAAGTTTTCCTGCTTCAGGCTTAATATTTGTGATATTTCCAATGTCTTTTATCACATCCACAAAAAAATTTAGATAATTTTCTTTTTTTTTTTTTTTAATTTTCTTCCTCTTATTCCCTTTTTCTTTTCCTTGATACGCAGTGACCTCCTCCCAGGGCAGTTCACTCCAGCTGGATATTGTTTTCCCTGGATTACCTCCATGCTTGGTCTTACACTGAGGGTAAGTGCATAACATGTTAGGTTCTGTAAGTAATGATATTCAGCCTCTCAAGGCAAGGAGAGACATAACTTCATTCAGCAGAACAACAGAAGTAGGTCACCATGCTAGTTTTGCTTTTATGTCACATTAGGTAATTCTCTTTGCTATTATGCTTCAGATTTCCTTGTAATAAACATCCTTCAAGTGTGAACAGCAGCAGCTGGGGGAAAGGATTCTTTTCTTCACTGAGATGAAGTTCACTTCACTTTTGTCAGAGTGGAAGTTGCTGACACACACATAAGACCACTTCATGTTTAAAATCATTTGATGGAGGGATTGTGGTTATGCTGAGTGCTACAATAGGCCTGAAATTCCTTCCACTGCAGCTAAAGTTTGGGAAGATTGCACAGCTTTTACAGAAGAGGTTTCTGCTAAGAATCCTGTGTTGCTGCCTGTGAAAGACACTGTGAAAAAAATACTGTGTATGGGATTAAAATATGGATAATGAAAAACAGTTAATTTCTCACAGGCTGGAAATTCTCTAGCCAGCAGATATTTCTTTCACATGCAAAGAAAACTTGAGTGGCAAATATAATACAAATTTTTATTTTTTGGTTTTTAACTTTTTGTTCTTTTGTTTAATTTTGTTTGTACATATAAGTATTCTTCTGATTGAACCCATATGGTTTTGTTGACACTAGTATGCTACAGAAATGAGAAGAATTGTATTTGATAGTCAAATAAGTTCTGTTCTACTATATATAAAATCTGTATTTGATCCCAAACATCTCAGAGTCAGTGCTGATAGCTTTCCTTTTCCTTTGGGATGCTTTGAATTACACCCAGCTAAAGAAACTTTTAAATGATATTAAAAAAGATTAAAATGCTCAGTTCTCAGGAGCATAGATTTTAGCTGACAAACAATTTTATCAGTATATAAAGAAAGTAGGACAGTTTTCCTCATAGGTTCTACAAAGGCTGTTAATTCTATATTGTAGTAAATATCTTCTTGTTAGTAACATCTTTTTTATTTTTTATTTTTTTTTATTCCTTCTTTTTCTTACTGGTAGAGAGATTGCATGACTGTGTAATATTGTTACCATAGTGAGAGTTGTCTGACATCAAGGGGCTGACAATCAGGAGGAGTTATGAGACTCAGTAATGTGCTGTTCCTATCAATCATCAGAACACTTATTACTTGGGAAATGTGATGGTATGAGCTGGGGTTTTGATTGTGAAATGAAAATAATTATTTCCCTTTGTTTTAAGCTGAAACTGGTTTTGTGTTATAACTCTATGTATATTTAATGAGGAAAATCAGATTTTTCAACATTCCTCTTACAGTTTTCTCAGCTTCTTTTTGTAGCTATGCTCATGCTGTCACACTGGTCTGGTTTTAACAGTCTCAGTGACAGCCTCATCAGCAGACAGCACTTGTCTCAAATGACATTTCTTAGCTGAGAGAAGGCAGGACAGATATATGGGTTTTATTCCTCTGGAGGCATCAGCCAGCCATGCTCCATCTCTTATCTAGACACAGAGAAAAAAACTGACCAAAAGGGGGGAATTAGTTGTGGTGCTTAGTTTTTGATACCTTTTCTGAAATGTTCAAAGTAGCTCCAGGCATAATACTGAAGGCAAGGAGGACTTTTTGTTTTCCTGCACAACAGGACTGATGTTGAAGGACTGAAGAAAAAACACAGTCCTACCATAAGAACTCAACTTTTGAAGGGAAAGATAGGGAAACATTCCAGGATCTCAGTTTATTTTCTGGAAGGGGAAAATCCCCCTTCATTCAATGTTGGATTTTCATTCAACTTTTCATCTTCCAGTACCTTTCCTTTAAATAATATATTCAGTATTTACAGGGGGTTATAGCTAGCTATTTCAGTGAAGAAACTTACTTCTAGTCTCACTCCTCATCTTGGGTGATTATTCAGTACATAAAAGAAATCATCATCTATGGTCTTGCATTACAATTAGTCATTTAGGCAGAAGCAACACAAAGAATGCAGGAAAAGACAGAAAAAGGAGTTACTTTTTTTTCCTCAAAATAATATACCTGCAGAATTCTTTGAAATTCATACTTTCCTATTTCCCAGATGATTTACTATAACATTATCCAGAGTCTCCATATGATTACAATTTAAATGGGGCTCCATTCACTTCAGTTACTGATTAGATGTTAATTTTTCAGTAAAGTGGAAATTATTAAACTTTGATATTCACAGAACTTAGTCCTCCCTTTGACTGTGTGTGCAGTAAATTTTTTTTTTTTGCTGTGTTTGATCAGTTCACATTAGTGCCTTGAAACAATCAATATCACACTGTGTTTAAAATTATCTTTTGAGGAACACAGAGTGGTCAGGTGGCAAAAATCTCAAGAGACCAGCATGAAACTAATAAGATTTACTAAGAGCTTTTGCTTTCATAATATGAAGGAAAACCAAAGAGTAGACTCTGAATAGCTAGAGTCTTAATTGGATATTGATCTAAACAAATATTCTCTTTCTAAGTACCTGTTAAAATCAGTTATCACCATTTTTTAGGACACATTGTATTTATCCTTATTTCTGTAGAAGTGATACTGCCTGTTCCAAGTTATATAAAGATGCATTAGCAGTACACTTTCAATAGATCTATTAAATTCAATTTGATTTACTCACTGTTGAGCATAGGCTCAAACAAAATATAGCATTCTATAAAGCTGCAGAAAGAGGAATGCTGAAAATAATGTAATCATAGCCATTTATGCTAGTATATTTTTTTGTTAATTTGCATGGAAATATGGGTTTTAGGGCACTTTTCCTGTGTCAACTCTTAAACATGCCTTATTTGTGCCTTAATACACTTTATCCCCCAGTTTCACTGAAAGATCCTGCTTTCACTGGCATTTTCTCTTTCTGATTTTTCTTGCTTTCTTGTTTTTCACTGCTGTAGCAAGACAACACAGCATTATTCCAGAAGTCACATATCATTCCTTTCCAGATGGACTCCCTTCAAGTTGAAATGATCCAGTCACACACACAGAGCTGTGCAAAGCAGACAGAACATACAAGATTATTATTACCATTTTTTTTTTCCTTTGCCAAGTTTCTTCACAAATAAACAAAAGGCTCCTTTAGGAGTGTAGCTCAGCTATATTTTTATTCCACTAAAATAATGATAATTTTAAAAAAATAATTAAAACTGATAGCTTGGTTTAAATCACTAAGAAAATTAAACAAATTAATAGTGATTGTATCAGTTTAGGGAAACTAAGAAGTGGCTGCACTTTGAGCCTTGAGCTGTGGAACTGCTGACCCCAGATTAATTTGGCAATAAAATATGAAGGCTATGAACAACTCTCCCAGTGGAAAAAAAGAAGTTTTGGTTAAACTTGCAAACATTCAAAGCCCTTTCTCTGTTGTTCTCAAACACCCATTCTTATTAAACCAGAAACAACCTAATTTTTTTTAATCTTTTAATTTTCCATAAAAAGTGTGGATTCTACCTGCTGGGTTGAAAGTGGTTGGGGTTTAGAAACAGTCACAAATGCCAGTGCAGAACACAGGATATAAATCAATTCTCATAAAGTAGGCTAATGAAAAAAAGGTACCAGAAGCAATATTCTGATGCTCTCCAGTATAATCTCCAGCACTGTAAAGACAGACAGGAGTCTGGCATGGGGCAGCCACTCATCAGGCTCTTGCCAAATGCTCAAGGCAGAGGAGGTTTAAATCTTCTGGGCTGACTTAAGGAAAGAAAACTGTTAGAGCTCTGAATCCTGAGCAAATTTCTAGATTGCCCTTTTGTTGTGAAATCTGATGTGGAAGACAGAGGCTGTGTCTCTGCTGGCCCAGCCCTGAAATGTGGCTTTCACATGAGAGATCTTCAAGCCTGTTGTGTTTCTGTTGCCAATATACTGACTGTAGAAATATTTTTCAGAAGCTGCTGATGTCTGTCAGCAACAGAAGTGCCAGTCCTGGCTCTGTAGGAAGCTATAGCCAGAAAGATTCAAGGCTAGGAATGTGTTCATCAGTTCCACTGCAAGGCAGGAATTGTGTCTGACATCATCTCAATTTATCAGTAGACAAAGTGCAGAGAAATCTTTGCAGCAGCATCAAAAAAGTTGTTTCTTCACAAATCTCACTGATTCTGAGTAATAGTGAGATTTTTAGGACAAATATATTTAAATAAATGGGAGGAGGACAGATCAACCTTCTGAGTTTGTTACAGTTTGGGTTGGTTCTTTTCTTCTGCATTATATTGTTCTGTTTGTGATTAAGATGAAGAAACACTTTTGTCTCTGTTCCAGTAATGCAGTTGTGTATTTTTTTGGTTCCAGTCCCAGCCTTTTTATATTCTAGTTATATTTAGCTGAAAATAATGGAATTTGCACAGGCTGTAAAGACTTCAGAAGTAGGCTTGTATATGTCTTACTTATTTGTCCTTTGAACAAACGTTTTCCTAAAAAATAGGATCATGAAGACACCAGCAGTGACAGTGACTAAAAGCAGACTCAATTCTAGAGAAGACCTTGAGGTCAGATGGTTTTTCCTCCTCTCCTGAGGTAGGTTTCTTAGCTATAACTCCCCCTTGTCACCTAATGGATGTCTAACCTGGTCTCAGAGACCTGGAGCATCTCCCCACTCTGTTCCACTGCCTTGTTACCTTTTCCAGAAGAATGATTTTTTTTCTCTTTTGCTCCTAACAATTATCTCTACAAAAATCAGCCTTATCTTGGCTCTTGAGGAAGTTTTCTGAATTTTTTACTCATTCTCCTTTGGTCTTCTCCAAGCAATGACTGGAACTGGTGAGTCTTTTTCTGTAAAACACAAAAGCCCTGATTAGCAGCAACTGTGTAGTCTGTTGCTACCCCAATTGTATATTTGGATGGCTCATTATTCATATCTGAGGAGTTTGTCCTGTGCTTTGCCTTTAGTTCTTGCTTCCAGGTCTATCAGATCCTATCCCAGATTTGCTGGAATCAACTTGAATTCTCTTAGCTCTGCTGCCCAGTGTGTGGTGTCTCCCTGCTGGATTTCCCCTTCTAAATACATGGATTTGAGTTATTCCATCAGGGCATGCACAGTCTCCATATACCTTTTCTATAAACTTATACAAATTTGTCACAATATAAAAAATATTTAACCAAAGAGGATGAAGATAAATTCACTGTCTTTGAAATAGAGCTATTTGAACAGAGGTCCAAATACAATTTTTTTTTTTGTTCTCATAAAATGTTTGGGTTTTTTCTTTGGATTAGTTTGTTTCCCTTAGAGCTGTTCAAAAACTGTGATGAACAAATTTGCTTCTGGAGCAGCCTGGAATCACTTTTACTCCAGGAATCCTGTTTTCTCTCATCTTCTCCAGGTACTTGCTGGGTGAGGAGCAAGGAGCTGACACTGGAGAACAAATGTTTTAGGTTGATGTTGCCATTCCTCCTGTCCTTCTATCACAAGGTATTGAAACTCTAGAGTTTCTTTGACTTTACAAGACAGAGCAAAGACAATTTCAGGACAGATTAGTGGCTGTAGTCCACTAAAGAAATCCCAATTAAAAAAATAGCTTGAAAATAATGGGTTAATTAGAGAGATGGTTCCTAAAATCAGACAGAAACTGAGCCTTGCAGAAAACAGAGTCTTTGAATTATTGTTATATAGAATAAAAACTTAACAGGAGAAGGAACATAGAATGAAAGCAAAACATGATCAGAGTCAGGGAATTACACTCATGTCCCAGTGGAAATGTTTGTAAGAACAACTGTCCTGTCATAAGTGGGAGTTCCTGGGACTTGTAGGGAGAGAATTTTTGATACTGAAGAAAGGATCAGAACAGAAGTATTTTGGAGTTCTGGGTCCATCTACTGGTAAAATTATTCTTTTGGTATTTTATAGGGCAAGCCACATGGGAAAGGAAATCTGCAGATAACTTCATTAGCCATGTAAACTGTCAGAATTACTCAACACAGTGACATTACAAAAGTTCACAATAGTAGTAGTGTTAGTTGACAGTACTTAAAGAATTTTATTTTAGGAAATTTATCCCCAAAAAACCCCTTTTTATGAACTGATTTTCTTACCAAGCTTTCTTAGGAAATTTTTTGGAGCTCTGATCTATCAGCCTATCAGTAGAGCACCACCTCCAGCAGTAGGGATGTGCAGGTACACAATGAAAGCAGCAGACAAAAAAGCAGCACAAAGAAGAAATCTTTCCTACTGTTTCCAATGATGTTTTTGCTATTTGCCTGGCTTCAGAATTGATCTTTTTCAGTATTACTTTCTGGGAAATATCCTTTTGGTTCTTTCATATGTGAGGAAAAAAAAGGCATTTGTGTGCCTCTTTAGCAACTTTTCAAACTATGATTTTTTTTTTCTTTTTGTAAGAACAATTTAAGTTCAATGAAAAGCCAAAAAAATTATAAGCAAGCAATTACCTCTCCTCAGCAACTTATTCAGAAATATGCAGGAACGAGTCCAATGAATAAGGAATTGCTCAGGATCCATGCATATTGTATGATATAGAAATTACCTTGATTTGAACAGACATAATAGCACCCATCATTAAAGCCTGTTTAGGCAAGCATATGATTCATCATTTATTTTTGAGAAAGATCTGTGTAGTTACAAAGCTCCCTAGGAAACATCCTTAGTGCACTGTAGAACTGTGAGACTTCCTCTGATGTGTTCTGATTCAGAAAATATCAGCCTACCTGCTTTATCTTAATGCACTTCAGAAAGAAGAGCCAGTAAAACTCAGGCAGGATGAAAGTTTAAAAAAAAAATTATTTGGTCTTTTATTCATGCAATGCTTTCAAATTCTGTCCCTTTGCTGTTCTGAGTCATTATTTATTGAACATCTCCATCACCAATGAATTGTTTCACACAAACACCACAGCCCAGCACCCTCAGTTCACACCACAAGAATTTGGCCAAGGCATCACAACTGATATGATTTATCTTCTGCTTCATTATTGAAAGTGTTAGAATCAATCAGCATCCAAAAGCTTCAAGTCTACCCCATTTCCAGTTAAAAGACAAAGGAAAATTAGAAAGACCTTTTAACTTTGGAGAGGAATTAAATTTTAAAAGTCAGCTTGAAGTTCTGAAGAGGAAAGCTGAACAGGAGGACTCGTGTCTTGACAGAGTTGGATCCAGGTACTCAGGGGATTCCAGTGCTCCTGTTTAATAATGAAAAATGTTTCTCAAGGGACTGTGTCTTCCAGTCAAACCTCAGTGCATCTCTACATGCCTTGACTCTCTTGGTCCTCATGACTACATAACCACAATTACTGAATGCAAAAAGCCAAATAGAAAATACACACCCCTCCTTCCCCTATATCCACAGTGTAGGCAAACTGAATGCTTTAAACTGATGAAATATGATTCTGAAAACACTGAGAGAACATATAAATTGTTTTCCTTACCTTTAAAAATTATTACTTACAGTAGAGTTGGAAGCTTTCTATGATAAGTGTATTTTGAAAGAAAATTAAAAAAGGTAAACTTCTAAAATTAATTTTCTGTAAATGACCCAACATTAACTCAGATGGAAAATGAAAGGACTCTCCAAACAAAAGAATTCAATAATACTTCCATGAAATTTTGCTGTCTTCATGATTACTATTATTATAAAAAAATAATGTTTTCTATTAGTTTATTTTTATAGTTACTTCTTACTTAAATTTCAACTCTTCTAAAGCTGTTTTAAGCTGAAATGCATCTCTGGAATATGCCTGTGTTTCCCAGAAAGTCTTTGCTGCAGATCCTGAGTTTATGCTTATCATACCATTCTTAGGCTGTGAGTAGGGAAGGCTCTTGGTTGTCTCATTTCACAAAGAAACACAACTTAAATATTCATCTCATTGGCAGCTGCCTATGGGAAGTCTTGCCACATTAAATGTGTTCTGCTTTAATTCCTTCCAGTGTAGCATTAAAATTCATTAACATCTATGTACACAATTTCTTTTCATCATTCATTAAAAATAACAAAATGCACCCAAACAGCTGAAAATCCTATATAATATTAAATATTTTAATGCACATATCCATACATTTACAGACACATTCCACAGGTGGTTTTGTTGGGAGTGTATCCAGAAATATTTTTGCTTTTATTACATACAGAGATCAGTTGAATGTCAAAATACTTCAAAACAGATAAAAAATAAAGGCAAATGAGAGGATAAATTTATTAATTAACTAAGTTTGACTGTTTAATGCATCAACATTATTTCTTTACATGAGTTAAGACTTCCATGCACTGTCTTGTACTATTTGAAGAAGCTTTACTGGCAGACCCCAGAGACAATTTGTTATGCCCTTGACAAAAGCTGCATAATACAATTCATTCCTGATTCTAACTGGTTTTATCCAGTAGATAAATTAATCAAACATATAATATGGTGTTCTCACAGTTCCTAAAAAGAACTCTCACCTGGAATTTGTTTTAGGAGCAGATACAAAAACACAGGAATCAAAGTAGACTTTCAGAGGAACAGGAATTCATGTTGAGAGCTTTTGGAAAATACTTTTCCTAGTGAGTCAAGGCTTGCCTTTTCAGAATGAATAAATAGTTGCATTTATCTTCTATTTCTGCTGCTAAATTACTCTCTTCACTGAGATGCAGCTCCATCCATAGTGCAAATTTCCTATGAATCTGGAACAGAATTTTCATTTACAAATAAAAATAATGAGGTGGAGCTGGTGTTTAATGCTCATCTAAAAAAACAGCTCTGTGTGGCAGAAACATGTTCTATGAACTCTCTCAGTTTCCCACTGCCCTACATGATACTGATCTCAGGATAATTCATGGTCAGCCCATGCTTTTTGTCACATCAAGTTAAACCTTCTGTCCAGAATCTCTCTCAGGTTTCTATATAGCTCCAAATCTGGAAGGTCCTTCTTTTCAGGGGCTTTAATAGGAAGCTAATTTGAGTACAAAGGGAGGAAGTCAAGCACTTCAGATCCCTGCCTCTCCTAATGGAATCAGAGCCCTCCACACCACACCACATTTACAAGTGCAGTGCAGATTAGAAGCACCACATTATTGTTACCAGGAGTGGTACCTTAAATCTGCTGTGTGCAATGGTTGTACTAATAAAATGCATTACTTGGAGTTTTAAATCCTCAATCTAGAAATTCAATTAATTTCCTGGGAATCCAATTTGGAAATACAAGAACCTTGCTCATCTGCTGTCAACCTGTAAAGCTGCAGAGTCTCACACTGTAGTGGAAAATGAATTTTGCCTACAAACATGCCATCAAAGTCTTGGCTTAAGATGCATGTTTGTAATTTCTGAAGCAGGAGTGTAGCCTTGTTTAAAGACAGAGTAGGAAATAAAAGTTCCCAAACCTTTATTAGCACCCCAGCTCCCACCAAAATATCCTGTTTATCTCAGAAAGTCTCCATTCATTTTATCTATGGACTTTTTTCCTGAAATTTCACTCATCTAAATGCTTGCTTTCACCAGTGAGCTCTTGTTTTAAACTAAAGAGTTTTTAAATTTTAGCATAAAATCTCCCTGATTTTTTTTCTTTTCTATCCATTGCTTATACATCTGCACAAACCACAAGAAACACAGAGCATTATTCACATTATTCACTTAAAGAAACTTTATGGATTTATATGCTGAACCAGGCCCTAAGATAGAGCAGGTCAAGCCCACTATATTTTAGATATTTTTTTTAGAATCAACTCTACTCTGAAATAATTTTTTAGGGATGAAAGGTTTAAATATATCACAAAGCAAAATACTTATTACAGCTCAAGAAGTCTAATGGCTAGAATCTGCAAGAAAACACATTTGATTCAGAGAAGAAAGAAAGGCAAACTTGTTTTAACATATGAGAAGTAAAATATTTTAGACATTTAAATAAAACAGCACTCTCTCTAACAACTTCTAAGCATTTCCATCTAATGTATAAAAGCCCTCAAGCAATAGTTTTATTTTCAACATGGGATGATGGAAAGATGGACAAAAAGCTCCTCGGTGCTTTATTAGCTGCCTGCTATTCTTGGAATGGTAATCAATAAAAAGTACTTCTCATAAAATAAATTTAATATTTCACCAGTAAAAAATGATTATATTTTTTCTCATGACTGACCTTAATAACTCTCAAACTCTGAAGGCACTTGTGATGCCTATGAGTTATGAAACTTTCATTCTCATGAAAGAATATAATAATCACCCTTCACTGGTGAGATATTCTATAGAACACAGATTAAGTCAGCCAAAGGTATGAATTCCCTTATGACTTCACTCCTTAGGGAGCTTTCTATGCCTAAAAATACTGTGGTGCCTGCTTTGCACTTGGCTTTTATCTCAGGATAAGGCAATGAGAACATTAAATAACTGAAGTAAAATTGCAGAGCCCTTCTTGTAGTGAGGATTGTCACAGCTGCATGATGGCATTTAGCAAGGAATTTAGTTAAGGACACTGCATGAGCTGTGTTTCATTCTGTTCAGAACAATAATGTGTTATCACACTAACATTTAGTCAGATTTCTTGCCTGATTGCTTTCAGTTTCAAAGGGGCCAACCCCACATGCTACACTCCTTCCCAAGAACAAGGTACTCCTGGGGATATGTGTGATTGATCCCAGACAGGGATGTGTGATTTATCATCCCTGTATAGTTACAGTGTGCTCTGAAACATCCTTTGGCATTTAGCAGGATGATATTCAGGTTATTTTTCTGTAGGATATGATAAAGATCAGTACATAGGCATAATTATCTTGTTTTCTAGTTGCTGTTGATTGAAGGTAGTTTTCTGGTTGTTCACACACCAGCCACTAGATAGTGTCCTGAAACTTCAAGAAAACAAGAGGACAAGGATTTTGATAAAGGTGGAGGTATAAACTCTCATCTTACCAAATTTCTAGCAATGTTGAACTGGAGAGAGCCACAAAAATAAGACTTCAGGTAAATTAAAGCCTAAATTCTCAGAGAGATAGCTAGAAAGAGTGGGCACAGATGCTGAACAGAACATAGGAAACAGTGCTGGATCCTGTTTATAGATCTGGTGATGGCTTTGGGGCTCCTTGATCCTTTTCTGCTGCTATTTCTCCTACTATTTTTCTCAAATTCCTTTTTCAAAGAGAAAGTCATAGCAAATAGAGTTGATTATGAGCTCTAAGAGTCAACAGGTCCTATTTTGATGTTAGAAGGGAGATAAAAATAGAATGCAAATAGAAGACAGAAATCCAAATATTATTGAAATTTAACAGTGCCTCAGAAGATCTTCGGTGCTGCAAAGGACTTTTCACTCTTGACACAGGGCAATGCCTTTGAAATCCAGCAGCTAAATGAAGCATAGTCTGGGGACATCTACCATTCTCATCCCAGCTGCTCCCACATTGTGCAGAATATTCTTAACACAATGAAAAAGCAGCTAACTGCCCATCTGTGCACTGCAGACTGTCTGCTCATGGCTGATTAGTGAGAGAAAACAGATTTCTGCTAATGTTAGGGTGCAGTTCTGCAATGTGGAAGACCCAGCTTTTACTTCTCAGGATATTTTCAGTATTTTAGCCCTGTTTCAGTGCCCCTCCACAGCTGCACAGCTTCCAGTTCCCCAGCTTTGAGTGGTTTGGACCACTGAGCCCATGCCATGAAACTAAATTAATCTCTGCAACTTTCTATTAGTTGCATCCATCCTTCAGCAGCACTATGCCAAGGCTTGCTGGGAGTCTGACATGCTTCTGAACACCCCTAACAAATCCTTTTATTTTATATATTTCTCCAGATTCGTTTTCATGCTGTTCAGTAAATGTTCTACTCTAAAGAACTTTAGAGGCTCTGGTCTTTCAACTTTTGTACTGCACTCATTAAATTACCTGCAGGTTTGGTGCTGGAAAACAGACAGCTGCATTTCATGAGTTCAGGAACCTTCAGCACTTTTAATTGACTTTGCTTCTTTTCTACTTTGTTAAAAAAAATATTGAGGGGATGGGGGTGGGGCAGAGAGAAAGCAAGCATATTAGTTTTTATACTTATATAAAGTAAAGAACACATGAAATTGCCTCATTTTACTCACCTGCAGCTACTCATTTCAACATCTATTCCTATGCTGTACAATTTTATTTTCATCAAAATATTTTGACATGTTTCTTTCCCTTTTGGTGGTAAATGAAAGAAAAGCCTGAAGCTTAGTTACTCTGAGATGGAATTTTTTTTTTTTTTTTTTTTTTTTTTTCAGTATTTGCAGGGACTTGGAAGAGGAGACAACCCCCTCATACTGCAGAAACAGGCAGTGCTAAGAGGTCATTTTTGACCATAGGTAGGAATTAGATACATTGTGTGAAATCTGATTTACAGTGCAAAATTTTATTCAATTGAGCTCCAGACAAGGAAAGACTTTCCCTTGCTTCTCTTTAACCAAAAGGTCTTTTTTTTCCTTAATTTCCCTCTGCATCAGCTCTGCCATTGCCCTGTCTAACAGAGAGGATGCTTTTGACATTTCCCTGTCTCAGGGACCAGACTCTGGGATTGTGCTTTCTCAAATACAGAGTCCATCCAGAACTGCAGCTGAGTCACTGCTCTCCACTTGTAAAGCCTCACTTTAGAGCTCTAGTTATTCAAACCTGGTCCTTCAAGTCCACATGGTGTCCTATTAGCTTTGGGAGGCTGGATAAAAAGACAAAAATCTTAAAAAATTACACAAGTGTGATTTGCTTAAAGGCCAGCTGAAAGAGTTGATCCCAATTGTTTAAGTTTTCAGCTGAAGCTCTGTTGAAGTCACTTTTAGTATTATAAAAATCAAGCAAGCAGCTAATGAAAAAGAAATAGAACAATTTAGAATGAAAATGAATTAAATTTTTTTGGTCAAAAAATCTTTCCAAGCTAAGAGCACACTGTCTCTAGGGCAAATCAGGTTAAAACAATTCTTTTGCATTTGACTATTAATCATTTGGAACTTATTCGTAGAGTGGTCAAGAATAATTTTCCCTGGCTTATGTGATTAAAGAGATCAAAGAGTTCATTATTGCTTTAAATAAGTGCTGGCAAGTTCTGTTATCCAGCATGCAAAGAGAACAGGTCTTCAGTTATCTCCCACCATTTCCAGACTTACCCCAAAAGTGGCCTTTGCACTTAAATGAGTTATGGATCAAAGTCATTTTTCTCCAGGAGGCATAAAAAGGCAAAGGAGGGCTCTTTGCTCTCAGCCAGGCCAGTGACAACTTTCTGGGGTTATTCAGCTCTGTCTGGGAACAGAATTGAGGCCATTAGGGCATGGAACTTCTTGACACTTGTGATTGTTTTATTTTGCTTTTAGCCCTCCCTGAGCACACGAGTCTGGCATTTTACATCTTCATCTTTCTAACCCACCCAATTGTCTTGCCTGAGCTGGACTCATCTCACCCTTGTCACTGGTGGCCATAAAGGGACATTTCTGCTGTTCTTGTTAGATGCTGAGAGTGAAATGGTTCCTCCTGGGGGACCTTTTCTATCCCCTGAGCTGTGTAAGCACCCATCTCAGCTTTGGGAATCACTCCAGGGATGCTCTGTTTCCTCCCTCCAGCCTTCAGTTGCTGTCTACAGAAATGGAGTTTTCAGATTTGTTTCTAGGTGCCAAGTTGTTGATTTTATTACCCTTTCAGCTGGACAAAATTTCTCAGGATTATTTATCTTGGATCATAATTTATCTTGGATCACAAAAGGTTATTTGAAGCAGTTGCAGGGAAAAGAAGATGAAACAATTGAACATTTTCATTTTCTTTTAAAAATAACAATTATTACAATAAAAGCAAAAAAAAAAAAAAAATTATCATACTCAGGTTCTCACATTATATGCAAATGTTAGCAGATATTTCTGGGTCTGACCTACATTCAGAAAATACAAAATTATTAAGTAATGCCTTCTACAATGGTTCTTCTTTTCTAAAGAGTTTATGTGACATTTCTTCTCCTTTCTTTCTGAGTCCTGATAATGTTATTTTGAATCTGTGAGCCATTATTTTGAGCGTATAAAGAGAAAAATAATGAGTTGATCAGATGCTTTTGAAGGAATAAAACTGACTTATTCCTAGTTCCAGGGAATTTATCTCTCTGGTTGCCCCAGTCTGATATGTGTATTGCTGAAGGAGTCAGATAAAATAATCAGCAGAGAAATGCAGCTATCACCAAAACCTGGGTCTAAGATATAATCTGGCTTTTTTATAGAAATATGTGGTAGATATGAAATGAATCTTATTCTAATCTGTTATCAAAAAGTAAGAAAAAATGTGAATGGAGTGAAAGGCATTTCTAAAATGCAGCTGGAGAGCTATACTTTACAAATATTTGAATGGTTTTTGAAGGACCAGAATTTAGCAGTATTTATGAACTCATTTCTATTAAAAAGACTGGAAGTTAATGATATAACAAGGTACTACTTGGCTCTGGTGAGAAGAAAGGGTCTATATAGGAAATAGGGCATGAAATTCTCTGTCTTTCAATGGGTCACACTTTGTGGTCAGTGCTCCCCATAGCATTTTTACCTGAACTTAGGATATTTATTTAAAGACTTATTGGAGAAAAAAAAAAAAAAAAAAAGCTTATTATATGGTATAATCAAGACTTTTAATGGGCCCAAATAGCTTTGTAAAATATTATTTATATCATTCTTTATGAATATTATTATTCTAAAACAAAATATTATAATGGAACATGCATGTTTTGCAATAATACCAAATAGACAGCCCTAGCCCATCTTAACAAGAAAAAAATCCTTCCAAGGTTGCTTTAATTTCTGATGATCTTGAATCTAAAAAAATCTACGTTTTCTCCCAACCTAAGCACTTATAACACTTGCAGCTTCTTGTTACTAGAACAATTTTCTTTGTCAAAAGAAAACCCAAAAAGAATAGCACGAGCAGGCAAAATACTTTTTCTCTTTTAAACTATGATTTTTTTCCTTATTTTTAATTATTTCCATTAAAAATATAACAATTTCAGAAGTAGCCATAATACATTATGAATAAAAAAGTGGGTTTTTTTTTTTGTCATCTATGTTTTTACCCCCAGTGTATGAACTGTTAGAGTTAATGTACCTGTATTTATTGACACTAGGTAGGGGCCAACAGAATGAAAGGATTTGACTTTACTTCTAGCTTGGAAGATGGTGCTTGCAGAACTAGGAGGAATTTATTGACATTTTTGACATCTAAAGTTATATTATTAAAATCAAACCTCTTTTCTTCTCCGAATCCTAATTTTCCCTTTAATCTGTGGGTTTAATTTACCATTTTTTAAAAATCTTAATTTTCCCTTTAGTCTGTGGGTTTAATTTACCATTTTACCACTTAGTATTTATGGTCTGATTTCTTTCTCTCTAGCTTTTGAAGTATGGGATATTTAGAGTCTTAGTGCAGTTCTCAATTAAATTTTTCTCTCTTTCATTCCTCAAGAAGCTGTGGAACTGACTTTTTTCCCTGCCTTCTGCTTCTCAAAGCCCAGCCACACCATCCCCTTGTCTGAGGCAATATTACTGCAAGCTTTGCTGATTGCCCTGAAGTTAAAGTGTCTCCCAGAGCAATTTGCCAATGCAGCTGAAGTGCCTGTCCTCAACAAAACAGAGTGCTTGTTTTAATAGAGTTATCATATCACTTAAGGAAAAAAAAAAAAAAAAAAAATTGAATTGTATTGTTCAGAACTGCTGGTGCTCCAGTTCTCATGGCTTTGATTAGACCTGGGCAAAAAGTTGCTGAGCTCATTAGACACTCCCTGGGCTTCTGTGCTCAAGCAGAAGTTGGAAGGTTTTGTTAAATGAGGAGTGTAAAAGATTCTGACAAAGAGACCTTCTTGTGACTCAGAATATGGAGTGCCACGGCACTTTCTCTGTTAAAGAGAATATTTTTTTACAAAAGCCTCTTGTCCATTATAGAAATAAGATTTGGTGTCCTGGGTGATGAAGATATTCACAGAAATGTCCTGTCAATTAGGGCAATCCAAAGTAACCCAAATGAAAGCCAAAACCACTGAGAGTGCAATTCATTGTGGGTTGCATGCTGGAAAACAATAGAAATATGATTAACTGCATTTCATAGGCTGAGGAAAGGAAGGCTAGAAAAATGATGGTGCAAGAATGTGCTTTATCTCTTAAAAAAATTACCCTTTTGTACTCATTGTCTGCAGCAACACTAAATCTGTAGTCACTGTATCTCTGAAGGAGTTATTATGCATATTTATTGATTAAGTTTACTTGTGAGTGCATCTTTGCTCATTCTAGGCACCCAGCAGTTCTGAAAAATGGAAAAATCCCTGGCTTTATTTAAATGCAACCAACAGGCACCTGCATCTTGAAAAATACATTGAAACAACTATATTATACCTACAGTAACTTTTTCAGAATACATTTAGCTGTACACAGCCACTTCACAAAACCCACTTTTTATTCCACTGAGCTTAATGTTTTGTAACAATTCTTTTGCAGTATGAGAGAACTTTGCTGGTTTCTCAAATTTCATCGAAATGTTACCATTTGATCCTTCTCTCTCACATCTCCAGCTTCAGCATTTTTTATAGAAATGTCTGGAAATGCTATTCTGAGCAAGAGCTGAGAAAATCCAAATCCTGATTAAACTATGCCAAACTCTCTGTGCCTGCAATACGTGTAGAACCCAACCTATTTCAACTAAATTTGGGTTGCTTTTCTTTTGCTTTTTTTTTTTTTTTTTTTTTTTTCCAATGCAAAACCTGCTTAAATTGTTCCAAGGCAATAATTTTATTTTTTTTTCCTCCAAGTATGCTCCAAAGTCTCCCTTTCTATACAGTATAAATTGAAATGTCAATCACTTCATAATAGGTTGTGCAGGGGATGTTAAATGTGAAAATGCCAAAGCTGAGAGGACATTGTAAGATGGGAAAAAAAAGAGATTGTCCTGGTGGATGCAATTCCAAGTCCAAACTGGATCTGCTTTGCTCATGGAAACTTCAGTCAAGGTGCTGCAGCTGAGTTATGGAAAAGTTTCTCTCTGGTGCAGTCAGAAGAGCCTCTCAGCCAGTTTTCCAGTTGAGTGTGAGAAACCAGTGTAGTTTCTAGGTAAACAAAGAGAACGTTGTGTAAATATAGCCTAAAATTATGTATTTTATGCAAGCTTCATTGCATATTTTAATTGCACCATAATCATTAAACATATCTGCTTAGTAGAATTTTACTTTTTAATTAAATCCAAATTCTTGGTATTAGACAAGAATTCTGATGTCACGTTTACAGTTCATTAGACTCATAATTAAAATGTGTAACTAGACTAGAGAATTAGAGAATATTTAATTTGGGAAAGTGTTTTCTTGCTTCTGTAACAGGCTGGGTTGCTACTAATGGGCTGCAAACATAACAACTGCAAAACCTCATTGCAGGAGAAGGATTTCATTCCATTAATAATGTGTGTGTGTGATTGTAAGGCTAAAAACCAACAGAATATTTAAATCCTCAGATTTTAAAGAAACACTAGAATGCCAAAAATAAACGAACAAAAACCCCAAAAAACCCAAAACAAGCAGATAAGTACAAATGTTATATCAAAAACTGAATAATATAAATAGTGTCTCATCTTTTTCTGACTACTTACATTACTTGAGGGAATGAAATATGTTTTTTGCTTAGGATAAGCCAAAACAAATATTCTGCCCTAGTGCATCTACTCTTAGTGTGAAAAATTAATAAATACCAACAACAAACAGGTGTTGGGGAAGGATTGTGGAGAGTACATATTCTGCATAAGAGAAATTTTTATCTCTAGAGGAGAAATATGTGATGAAAATTCAGTACATTAAATCTGCAGACTGGATTTTCAATCTCTTACCAAGAACAGGATTTATAAGGAGGAGTAAGAACACAATTTGCTCACAGTTCCTTGGGATCCCTTTTGGGACCCTTGAAGGACTCCAGTCCTGACCACTAAAAATCACATTATCAAAGTGCTTCAGTAACCAGCTAAGAAATTCAGGTCAGGGAGGTGTTTCTGTGTTCTCCACAGCTGAAAGGGATGATGTTCTTCTTCCTAAATGAATTCTGTTTCCTTTCTCAGTTGCTGGCAGTTATCCTGGAGAATTTCTCACGGAAGTCCTTAGGAAAAATGTTCGTGCAGCCAAGTAACAATACCTGAAGCCAATGTGGAAAACTTCCTTATCTTCTAGTGAACTTTCAAGGTGCACACTGATGGTTTTGCCATTCTAAAGCTACTTCTGGCTCTGTGTGCAGATGGTCTGGAGAGTTTGGTGCTGTGTGTCTGAAGCATTGGCATATTTTCCTGTTATTGTTTAGCCCCAAAATGCCATTTAAAAGAATTTACCAGCTACAGCTGAGTAATAAGGGAGAGCTACAAATGCAGGGAAGTTTGCAAAGATAAAAAAAAAAAAAAAAAAAAAAGAATTGTTGTTTTTCATCTGAATGACTGAAGAGACAGAGATAACCTGCTCTTCCAGAACCAGATGATGGAGGAGAGAATGATGGCTTCTGCAATGACAAATGATGCTAAAGTTGTTTTTCATCTCTCTGCCACTTACTGAAGCTGACAAGTAGGCAGGGGAAAAGCTGCCACGAAGGCAGAGGAGGGTGACCTCTCTCCTAGGACTCACAAGAGACAAAGGCCTGCAATGTGACAATTATTGTTATGCCCAAACAAGTTCTATTTAGATTAATTTATATTTACAGAACATTTATGCTGTAGGTAGAGGGTGGATATGTGGTACATGGTTCTAAACCTGCTCACTTACTAAGCCATAACCTGTCCTTGCCAATAAGCTCATCTTAATTAAATGTATATTGTGTGTGTGTATGTAATACATACATGTACATATGTGACTTCCATGAAAACAGGATCATTCTGGGGTTCTGTTACCAAAAATATTCACATTAAGGCAATATTTATTTACTATGTAGCCATGAAAAACTATTTATTTTCTGACAGGGAAAGAGGATGGCTTTCAATATGAGACATTTTCACTGATGCCTATAAAATGTTGTCACTAATATCATCCCTTTATTGAACATTTATGCTTTCTGAACATATACTATGAATATATAACTAATTAATCAGTTAATGAAAAGAGGTCATTTTAGAGATGATAGCATTCCATTCCCAGCTTTAACATAAATTCCTTCTTTTCAAATCAACTGATAATTTGACAGTTTTGTAGCATCTGTTTCATACTTTTCTATTAATAGAATTTGTAAAACCTCACAGTTATAAAGCCATTACTATCTCTACACTTTTTTACAGAGTAAAAGGAATGAAAATGTATCCCATTAAAACCAAGTTTTAATGTAGTTTCTATGCTGCATTTGGTTCCACTGGGGGAAAAAACCCCAAAACTTTCCAGTCTATCTTTTTTTCCTTAAGCATGTGCTAAACAGATATTTAGCACAAATGTCTTTTGAGTCTTATTATCTCTTAGTTTAGACTTGAAGTTAGATTTCTGATATATAACTTCTTTTTTTCCAGACAGGTGATGATGGGGAGAAAATGAAATGATGAGACAGAAGCAAAAGAAGTAAGTGCCATCCAAATGTGTAAACTGCATCAGCAGCCTGCCTAATTCAGATATAATGTCTTTGCACATTTCAGCTCCATTTATGTCCTGGGAAATCAGAATACTCTCTGTAGGAGTGAGAGGTCACATTTCTTCCTTCATAAGTCCCTCTGCTTCAAAAATGAGATGGTTAATTGCCACTCATCTGTTTTTCACTCATTACAGATTCCTTTTCTCATCCTTTTTTTTCCAGTTTATACTCATGACATTTCCTTCCAGTTGCTACTCCTGACATGTATTTGAATATGTAACTGCTTGAGAACTTTCTGTTTGTAGAAAAAAAAAATTGTTATTTTATTTTGTTTATTTTCACCTTGGAGTGAAAACCAGAAATTTGACTTCTCTTTCAGTCCTGAAAAGCCCTGACAAAGCTGTCTTCTAAATACCATTTCTGAAATTCTCTATTATTAAATATCTGTGGCGGCTGTCGGCTTTTCCATTTTCCAATGTTCTTGTCAGAACATTGAATTTGATTATTTTTCTTAATGTTTTGATATACACTGTTCTCTCTAGTCCTTAATAGTCATCCAGCAGCTTTGAGAAAATGATTTTCAGTGAAAGACAAAGGCCAGCTTACAGAAATCTATCCTAAGACATAGAAAATGTAATTGACTCTATAAATAGAAAATTAAGTTTTGCTTTCTAAGTGGGAAGCAGTGAAATGATTTCCAGTATAGAGGCATTTTTTATTTCTATGAGACAGCTCCTATTTTTGTTCCACTGAAATTAATGTAATAAAAGTAGCAGTACCAAGGACTTTGATTAGAGAGGGATTAACTCTCTAAATATTGATTGACATTTATAATGGAAATAATATAATATTTAGTGCATAACCTGGAGTAAAAATACTTATATAAGAAAAAAAAAATGTGTGTTACTGTTGCTATCATCAGCTTAAAATTGATGATATGGCTCTTCAGTGCTCTGTCTGGTCTTTCTCATTTTTCACTGGGAACTCATAAATATTTAGTTTAGTTTCTGTATTACCTGAGAATTTAAAATATATCAGATAGTGGTGTCACAGGCTTTACCTATATCAATGAATGTGAGAGAACTTATAGGAGAAAATAATGATGTGCTTGGAATGATTGAAATAATCCAGTTCAGTCTGGAGCAAAACTTAAGGGTCACTCACTGCCGGTGCCTAATTCCAGAGAGGCAAATTCCAGCAGAGGAGAGATGATTCAGCACATCTCAGAGAGTCTGGCTAATATTTGATTTGTTCTGATAGCACATCACAGCATGAAGCTGGATGGGAAGCCACAGACAGTGCCTGAGGACATGGCCAAAGCCTCCAGGGGACACACGTGGGGACATCTCAGTGACACTGTGCACACTGATGGATGGCAGGCAGAGCTCTTGGCTCAGGAGGAGTGAGAAAATTGCTCCACTCTGCACGTGGTGCTTTCAAACACATGCAAAATCCAGCTTCAGGTTTTCAACAAGGCCTGGTATTGGTATTTGGAGACAAAATAGCAGGGTAATTTTATAGCTTATTGGAGTAAGTAGGGCAAAATTATGGCTGTGATATATCTGAGTACAGGAACTATCTGTGTCAAGCTCTTACTGGAGCAAACCATGAGAGAAGCATGAGAACAGAAAGAAAAATCACAAATTTCTTGTTGGGTCTGGATGGAACATATGCATGGGAGCAAAAGGCAGGAGGATTATTGTTTCTTAAGTGTGATTCTAGGGGAAATATGAGATATCTAAATTTAATTTAGTGCAATCATACACCTTCACACACCTTTAAAGCTATTAATGGGGAATAGCAGAGTTACAATTAGGCATTAAAATCAGAAGACTGAGCTGTGGTGGTTTTGGTTTTCCAAAGGCTTCCTTCAGTAAACACTTCTGACTGTTATTTCAGTCCTTCCTGAGTTTAAGCAAACAGCTGCTTCTAACTTGGTCAGACTTGTTGAAAGTTATGATTTTATCATGCAAATTGCAGGTTTGCTTCTTGCTGTTGGCTGGACAAAATAATTTGAATTGGCTGGTCAAATAATTTGAAACTTTGCTTTTTATATAGTGGGATCAAAGTGATGTGATTACATCCAGCAAGGAATACAAGCAAGGACATAGAGGAAGGGAAGAGAATAACATCTAACTGATATGGTGAGCTACATTTTTCTCTGTAATTTATTTATATATATATATGTATATGTATGTGTGTATAACTGGGGAAGAGAAAGAAATCAGACTGAAGTCCTTAAGATGAGTTCCCTGAATTTTCATGGACAGAATTCCTTCTTTGCCTCCAAAGTGCATGAAATTCCTACCACCAGTGCTGCAAAAAATTAAAATAAAATTACTTTTGTAACACAACCTAAATAAATCATTCTTTCTGAGCTGCTCAAGGCTCTTGGGAGGAGCTTTCTGAGATCTGTGGTTACTGGTGGCTTTCAGAGACTCTTACTTCATCTGTATGACTCAGCATGAGACAGAGCATTGCAGTTCTGCTTTGCTTTGGCCAGAGAATCTCATAAATCACAGGACCCCAGACATGCTGTGCAGTGCTTCCTTTTGCCTTGAATGCAGGAATCCAAATGAAATGGCATCTTTGCCTGGAGAGCCAACACTCACTCATGGGGGGGATATAATACTTCCCAGTGACAGAAAAGCCACTCTTGTCCCACTCTCTGTCACTGTTCTGTGAAGGATCAGACTGCATGGAGTCTGATTTGCTAAAAAATTGAATTATACTTCCTGGAAGAAGAATAGGGAGCTGGGCTTGGACTTGCTGCTCAGACCTTGTGCTGATTCTTATCCTGTTAAACAAAAATATCATCTCCAGCAAAATGCTGGATGACAAGCAGACTTCTTTGGATGAAAGAAGCCTATTTCTGTACAAACTGCTTTTTACCTTTGGGAATTAGACTTAGCAGTAGATTTTTTTCTGTGTGTGTGTGTCTTTTCAAAGATGTAACATAGAGGTTTTATTTCTGAAGAGAAGCAGGCACCTCACCCCCCAGATTTTATGCAGTTATGATGAGGGAGTCAGACAATACAGGAGGAGCAGGTGAGCTCTCCAAGTGTTTCCTCTTTGCTTTTCTGATAGGAGGCAGTTGAAAGCAGAAACAATAATATTGATGGAGGCTTGAAAAATCCACTATACTCTGTACTTCCCATTTACTTCTCACTACACTTGCTGACAAATGTTGAATTTTAATGTCACTTAAGCTTTTCCATATTATTAGAAGCATTGTAGAACAAGTAAATGCACTCATCTGCTACCCTGTGAAGGGTCTGCTGTCCACTTTTTTTCTCCAGTCATATATCTTTTATATAACTTAGGTTTATAACATTGCACATGAAAATGTGGTTTAGATTCATTATTAAAAAAATTAATGACTATTAATGAAAACAAAAATGAGTACTGCTGGAATGAGATAAACGTGATGAGAAATGATGAAGCTGTCGTTATTTTCTCCACGAGAAAATTTGACTTTGTTTTATTTAAAAGAAATTGATCTACAACACTTCTCAAACCAGTGCTCTTTACATTGGACAAACAGTTTACTAGCACAGCCAGGCTGTTTAAGACTTGTGTCTCAGAAAAAGCAATATCCTAATTATTGTCAAATCACTGCAATTGCCTGGTGACACTCTGGCTATTGTATTCTCATCAGGCATGACCTCCCATTCTGCAAGGGCTCTCCAAATGCTGACTGCATTGGTCATTTATTGATCACAGCTTCATGCTAATGCAGTGTAACATTTCACATGCAATTGAGATCCTTATTAATGCAGACAAAAGGTGGCAGATTGATTCCCACAGGGATCTGCTGAAAAACACGTTGAGCTACCAGAGGCAAGGATGTTGGGTTAAAAAAAAACAAAAAAACAAAACAAAAAAAGAAAGAAACCACAGATATTGAACTTTCTATTTAGATAATGCATATCTTTTCTTTTTAGTCTTCTAAACAAAATTGTTTCCTTAACTGCATCAATATTTTAAGAAACCTATAGATATTCCAGGCTGTAATTTCAGGTAGTTCCAGCTGATCACAATAAAATCCATAAAACATGCATGAGGGGAAGGAATACTCTTATACTATGAAGATAACAGATATATTGGGCTATGAAAGCCCATTCTCTGAACATTAACAGTAGACTTGAAGCCTTTCTCATATCTGATATTATAGTGAAAATATACCCCTTATGCAAACTGTTTTCAAGGCACCAATGTTAAGGAGAGAGGAAAAGTTTAGTATGCACTGCACAGAGCCTTAGATAAATTGCCTTCTGGTTTATTTGTGAAGTGTTCTTCAATGTTGCTTGAATAAAATTAATTTACTATTTGTTTTTCAAACATCTGTTTTAATTGAACTCTAGGGATGTAGGGACCCAAATTCTAATTTACTCTGTCATTAAATAGAAAGGAATGTAAAATCTTACATACCTGGCACATTTGGTTATTGTGAAATAAATTACATATTACTTCCCCAGCCAGGTTCTGAAATACCAACTCACAAATACCTGAGACATAATTATAGGTACTTTCAGAAGAATATGCCATGAACCAGAGTTGTTTACACTGCTCCCTTGGTCAGTAATGAATGCAGAGGTCTCAGCAGTTCATTAGGAGCAAGTTATGAAAGGTGCTGCATGGAAAGGACATGGGTTTCCAAACTGATTAAAATCTGTACAGTGTTACTTCCTTGCACCTGCACCATGGCTGTGAACTGCTAAAATACATTATTTTTTTTCATACAATTTTTAGGGTGAAATTTAAAGGTATTAATTTATGCTTAGATTAATACAGTTATATCTGGAAGAATGGTCGATGTTCAGCTTTCCTCCCTCTTGATTGGTGTTTGGTTTTGGGTTTTTCAATTACTAAAAGTGTGCATGTTTTCATTACATTTTTAATCACAGGGAGAAACTGAAAAAAAAAAAGTCAATTCAGGAATTTTTACAGAGGAAAACAGATGGACTAACTTAATATTTCAATTTGCACCAAAAAATACTCATAGAAATTCAGCTCTGCACCTACCAACTATTAAAGATATTCAGTTGGCTTTAATTATTTTTCTTAAAATTAATCAGATTGAAAATACATTAAGTGTGAACTCAAAGCAGAATTTCATATGTTCATAAAGTTTTACAAATTAAATCTGAAGTTTTACATTATTTATGTGCTGATCATTGAATTATTACCCCCTCTTTAAAAAAAAAAATAAAAATCTGAACTCACATTTAAAAAGCTTCCAGAGATCTTATAGCATGATCCCTCAGAACCACAACTATAGGATTTATCTTCAAGGTGGTTTATGTCTCTGAGATACACAGCCACCAAGACAAGTGCAATCTCAGGAGAGGTTCCAATAGCAGTTATTTAAGTTTTGGGGTTTTTTTTCACCCTTTGTCTTCTACCAGGTCTTTCATTCAAGCTCAAAATAAACCCAAAAAGCACCTGAGTTTTTTTGACAGCTATATAGAGAATTATTGGTGGCCAGAAATTCCAGAGTTGGTTGTCTCATATTTTCTTTGTTGGTGAATGAAGGTGAAGTTTATACTTATTTATTTGTGCCAATAACTGCATCCATTGAAAGGGAAGATCCAGCACACACATTTCTCTGATTCTTGAGAATTATTTTGCAGGCAACATAATGCACAACTAACCCATTATGAAAGAAAACCAATCAAACCAATTGATTAATTAGGTACACTTTGTGAATGTTATTTTAAAACTATAATTCACCTCATAAGTCACCTTTAAAAGACCAGGTTAGAGGTGTGTTAGTTTGGAAATAAAATTAATCTTTCCAGATTGGAATGTTTGGATGAGTCAGAACTCATGGGTTGCATGAGCACTCCAAGGCTCATCTGAACTCTGGTCAGTTAAAGCAAAATTAGCACAGAAAAAATCCCAAGTACTTTGGTTTAAATGAAAATGTCAATTTAAGTGTTGCAAAAGCTGCTGGTGGGGTGTCCACACTTCTGAATGCCTCTAGAAAAATGTCTTGGCAATGGCTGGGCTCATCCATCATTGATATTTTATGGGATTTACAAAGTTACAAACTGTGACAGAGTGACTGGCTTTACCAGGGATTGATATATGTACTATTAAACTGATTTTAATGATGAATTTACTAGAAAATACTCTAGAAAAGATCATTCTTTTTACTGCAGTTTACATAATTATGCCCACTGCAATCTTGAGTCTTGAACACCTTCTGAAATGCAAGAAGAAAGGGGAACATTTTGACCTGTAGCTGAAGTCACACTCTCCTAAAAAATACCTTTATTGGGCTATTTCCTGGTGCTGTGAAACTCTATTTTTTTATTGCAAGTGTGAAGCAGCAGCCACCCATCTGGCAGGAGAAAGGAAATAAATGTATTTGGAATGCGTCGGGATGTGCAAAACGTTGATGAATTGACCAATTAGTTAACCAGTGGCTTATCATTATTTATTAATTCTTTATGACAGTTAAAGACTGCTTGGAGTGATTTATTTCTCTTTATTTGTAAAGCATCCTGCATGCCTGAGTGCCCTGGGAGGAGGTGGGTACCTCTTGGCTACACAGAGCTCTGCACTGCATGCTGCAGCTCCCATGTGCCATTCTTCCTGGGTTTATTTGGGGAACTGGGATTGGGGCAGACATTATATTGCAGGCAATGCAACCCCTATGGATTCTAGCTCTGAATAAAATAGTGAGTAAACCATGTTTTGGTATGAGAACTGAGCCAAGCCTTTAGCTACACAAATCCCAAGTTGAGGCAAACACTGATGGTAAGGAGTAATGGTGAAAAAACCCAAACCAAACCAAGACAAAAAACTTAAAACAAACAAACAAAACCACAAAACCCCCCCCAAAAACCAAACAAAACCCCAAAACCAACCAACCAAACCCAACCCCCCCCCCCAAAAAACAAAAAAAAAAAAAAGGATTAATTCTCACACTGCTCTGAATAAGAAGTTAATTGAAGTAATTTCCACATCACTTCTTTTGAATGATTTGAGTGAAATCTGTGAAGTTTCTCTGGTATTTGCAGAATCATATGGAGGATGTTTCAAAACATTTTCCTTTTGTTGATCTTTGTTCTCTTCTCTTTCAGCTCTACCCCATTCAAGATCTGCAGACCCCAGGCTTCTCAGTAAGGTCTTTTTATACTTCTGATAGTGGCCACTTCCAGTAGTGGAGGGAATGTTGGTGCAGTCTGCTCTGCTGAAGGGCAGATGAAAGATATTAATCTCAGAAAAATGCCAAAAAATGCAGACTGTTGAACAGGGAGAAGTGATGCCCACAGGCCACACAATTGCTTCTGTCTGATTTGTGTGACAAAATGGATGCTAGATATTCATATGCCTGGGGGGAAAAGCTTTACAGCTCTTTTGCACATACTTCTCTTCAATAGCTGGAGTAGCAGTCCCAAATAAATTAAATAAATGGAGTAGCAGTCCCAAGAAATGCTAATTGTCACCACATTACAGTGCTTTTTTTTTTTAAAAATTGTCCTACATTTCAAGAGCCATGGTGTACACACTGAAGTGGCCTGGTGACTGTAGGAAGAACCTCTCTTAATTTTCCTCTTCCTTAATTTTCTTTAATTAACAGCCCAGATCCATCAACTGAAGAAAAGCAGTTGGGGTTTTAAAACCAACTTGTACTTTGTTGTCTCACAAACTTCTCTGCCATGATTTACATTTACACTAATGCTCATAAAATAATTCAGGGCTTGCAATTTATACCACCTGATTTGTTCTCCAAAAGAACACATTTAAAAATTATTTATTTATTTTGTACAAATGAAACTACAGACACACAGGCAGATGCATAATGTAAAACCAATGAATGGTGTGCTCTTGTTCTACAGATTTAGAGAAGCCATCTACCAGGGAACATTTAGTTTTTTTTTTACTTTACATTGAATTAATATTAGTATCTGTACTTGAAATACCAAGTACAAAAATGTCTCTCAAACCAAGAAAAGTGGCTGATTTTGAACTAGGTTTTGGTATTTAATACTTAGAATGTGGTCCTGATCTTTCTCATTCAGACTGTAGTTTAATTCCACTGTGCTCATAGCTTAATCTATCTATCAATATTAAACATATAATTTTGGACACTCATAGAGGCTCAGCAAACTTTACAACTTTTACAACGTTATAAACAAAGATATTAATATTATTTATCCACCCTAAGATTTTTTGTGGGTTTTTCTTACATTAGACTCAAGCTATAGCTTGCATTTCCTTCTTCATTTCATAAGCCTGAAGTTATATGAGCACTAAAAAGTCAGAACCCAGACACATATGCTTCAAAAGTAATTTCCTATTTTTTTTCTCACGACCCCTCTCTATTTAAATTTACAGTTATATACATTAAATCTGTAAAATAAAAAATTGCTTCTAGACCCACTTAAAATTATAGTGGCAGCTTGTAGGAAATTTAGACCCTTCTCACAAAATCCCCAAAATTTAAAAAATGTCTTATTTTCCCCTAACCTGGCTAGAGATTAAAAAATAAAAAAAATTAAAAAGATTCCTATTGCAAAAGCCAATAGAAAAAGTTAAAGCAGAAGTGTTGGGCTTTTTTCACTTTTTCTCAAATATTTTAATTGCAGTACTCTTTGGAGGCCAAATACAAATTTAATTATGTGGTTTTACTACTAAAAAAACAATTAGGACAGATTCATGAGCCAATTACATCAATTGCTCTGTGTGTCCTGTTAGATTTAGTAAATACTTTAATTTTTTATGTACTGCCTGAGCCATAATGAAGCAGATGGATTTCAGTTGCTCTGAACCAGTGGTTAATTTTCAGAGGTTTTTCTTTTTGTCTCAGTAAACTAAGCAGGGAGGGCTATTATCTAGCTGGATAAACTGCTAGCACATCTTTCAAATGGATATTTAGTGACTGCAAATGCCCAGTTACAAGTTTTCAGGCTGTGTGTACAGGTTGCTTCAAATTAAGAGAATATTTGTAAGATCAGGTGGTTATCTTTAGTGTTTGATATGATTCTTGTAGCCATTTGTTGCATATTGATTTAGTCTCAAGATTTGCTGAGTTCAAGATGGGAGGAAAGAAGGAGAATAATTCTACCTATACTTGTCAGCCTTTAGTGCTTTTTCTAAAGAGGAGAAAAACTTGGGTACCACAGAACAGAGGTGTTCCATGTTTATAGATGTGGGACCCATCTTCTTTCATTGCCTATATGCAAAAAAAAAAAAAAAATCTAAGAATCCCTAGAATGTCCCTAATGGCATCTGAAAAGTGATGTTTGTACTTCTCAGAAAGAGCAGTGTTTGAATTTAAATTCTACTTTTTGTAAATGTAACAAAATGTGGTGAGAAGTGAAATAAAATTAAAGCAATTAATAAATAGACCAAATTTTTTTTGAAATGCATGAGTTCATATTTGATGCACACCTACTGTACACACTCAGAGTCCTTTTAGGATTGGCACTGGCAGAGAAAAAATTGTGGTTTTAAAAATGTTTTAGTTCCAAAGTACCCGTTTAAGGATGGGTATGGTGAGATGTCCTTTATTACACACTAAATTCTCCTTAATTGGCTTTTACTCTGTGTGCAAACACAAATGAAATGACAATAAAGGGACAATAACCTTTTCCTGTAAGCCCCACACACAATGATAGGCAATTTCCATTTCCCACTACCAGAATGATCCAGCTTTGTTTGTTTAATTTTTGTATTTATTATTATAAATTATCTTGTCATAACCAAAGTAATTTGCATAAGAAAATTATCTTCCATCAAGTATCATTTTACTGCATGTGTTTTGCTACTGGAGAAGCCTGTTAGTATTTGGATAATTAAAGGGATACTGTGAACTCTAATTTAGCCTAAAGATGATGATGATGATAATAATAGTAAGTAATAATAGTAGTGTTAAGAAATTTACCATTACAGCTAAATATTTTTATAAACCACAAGGGGAAAATCTAATTGAATTTCAGTCTAAAATAAATAAAGTAAAATAACTAAACCCAAGATACTACATCACTATCAACATGAAAATGCTCATGGACATAAACCAAAGCTGCTGAAGTCAAAATGATGTCCCTGGCATGGATGTGGTGCCTGGGGACACAGTTTGGTGGTGGCTTGGCAGTGCTGGGTTAACTGTTGGACTTGATGACCTTAAGGGTCTTTTCCAACCTAAATGGTTCTGTGATTCTGTGATTTTATTGTTTAAGCTGAGAGAAAAGCAATAAATAAAGATGTTAGACACTGGTACTGGTATTCCCTCTGTGCATGCACCACCTGGGGGAATGGGATTACCTCAGTTCTGTGGCCCTCACATGTGGCTGGTTTTTAAGATTCATTGAGATTCAAGGGTTGGACTTGATGATCTCTGAGGTCCCTTCCAACCCAGCCCATTCTATGATTCTATGATTACATTAATTTTCCTGAATCAAGTCCTAATGCCTACATTTTTTTCCACTGGGTGCCCAGCAGAGAGTGGAAGCTTCAGTTTATTAAGTTAGAAACTTTTTACTTCTTAGCTCAATATATTTTAAAACCTTAAAAAAAAAAAAAAAAAAAAAAAAAAAAAAAAGACTCTTGAAGAGCTAATAAATCTTACTAGCTGGGGGGGGGGAAACATTTTATTGCTTTTTTCTCCTTGGTTGTTTATTTTGTCTTGCAGGAAGGGAGTATATCTTAATCCTATTGCTGTGGTATGTCTGGAAATGAATTAATCTTCAAACTTTGTCCACCCCTCTCTTCAAAAAAGATCTTTAATCTTTATACAAGTCCTATTGCTATGGAACCTGTCAAAGAGACTTCCCATCAGGTTAGTTGGACTCCTCCAGCATCAGACATCTCTAGGAAATACAGCACAGAAAGGCTCATTTTTAAGTCACCAGGAGTGAAATCTTTCTATAAAAGCAGTAGATTGCTATTGTAAATGCTTATTCTTCTATTAGTAATGATTATACCAGAATAACACTGCTCTATCAACATATTTCAAAGATTATTATTATTATTATTATTATTATTATTATTATTATTATTATTATTATTATTATTATTATTATTATTATTATTATTATAATATTATAACTGCTTTCAAGAGGTCTCTTGCCCAGGAGCTGGGTGAACAGGATGGTACCAACTGCATAAATCTTGCAGGTCCTTTATTCTACTTGGGCATTGCATGTGAAATCTGTGCTGGTGCCATGCAGAATATGCACCAAGGTTTAGACTGTAAACCAGTTTTTAACCCTGAAAAAAAAAAACAACCCAATCACTTCAAACCTGTGTTTCTGTCTTCCTGACTTAGATCCAGAAATAACACCCTAACTCTCTCTTCCCAGTGTTGTCCATGGAGGAGGCAGTGGATGAGAAGACCCTCAGACTGGGTGAGTGCAGTGACTTTCAGCTCTTGGATTGACTTGTAACCTCATAAAATTAATTTTAGTTTCATCCTTTTACTGTATTTATAAGCTTCTTTGCACTACTGCTTTTAATAATGCTCACCCTGATAATGAAGAGTAGGTAGATAATAATGGTGCCTTATTCTGCTCAGATTAACAATGCAATTTTATTCCATAAAATGTTTTTTAAATTAGGAATGTGGACTGGAATGTGGACTTACAGTGATCACTTGAATCAAAAGCTTTCTGTCTGATATAAAAGGAGCTGAAAGAAACAAATGGGATAACATATGGTGGTATTTTAGAGAGGGTAGTTGTGTGATAATTGAACAAAAATTTACACAGAAACAGCCCTATTATGTGGTCAATATACTTGCTTATAAAGAGCAAATATACAGGCATTCTATTTATTTTATTAATTAGGGAAAATAATTAAGTATAAGCAGAGTTGTCTCTGTGCATGTTGATGACATGACTTAAGTGTTATCAGTAGGAAGAAAAGTGATGTATTCCATATGAAAGGGAGATGGGATATTTTGTGCAAGATGTTGCAATTTGCTCCTCTTGTTTTGTCCCTGCTGTGAAAATGCATCAGAGGGACATGGTAATAAGACAGTGAATATAATTTCATGTGCTGGTTTGTGAGATCACCTGAGAAGGCTTTTAAGCAATTGTAAATGCTTGTCCTGAGGTTCCTCACCCACCCAGCTATGTGGATTGTGAGGAAAACCTAACTTAATATTTTTGTCTATGTCATCAGACTTTTTAAAAAATACAAATAACTTGCCTTGAATCAGGCAAGGTTACCCTGCTGAAGTAGAAATTTCCCTTTTCCCAGCAAAATGCATTTCATCCAGGTTTTGATTTACTAGCTTAGGTACCTGAGAGCTGAATTGAGCCTTGAAAAGTTTTCACTGTTATTTGCAAGGAAATCTCATCATCACTTGGTTGGATCAGATGACCTCCAGAGGTCTATTCCAACCTCAAAGTGGAATCCCAAGGGATAACAGTGTTTTTACCACCCAGATGTGACTTTACTACTGTGGAGATGCACTAGTAATCATGAAGTTAGCATTCCCTGTCTCTGTAAAGGCTCTTTATTAAATGCAAAATGAAAAAAAAAAGCCAAGAAATCAAATGAAGCCTCTTGAAGACTGAACAATCATTCCTACATATTTATCATAATCTACTTCTGACTTCATTGATGAGCTAATGAGTCTCCAGTGGTATTTTTTCTTTATGTATGACTTCCAAATAATTTTAAGTTTTTCAAGTTTTGTAGGATTTTAAAATTTTAACTTTAATTTTCTCCTTCACTAACACTTTAACTCTCCACTCCACTGACTTTAAATATTTTATTGTCATTATAAAGCCCACTCATAAATTTCCAACTGAAAAATATGACACTATCCTTCACTTTTCCATTCATCTGCACATATTGGAGATCACTAATTTGACTTCATCATCATTTTATGATGTATGTATTTTGTAGGGTTTTTTTTTCATTTGATCATTGATCATTTTTCCCCCCTCTTAACAATAGATATGCCAATACCAATTAAACTTGAACTGCTTGTTGTTTTGTGACCTTTGGAAAGGCCATGTTGCATGATTTATTTCCTGCTCTGTGTGTATGTTCAGATATTGTTTTGCTGTTGTAGAATCCTGGGTCTTCTCTAATTCATTTCCTTTTTTTTCTAAATGAAAACCCATCAAGAAATATTGACATTCTCACTCCAGTGGAGCCCAGTAAATGTTATCTGGAGAACTGTTTGATTTCCTTATTTTAATTGCTTGAGGCAATTCCTTCAGCACTTAAATTAATTATAGGGAAAGGGACTTCTGTAGAAGTAGACACTGCAGAGAGAACGTGGTCCTGCTGTAGAGAGCAACAGGATCTGGGATGCAGGAGTGGAAGAAGTGGGAGGAGGTGTCATGTGGTGGCACTGTGAGGAATTTTGGGGAGGTAGAAGAAAGTGCAGAGGGACTGAGGAGCTGGTGGATATCTTTATGTGGAGGAGCAGAACACTGTTCTTGAAAGGTAAAAGGCTGGGTTTCTAAAAACTTGTTATCTAACTGGTTTCATGAATATATTTCACTGCTTTTGTCTTTTACTTTAGAATTTCCAATTTAACAGTTCTAAAAAGTTTTCTTTTTCTTTTAAATCGATGAAGTAATTCTAATATTTCAATACTAAATTGAACTTTTAAGGTAATTTTTCAATAAAAGGTTCATTACCTCCTCTCTTGGGTAAGTACAGATATTCATGTTTTTATGGTAATCTGTTTCTCCAGATCAGTCATGTTCTCTCCCTCTAGGATTCAAATAGACTCCACAGAAGAGGTATTTGCATGGAGGGGATGGAGAGAGAAAATATAATTTTTACAATTGGCTACTGGGGCTTCTCCTTTATGTGGGGTTAGGAGTCCATATTTCTGACTGACTTTCAGAAAATCAGAACTAAATACCAGCCCACTAATCAGAGTATGGCTCAAAAAGTCAGAGTTTTCATTCACTTCAGACCTCAAATACTTTCAGACCTTAGTAGATGACAGTTTTTAGGATCATTTTTACAATTTATTTATGGAGATCACTGGAATCAATTAGCACATTCCATAATAAGCAAAGTGTTATGGACCAAAGTTTGAAGTCCTTTCTCAAAGTAGAATTTATAAATTAAAATAAAATCTCTTATTTAGGAATATAACGTTGATCAAATCCACACAGATGCTGTTGTATTCAACAAAAGCTGAACCTGACAGTGAATTTTAATAATACCAATCCACAAGATTTTGCTACTCAAACCAAAGAAAAATTATCTTCTGTTAAGGCTGTTTTACTTGCTGGGATTTAGACCAGATCAAAGTATTCCAGGTTCAGTCAGGTGCCTCACTGACTGGCAGGGAAGTGTCACTTGAGGAAAATGAAATGCATCCAGGCTAATGAAATCCTTGCCTTCTGGTTATGCTTCTGGAGAGCTGCATTTGTGAGGTTACAGACATTGAACCATTTTGACCTGAACCAAGATCACCAGTAATTTAACACAGCCTTCCAGGCTTCCACCCAAAATGTGAAGATGAAAAATAATTGGTTCCTATTTCATTCCCCTGAATGCAGAAGCTGAAAACCTTAATGACCAGGCAAAATTTACTGACACAAGTGAATGAGCCATTGTTTAAAACTTTGGCCTAAAATAATAGAGTAAGACAGATAAAACTATGAGGCTTACTTAGGGCAAAAATTAGAAGTTTTATCATCATGTATAGGGGGGCATTAAAAGATATCTGACCTTTAGCAGGTTGCTTCACCTAAGCTGCTCAATCCCAGCCAGCCTGCAATAGCTGCTCCTCTGCATGTTCTTGACTTCAGACAAATGAGAAATAATGTGACATGACCCAGTGCCACTGGTTTTAAATGAAACTGAACTGGGAACTATGAGCACACACATGGACAAACTGGATTAATTGAACAGTCTGATGTAGCTACAGATAATTGGTCTGTGGGACTGGCCCTTAAATCTTTCTGTAAAGATGAGAAGAGGAAAGGATGAAGAAAAGCATGTGGTGCATGTTTGTCACATCTAATGAGCTGGGAATTGGTAGGGGGGAAAGGAATGTAAGAATCAGACCTGAAACCAGAAGCTTGAACTGTGCTTTCAGATAATCTCTGACTCTTTGAGGAAGCTCAGACCTCTAAGTCTGCAAACCAGATTTCTTAGAGGGTCTGAAGGTACCTATCCAAAAAAGAAAAACTATAATGTCACAGCCCTAGGAAGTATTCTGCAGAGAAAATATGAGCTGAGTGAGGACTGATTTCAGTTATGTTAAGTTCTGCTTTTAATGTTCACACTCTGTAGCACTCAGAAGGACTTGCCCAGCACTGGAATGAAGAGCAGAGTGTTGAACATGCAGGGCACAGGGTAAGTCTTTGTATCATAAAACAGTTGCAAGAATTTCTTAAAGGAAAATGATGATATTTCATCTAGGCCAGCCAGATTCAAAGGGCTGCCAATTGTCTCCAGAGTAACTCCCATTAAGTGAGCATCCACCTTGAAGAGCACAGAAAAAACAACTTAGACCTCTGTAAGAGGCAAAATAGGCACTTGTAGCATGCAATGAAGTCTTTTTCTCAGGGAATAATTACTTACACATCCTTAATAAGTCACAGTCTGCCAATCCAGGATATCCTAACAGGGCTGAGTCTTGATTTCTCTAATAACTGGAATGACATTTCTACAAAAGAAAAGGGATTATGGATGAAAGAAACTTCTCAGAATTCCTCACAGGCTGTGCCTGGTGGGACACATTAGAACATGTTCAACAGAAAGCTGGATCCTGCTGATAAAGAGGGGTTTTTTCTTCCAGCTAATAAATTCAGTGTCAGTTTTGAGCACTGTAGCTATAATGCAAGAAATGATCCTAAGAAGTCCAGTTCTGCAGACTTCTCCCTGTGACTGGAAGGTTTAGTCCAGGGGATTAGCAACTTGTTTCCTGGCATTATCAACATTTGCTGGATGGAATAACACCTTAGCATATTTACCTAATTAAATTACTTTTTTGCATTTCTGGGAATCAAATTCATACTGAGGCCAACTTTGACTCCCTTGGCTGTGCTGAGCTTATCCAAGTCATGCCACGGCAGCTGGGCCTTTTTATTTTTAATTTTATTTACAGATTCAGCAATTCCAGGAGTAAGACAAAGCGCATTAAATCCCTTACCTTTGTCTATAAGTTTATTTAGGAAAAAAAAGTCAAGAATAGCCTTCCTTCCCAGAGGAGACCTCTGGAAAATCAATTTTGTAAAGCATGCACGTCTTGGTAAAAGAGACTGCAAGAGCTGGGTTTTTAATTGTGTAGTTTGCCAACAGGTAAAGAAATACAGGTGTGTAAAGAAAGCAAACACAAAGAAAATATTTCAAATCTCTTTTTACATTTAATCCTAGTGCAAATGCAAATAATTTCCATCCAAAAATAAAACTGAAGATTTTGTATATGTCGTAAAAAGAAGGGTTTATTTAGAATTAATGCTCTCAGTTCGTGTTCCCACATTGTAACCTGGGTAGTTTATTCTTAACCAGAGCAGGGGAAGCAGCAATGTTGAAGTGGCCATCCAGTCTGCAAGCTGATCTCTGTCATCACCCATCACCTCTTTGTCACCTATGAAAATAATGAACATTTAGGTCTTGATACAAGGACAGGAAACTTTTTCAGCTGTGGGGTTTTGTTTTGGTTTTTTCTTTTGTTTTTTTTTTTTTTTTTGGTGTTTTTTCCTTTTTTTTTTTTTTTTTTTTTTTTTTTTTTTCTGAGTTAACATTCTTCTGCCTCTCTCATTTATCTCTGACAAGCACAATGTTTAGCAGTCAAAGACTTATGCAGAAGGTCTGATTTCTAGATCAATAGCATCCTTCTAATACACCAATATAATCCATCCTCCACCCTTGGCTTCTCATGAATCAGAAACGTGAGAATACAGTCTGAGCCCTTTGTTACCTTTGCTGATTCATATTTCACATTTCCTTTTTTTTTTTTTTGGCACTGTACCCAGGGTCTAAAAACAAAACAAAAGGTTAGAAAAAAAAAATCTAATCTTTCCCAGCCCTTCTGTGTGAATAAACTGTTAAAACTTCCAAGCTATTACAGTAATTCTAAAACTAGAAGAGTTGCCACCTTTTGTAAAAGCAGTGGT
Organism: Heliangelus exortis; assembly: GCF_036169615.1. Classification (NCBI taxonomy): domain Eukaryota; kingdom Metazoa; phylum Chordata; class Aves; order Apodiformes; family Trochilidae; genus Heliangelus; species Heliangelus exortis. Next base: position 23,027,619 of record NC_092430.1, read on the forward strand.
GAAAGGAACACAGCTTTGTACTTCTATAGTGTTTGACATTTTATATGCAACAGATATTGACTCCAACATTCCCTTGACAGAGCACAAAAATTCATTTTGTGTATTGTATTGACAGCCTAAGTAGGTTCTTTCTTTTTCACTTGAATAGGCTGCTCTAACTTATTAACTCTGTCTGGAGGGTTTTGAGTATTTTCCTCTAAGATCTAGATATATTTACAGCACAAGGTAGATTTTGATATGCCAGACACATAGGATGAAGGCTACCATGCAATGAAATTCTTGTAAAACTTACTAAAACAGCCAAATGTTTAGTAGCTATCCTCATACAACAGCCTCCAGCTCATAAAATGGGTAAATCAGCTCCAGGCAGACTCTAAAGTGACACAAGCCTGAGGGAGTGGATTTATTTTCCATGATTTTTGAGCCCCAGGATGGGAGTTTGCCTCATGACATTGAGGTAAACAAGGGGAATTTTAGGCATTCATTGCAGAGAATCCTATTTTATGAAATAGGAACACTGATTTAATAACAAAATCCCACCGTTTTTTATCCTAAAACTTCCTGGACAATCTCACAAACGTGCACATATCTGTGCTTCTGATTCTCATTCAGAGATTTCTAATTCTCATCCAGAGAAGAACAAGGCAAATCTCCAGCAACAGCATTTAATGAACCAGAAGTGATGAAAACCACTTCTAGATACTCTCTTAAAGAGCTCATCTGGAGTATCTCAGGTCTCTCAGTATGACAGCTTTTCCTAAGAATGCAGCAGTGAGTCAGGATCTGTATCTGATGAGCCTGGCTGCAGATGATTGTACCTCAGGTCACTGGGGAACTCATTCTGTAAACAGACCAAGACAAGGTTGTCTTGACTGTGCAGTCATTGATATTTACCCAGGTAAAACCAGATGAAAATTAACCTCTTTTTTTCAAAGGCTAATTCAAGAAACATCAAAAGCTTTCCCGTCTTTCTACTGATCCATCAATATTTTCTGTTTTTTTCTTTTAGCTGTGAGTGCTTCAATCAACAGGGATAAACCTGTTGAGATTCTTTCTAACTGGAAGAAATTGTGGTAACAGCCACTCTTGCTTAAAATCACTTTGGTGAGGTTGAAGTTGTGGCACTCAAGGGAGCTAATTAAACCCTCTCCAAAGTTTTCCAGACTTAGGTCACTTCTAACATGCTGCTTACTGTGAAAATTCATGCTTTATCACTTAAGTGCTGCAATAGAAATTAAGTTTGGGTGCATCCCTTGGCATTCTGTGACCCAAGAATTCCTCTGAGTGAGTCTTGGAGTTCATGATGCAGCTTCCTTGTTAGGCTGGTCCTGGAGAGGTTCCCCAGGGAGAGATCATCCATCTCCTCTTCACCTCCTCAGTGATATTCTCTGTCCCATGCCTTTTTCAGTCTGAACTTTTAAGTGTCTGAAGTAGAAAATATGGTAGAAAATAAGCAAGATCATTCAGTAACTAAAGGCTGACTTCACTCCTGATGGTGTTTCTCACTGTTTTCCTGATGGTGCAGTCTCCATTTCCATTTAGGCTCCTGTCAGGAGGAGCTTAGTTCCTCCAGAGCTGGGGAATGAGAATTTGCTCAGCTGAAAATATCTCTGCTCCCTCCTCTGCCCTAAAGTCAGGGAGCTGCAGGTAGGTGATGGTGTCCACTTATTTCCTGGCTGCCATGAGCATCTGCTGGCAGCAAATTGCAAACTCTTCTCTCTTCCCTCCCCCTGAAGGCCTGGGATTGCCACCACCATCCTCCTGAGCACAAGTCACAGTTTAAAATAAAGTTCACAGAGTCCTAATGTGACAGGGTAGGAAAATAATTGAAAAGTTTAGCCTCTGCAGTGTCTGCAGTGAAATAGTCAGATCCCTGTAGTGTCCTTTGACTGAGTAAAGCAAAGCCAAAGAAATCACATGGCAGCAGTAATATTTTCTGTTCTAGAGAATATATGCTGCTGAGTTCATCCATGGATCATGAAAGTTAAAGAATGCTTACTTTTTTTTATTTATAACCACCTCTAATGTAGTGGCATCATTCAGTGCCCAGTGTTCTTCCAGTTGTGTGGGAGTTTAATGTTTGTTACACAAGTTTCTAGAAATGAAAACAAGGTGGTGCCTGAGCATCAGTGAGGAGCTAAAAGCCCTCTGTGCCCGGGGCAGACACGAAGTGCCCAGGCTCAGACAGCTCCTGAGAAACAGTCTGTCTGTTTCTGTACCTAAAAGTCTGAGGTTGATGTCCTGCCATGATATCCCAGGAAAATCTGAGAGTAAAAGCAGTGTCCCAGATGCTCCAGCCCAGACTGGGGGGATCTGTGAGTACCAGGAGTTTACAAATCTGAATCACGTGTCTAGGACATTTTAATTCCAAATATCCACCAGTACAAGTCAAGCTCTCTGTACCAAACCCATCAAGATAATGCTGTTACAGGACAAGATCAGTAAGATAAAGATCAGAGTCTGATGCTTTGCCTTTGAAACACTGATAGGAAAATACCAGGAGAGCATTTCAGTGATTCCAGGAAAATCTAATCTTTTGCTTTTATTTTAAGCTTCCCAGTACCAGGTTGCTAGGAAACCTTTGCAGTATAACTAAAGAGGAATGAATTATATTACAGAAGAATAAAATATTCCTGGAGCACAATAGTTTAAAAGCTATCATTAGCTCCAAGAACTGAAAATACTGCAGCATTCTCAATTCACTTTAACTTCTAGTGACTTTAATGTAGAATTTAATTTTTTTTTTTTCCTTGGCAAACCAGAGGGCCCTTGCCTGGAAAAGCTCAGTGACAGCTATTTAATATTTCAAGATCAAAGACTTGTTTTTCAGAGTTAAAAGGACAATCTATGTTGAGGACAGTCATAACTTTTCCTCTATAGGAATACATTATGTTATTTATTGGTAATGTTAACTGTAAATAAAAGTAAAATATGTTAATTTTCATACTGTACATCAAACCAAATGAGAAATAATACATTAGATGAGGCAAAATAAATATATATATCATGTTATATTCACTCAAATTTTTTTAGAAAGTCACTAGTTAATTCTTACTTTTCTAGGACTGTATATAGGTTAAGCCAAGATGAAGGTAAAGATTGATCAGTAATATTAGAAGCAACTTTTTCAAAATATGCATCTACATTCATTTTTCATTTTGGGATGGGACAGTGTGTAATATATGGACTTGGCTTCTCTCTGATTATTTCATCAATGCTTTATCTTCATGTCTTCCAAATTATCCTGAGTCCTTTGTTTGATGGGAGGGAACTTCTCTGTGGCTTTCAGAGGTGATGCTGGCATGGTAATAACTTCAGTGTAAACAATCAAAGCTGTGATATGACATTCAGATGGAGATACTATTTACTGAGTTCCCAGAAGGCAGATACTCATAAGTGGCCACAAAATAAAAGGAGCCTGTAGAAAATCATGACAGATACTTTTCTGAGAATATTTTTTTCCTATGGCATTGACACAGCTGCACTTGTGGCATTTGCCTCTATACAACCAAGCTGCTCATCTTTTTTTTGGTGGGTGCCATACAATCCATGGTTTAATGGAATGGAGGTAACTTGAAGGCTTTTAATGATGGGAAGTTCTTGTTTCCAGAGCTCATTTGTGCTTTCCCTTAATAGCACACATCTATCTACACCAAGGGTTAAAAGTTTTTGAGATTCATTATTCATGATTTATTCTTATTACCAATCTCTATATTAAAAAGGTAGAATTTATCTACAGATTTTGAACAGCTGAATTTGGGTGCCTGAGTAAAGGCATCTACCTGGGAGTGATGCCTCAGCTCCCTGAAGGTTGCCTGGGCATTTTGTGAGTACATCCAGTGAAGTCCAGAGAAATACACAGCTCAACCTGAAGCTGAGGGATCCATCTGGCCTCTTCAGTTGTCCCAGGCCTCATTAGCTTGTCCTGACTCTGAGTTTAATTTAGCTTCCCATTTTGAGTTTAATTTAGCTGTGTCACCTGTTCCCTTGGGTCAGGCTGTCTAGAGACCATCTGCAGCTTAAATAGGACATTGATGTTTCTCATGTCCTGTGCCACAGCTGTCAGACCCCTCTGCAGGCAGTGGATGTGCTTGGGTTTTTAACTAAAGAAAACTAAACAAACTATGGGCATCTGATTTGGCTCTTCAGGTGATGCTGAAAGCTGAAATCCCTTGTTCTTACATTTACATCTACATCTACCTCTCCCAACCTGTCAGATGAACTCCTCCCCAGTCTAAAAGATGATAAATGCCATTGTATTTAAATCAATTTTCAGCAAGAGAAATAATCACTCAAAGATTAGCAGACCTACTTCAGTTAAAAATAACATGAACTGGAAGAACAAAGTTTCCTCCTAGTCCTCCTCTTTAATTTTCAGCCACGTCCAGATAAAAAGTTCAGTGCAACCTCTTGTCTTTCTACTTATTTCTATTAGTTTTATTGTGTAAATAAAGAGGGGAAAAAGCTTCTGCCTAGTTCACAGTTAATATAATTCATTTTCATTCTAATCACTCAAAAAAGAATACAAATTCAGTAAGTCAGTCTTTTTCACTTTCAGTAATTTTTCTTTCCTAATACAGTATGTCAGTCTTTCAGTAATTTTCCTTTCTTGATTACCTACCATGTTTCTCCTCTCAAGAAATCATATCACTGTGCAATCATTTTCTTCTCTTAGCTCTTCCTTCTGGTACTTGGAACAGCTTCAGTTTGACAGCTCAAATTTGGTGAATGTTAAGAAGCTGGAGTCAGTAAAACATCTGTCCAGATGTGCTCTATTGCTTCAGATGCTCTTGGAAGCCATTAGAGAAGTTAACTTGCAGACACCTTGCAACACTTACAAATTTTCTAGTACAGAGTGTGAGAGTTTTGAAAGCTGCAATTTATATAAAATAATCAGACATTGTGGTTTTGTTGTGCTGTGAGTATTCTTTATCTCTTCCTTTTTAAAGATCACTTAATTTTTCTTGCTTCTCTACAGTGAACAAAGCCCTCTATGAAAACATGAAAAAGTGAAGACTTCCCATCTTCTCCTGTCTTCAGCTTCACCCTGGTATGTGCATTATTCTTTTTTTTTTTTGCATGCTGTGTACTCTTATAGTAAATAGAGAGCTGTTGTCTTGGGTCACAATGAAAAATCCAATATTTTATCTCTAACAATGGCCAATAATTGGTACCAAGGAAATAAAAAATAAAATGGAATAAGCATCCATTGTATGCTCTTAATTTTTACAGCCACCTTCTGCTCAGAGATTTACAGAAACTGATTCTTGCCCTTTCACTCCTACCAGTCTATTCTAGTGTATGATTTCAGACACTTGAGAATGTCAAGTGTCAAAACTTCCTAATCCCAGGTGAAAACATAAATGTTTCTACTCTATTAAATGTAGTCTTTTCTTGTAGGATCACCAGTCTGTTTCTTGTAGGATCTAGGAGAGACTAAAGATATCTTTGCTGATCTACTGTTTGAATAAGGTAGTTAAATCATCTTAAATTCCCTTTGTGCACCATATTTGGAGTCAGTAGTGACTGTTGAGGTGAAAAGTGAAAAGAGAAAAAAGAGAATATGTTTTCTTAAGAGTTCAGCAAAATTATTTCACAAGGTAATGCTATCCAGTCATTTGCATATGATAATTCATTACATCATTTGGAAATATATGTGTGTTGTATTAGCATATTATTATATATTATAATATATGTAATATATTTTATACATTATACATTATATATTATGTTATATATTATATCTTATATTTTATATCTAATATAGAATATAGAATATGTTATAACATGTTATATATTCTATATTCTTTATTCTATATTCTATATATGTGTGTTGTATTAGTATAGATATATAAACTGCTGTGTCTGTGTTGTTCAGTTTTACAACCAGCCAACAGCCACCTAACAACTCAGGTTTGATTAGGAATTTGAAATGGAATTCTCTGAAGTTTCTGATACTTGAACCAGTAGCAACAGACTTCAGCAGAGTTGATAATGACTGAATGTGGCACATAAAGCAGCTCCTGATATCATTTCAGTGAATTTTTCTTGACCATGCCACAGGGGACTTCAGCTGCACGTGAACCCCATGCAAACAGCAAACCATACATAGACTGCATTCTCAGCACTGAAAGTTGATTTATTGCTGTTCTCCAGAAGAATGACATTTTCTCTCATTAGTCTGAGAGTTAATGGTGGAGATTCTAAACTCCTTATCAACTTGTCATTTGCTGCTGATATTTCTACTAAGTCAGGCAAACAAGATACCATCAGTTTTCTTTCATCTTAGTGGGAAAATGCAACCTGCCATCCTGCTTCACATCAATAATAAAGAATCTTCCAGAAGTCAAAGACTTGCAGTGCCTTGGAATCATTTTTGAGGGTAAGAAAACTCAAAGTAGGAGCTCATGGTCCTCTTTAATTTGGCTGCCATCTCTCTGTGAAGTGTTCAGTTCCCACAGGAGGGGCACAGGGAGTTGCAGACTGCAGGAATGTCTATTACTCTGGACAGATCCAGATAATAGCTCTGTCCTAATAACCTCTGTGATTTGTTTCTTGTGATTTTTCAGTTCTTTTAATTTACTTCAAAAAAACCAAACATGTCAATGTTTAGCATTTTGTAGCTGAAGGTTACTTCGACCAAAGGAAACATTTAGTAGGATGATTTCCTAAACTTTGGTAGATAACTTAGCATTTGAAGAGCTGTTTCTTGGAGTTTTTTTCTTTTTCCTCAGAAAAGTACTTCTCAAGGACTTTCAGATAGTCTAAAAATAGTCAAAATATCTCTAAACTCAGTTCATTCCACCTCTGTATGGAAAAACAGATATGTGTAAACAGCTTATTTTATATCGAAAAAAATGGAGGGAAAAAACCTCTCGATTCTAAAGTTGCTTTGCAAGAACCTCATTTATCAATTTTCAAATAACTTCTCTAAGGCTTTTCAGATTAAAAGCTAAAAATACCACTCCCACTCTCCTGAACTTTGCCACATTCTCCCTTTGAACACAGAGGAAACAAAACACCTGACATTCAATAAAATCTGCCACACACTGCAAACTGAGAGTTGAAAAATCAATTTTTAGAACAATCAGATGGTTTATCTTTATTATTTCCTTTCTGTCTCAAGCCATCCTCTCCTGTACTTTACTTAATAGCCAAATTTCCAAGCCAAAATTATTGATCTTTCACATAATAGCACAAAAACATATTGTTTTTTTGTGAAAATACAAGATGCCAGCTTGTAACAATTTCAGGAAAACCATTGAATAGATTCAGCAAACAAGAAGCTTTGGAGTGTTATTTTTTTGGGCTAGGAGAGCCATTATGAATAAATAAATATTTTACTCTCTGCTCTGTTGACCAGTGGTTGGGAACTATGAGGGATATTTCATCTAATACAGCCTCAAATCAGAAGGGATTTTTTTTTCCCTAGAAAAGTGAGATTTTAGCTTTGCTCAAGGAAAATAGCTCAGAGCTGCAGAATTAAGGCAAGTGCTATGAAAAATCAGAAAACTCTGGGGCTGTTTGACAGCAGAAGTGAAGCAGTACATCTCTAAAATCAGGCAAAGTTTAAACAAGTAACTGGGTAATCAGAAAAAAAAGGAAAAAAAAAAAAAGAAGCTATAAAAATCTAGCATTGAATATCATAGGAACAAGTAATAAAAATAGGATGCTACAAAGCAGTAGGATGACTGATGGTTGAACAGAGATTGAGCAGAAATGTCCAGAAATTCTCCAGACCAGGAAATCTACAGATTTCCAGTTGGGGTTGCAGTAGATTTGGCACTAAAGTAGATTTTTCTTACCCTAATTTGGGAAAACAAGTGAAGGCATCTACTGCAATTGCCAAGAGACTCAGCCCAGAGTCTGGGTCCTTTACCAGCTGCATTCTCACAGTTTATTGTCATGTAATGCTAGAAAAAGGAGGTCTTGCTTGAACTTGCAAGTTAAACATCATGCCCCAACACTGAGAAAATCAGTCTAAATGAGTTAAATGTCCTATGTTTCATGTTCTTTGTGATGGGTGCCTAGAAAATTTACAATCCAAGTTATGGATCTTCAAAGGAAAGTGTCTTACATCAGGTAATTCTTACTCATTGGAGATGTCACACTTCAGTACAATACTAAAACTCCTGCATATTTTTTTTTTTTTTTCAATTTTTTTTGGGTTGCAAAAGGTCAAATGTGTGGGTGACAGGACACAGAGTACTTATAACTCAGTTGCTAAAATGTTACTGCAGATACTTGATATCAGATCCTTGAGTGGTACCATCTTCTGCATGATTTGTCCTCTTAAGGAAAGGAATTCAAACCCAGCAAAGAGCACAGGAGAGGCCTGGCTGCTATTCAAGCTCTTTTCTGCCTTTGTTTTTTTGTAGTCTGGTTTTTGCAGCAGGTTTTTGGTAGGCCAGGTACTCATTCTGAATGAGCACACATTTTAAGGCTGATAAAAGCAGGTGCCTCTTCTTTGACAGTGTTGAGATTTGTAATAATGTCAGGGAAGTGAAAGGAAATACATCTTTATATCCTCTGATTTCAGTTGTGTCACCTAAATTCCCCAGAATTCTCTTGATACTAACATGGTGTTTCCTATAGACTTGTATCATTGTGTCCAGTATAAAAAAAGCTGCCCCTCAGGATTTTTATTTTATTTAAAGAGGAGAGAAACTTCATGGCATTTATTGAAGAAATTACCAGACAATGAATCCCTTTGGCATTTTTTCTTCTTTATTTTGTTTGACCATAAGAAACAAGGTAAAAATCACTGCACTTTGTACCTACCCCTTTCTGTTTTTTTTTCTAGCATACATTCCTTTTTCCTTTTCCTAGTTACTAAACTGCACATAAATATAGGCTCAGGTTTGATGCTAAGAAACTGTGAATGTTTGTTTTCTTCCAGAGGATTATTAACCTGATTTTATTAGCTGCCTCATTAGAAATAGTTTCTAGCTTTTGGTGTACTGCTGATAAAACAGGAATTCTGTGGGGGTGCTTTCCCCATCTAGGATAATGTCATAAATCTACAAGGATATAATATGCAACTGTTGAAAACCAGTAATTTACAGTATAATTATTATTAGTTCAAGTGAAATTTTGAAAGAACAGGTAGTTCAAAATGTGTGCAGCTTTAACTAAGTCACTCAGTCCCACAACTGCTGGAATATTAAATCATTCTGCTCTCTGCAGTGGGCTGTAGACTTAATTTCTGTGGAGTTAGGAAATTAATTATTGCAGCAATCAGTTTGCATGAATATTGGCCATAAAGACTTACAAATTAGAATATGGAAGACTTTTAAACTTTAACATCTTACATTACTTTCATCACATTCAATAAAAGATTATATTCTTCCATGATGTTTCATCAGTATGCAGAACTTCATTATCTCCATCTTCTAGACACATCTTGTGATGAGCAATGTTTTAAATCCTGCTGCTGAGTGAAGTTTTCCCCATATCACAGATGAGATGAAGCTTGTGTTCTGAGGACTCTGATTTATTTGAACTCAGGTGATAACTTTTCTGTTCTAGCTGCTTGTGTGTCCAAGACAATATGGACATGCTTACTAACCTGAAAAATCTGCTATTTTCTGCTAGATTTTTTGGCTGGTCTTTCCAAGCAAGTGACAATTATTTCAGGTCATTGTCATGCAGCCTGTCTGCAGTTTTCATGTCTTGGGCTGCTATCTTTCCACATCTGGAGCTCAGTTCTGGGTGGTGACATAAGCAGATACTGCTTAAACTTGCAGTGTTTTTTAGAATGTACTGTTTTAGTAAGCAATATTTTAACTGAATGGAAATTTTTATTCCTAGATATCCCTTAGCAAAGCAGAAGTAAAAAGTGAATTTATCAGAGCAACTGAGAATTATTGTTTCCTCCTGAAGAGGTGAAGGGAACCTGGACTGATATTCAGCATCATTTCCTGTGATGAATTCTCACAAAAGTCAAGTTTTGAATAAACATTGGCAGCAGGGTAATATCCTTAGAGGTTATTTCCATTTGAGATGAATCCTCCTGTTTTGCATTGCCACCTGCACCATCCCTTGTTTGATAAAAAACAAACAAAAAACCAACAAAACCCACCATCACAGAAATTTTAATAAAAATCACACAGTGCTTCCAGTGCTTTAAAGGACAAGACAGATTTTTTTGAAATTCAGAGTAATAAACAACAACTTTAAAATATTTCAGGCTCTGGACCTATTGAGCAGCACAATCCACCTCACTAAAACCAAAGTAATAAAGGAAAAAGAAAGAAAAATAGCTCTTTTCAAACCAGTTACAAAACTGTAATACCTTTACTGGAGAAAATACCAAAGAGCAAATAATATATTTAGATGTTCACCCATCACTTTTTATACTACTGAAAAGTACACAGGTTGAGCAAGAACTGACAGGAAGCAGAATGAACAGAACTTTGTTCAGTGGATACTTTGCTACTGGTTTAGTAAAATACCCCACTAATCCTGACTTCTTAATACAATTATCTTGATAGCTTTTGACATATTCCCATGAAGCACTGAGTGATGTTGACTAAAAGGATTCAGGCATATTTTCCCCATCCTTATGCCCAACATATATTCATAGTTTCATATGATAGCTTTAAGAAAAAAAAACCCCAAACCATAAATATACAGACTTTTAAACTTGCCTCATTCCCTTGCCATACTATTAGCATCTGTTTTATGTATACGACTGGGTCTTAGATTTTAGGAGATAAAAATACTCAGTTTTCAATCAAATTAATCCCTTCTAAAAACACTATAGACATCTGCTGTCAACTGCTTCATTATTAATAACCCCGATTTTTACACAGAGTTATCTAAAGGCAATTATTTGATGTTCCCAGCTGAAGCTCATGACTAACTTGACTGCCATTTCTCATCTTCAGAAAGCAACTTCTTAACTCCCAGTGACTGATGTGAATTACATGGCTGATGGGTGACAGGTCTGTCCTGGCTTTTTAACTTCCAAAGTTTCCCCTTTTCTTCTCACATTTCTTTTTCTATGCAACCCTCCCTTCTCAGCCTGAGAGAGCACAAAATTAGTTAGTGGGGTCTTTCTCTTCCTACCTACACAGGTCAAAATATACAACAAGCTTCCAAAATCCATTTTATAATCATCTCCAGCACCTTCTGTTTTCTGTCTCCCCTGAATTATCCTCCCTCTGCCTTTATGCCCCAGGATTTCAACCTCTGCTTGGCTCTCCAGACTCTTCCATGCACTCTGATATGGATCTGGATATTTCTCCCAACAAATATTATCCTTAAGTGAATAAATGGACACCACAAATAAGGTTAATTTTTAAGATGACTTCTCCACGGTGGTTAGCACTTTCAACACAGTTGAAAAAGAATTTTTTTGTCAAAAAGTAAGAAACAGAATTAGCAAAGACCTTCAGGTATATAATGCCTGTTGTCTTACCTTTAAAATGTCATTTCTTATATGTTGTTCTCCTATGTCTTGTCTTTTCTTATTAACCACAAATTTTTCAGGGCATATATATTTGTCCTGCCTGTAGAAATTTATCTCGTGGTTTCCTGAATTGTTGATATTTCTTTTTTGGGAACAAATTGTCTTGATTTTGCCATATTATTTCCTATCTTACCTTATATCAGCAGCTGTCAAGGCTGTGCAGTTCTCATGATGTTGGATGTATTTCTTTTGTGTTAATAGAGAAGAATTCTAAATACATTAAAAAAAATGTTTAGGGTTTTTAACGTGAAATTGTTTATTTTCTGGCTATCCTTAGCTATGATTTTCATAAGAAAGATAGTAATAAAATCATCTATTTTTGCACCACACAATATGATATTATTTTAAGAATATGAGCACTATTAAAATAGCTATGATAATTTTAGCTGTTGCAAATTGCATGCATCATGTTGTTTGTCCTCTTGATGGAAAAAATGGAGAATTTCATAACTTCATTTTTATATCTCTTTCCTTGCATGAAATAGTAGATCCTTAATTTAAAGATATTTAAGAAGTAAACCTGTGATTCTTTTTTTCAGGGTGTAAATATCTATTAAACAACAGTAAATGCAAGTGAACAACTAATTTCTCCTGGACTGCCAAACAGAACACAGGCTGGCAATGATTGACTTTGTCTGAATTTCCACTACAGCCAATGAATATTGATATTAAATTTTAAGTCCTCACAAATTTTTCTGGTGCTTGGTATTAATTTTTCTGTGCCCTCTAGGAGCATGTGTTTTTGATGCAAGTACTGGAAGTCTTCTTTGATTATTTTCAAAATAGGAGCTGGAAATATTTTCCAATTAAGAAATGTGTCACAGTTTGGAATTCTTTGATTAGAATACATCATTTGGCAATGTACAAGGTGGTGGATTCTGGCTTTCAGAGGAAAATGATGCTTTGCTGTGAAAAGCTGGCTGTGGAAATGTCAGTAGATGTTGCTCATTGAAGATGAATATGCAAATGGAGAGTTCAAAAACAAAAGAAATGTTGTGCCTTGGGAATATTTCCTTTGTTGTTTTCTTTCCTCTTGTCTTTTGGGGAGAGAGTTGTTAGGAGACCAGGAATATTAATTAGTATGAAAAGTGTAGAAAAATATTCTGAGCAACATCTATTGTATAAAGATTTTCTTGAGATTATAAACTGGTGAACATGCTGCAGTTTAATGAAAAGGATAATTAAAAGTTGCATGAAATGTATAATTTTTTACCTTTTTTTATTTTGGAACCGTCTTTTCTCCTTATTTTTATAAAGGAATGTGAAGTCTCCACTTTATAAAAGCAGTCCTGAATATTTTATGTAATGAACTGATGGAAATGAAAATGGAATTTATAACTCAAGTGATATTTCCCTGCTTATTGTGCAAGAGGACAGGAAGAGTTATGTGATAAATTAACTGTAAGAAGGAGTAGTAACTCACTTCATAGTGAGTAATAAGTAAATCACAATGGTATCCAATATAAAATGTGCTCATGAAAAGTAACAGTAAGAGCACAATCTGATTACAGAGCAAATCCATTTAGCATCCTGTTTACATTTCCAGGTAAAACCTGTTTTATAGCAGAGATTTGCTAATCCATTTGGAATACTCTGCTTCCTACTACAGATCTGGAACCCCTGCCTGGCTGGGTAGCTGAACCAGAACCCTTGGTTAAAAAAATCATTTATTGTACTGAATGTTTTGTATCTTTTGAGTAAGGCTGAGAGATTTGCTTTGTTTACTTCTGCCCATATTTGCTCGGATGCCATGATTCATCCTCTTCCCCAAAAGATTTACATTTAGCAAAACTGACTCATAAAAAAATGAAGAGTTTAGGCACCAGCTCTCAGAATGCTGACTGCTCCCAGCTGCAGCATTCTACATCTGCCTACTGCAGGCTGCTGAGATTTTCCCTGACATGGACACTAACTAGCAAACATTTTGCTTTCAGTTTTATCTCTGTGCCCACTACACACCCCTAGCTTTATCCTATTTGTTGCACAACATTTACTAGGGATAAATATAGTGCAGGCACACATTGCACTTGCTTTTGATGATACAGTTCAGGACTGACCTTCAGTGCTCTTGTAATCTCATTGCAGCATGTTTCTTGGGCAGAAGTCACTAAATTGTGCTGAATTACACTGAACTGCAGTGGCCCAGAGATAGCAACAAACTGAATGAGTAAGTACATCCTACTTTCTTGCAACTTTCTAACCAAAATCCCTCCAGGACTCTAGAGTTCTCAACTGGCACTTCTGCAGATGTTCTGCTGCACAGCTGGCATTCAGACAAACTGGGTGTGACTTGCAGGATGAAAAAAACAGTTACCTACCAGCTCTCCTGAGTTTCTGCAGTTTCCTCTAGATGCTGTTTGCTTTTGTTCATCCCTGCAATTAATTTAATTCCTGAATTAACTCCTAAGAGCTGCTAGGAACCATTTACATCAGGCCTGGAATTTTAAACTCAACTTTGTTCCTGTTAAGAGAAGGCAAGCTGTACATGTGGGCAGATGACTTTCTGTTGCAATAAGGTTTTAACCTGGGTGCCAGGTTCATATTGCCTGGAGTTAGTGGAAAATGGGGCTTTTCAGCAGCTCTTGAGATCTTCTCTACTGTGTTTTTATGTTGGCTTGAAGTTTATAGTGCAGATACTCTTTGGCTTCAGGTCTGAAGTCACCCAGCAGAGTCCCTTGGAATCCCTGGGTCCTTTTCAAGTACATTCTACTGTCTGTAGTTGTCTGGTGATTGAGATATCATAACCATGAAACGTGCCAGAATTATAAATGAAGGCAAAAATAACATTTATCATTATGTGATGCTAAGAAATGCAATGCTCAGCTATTATTTGAGGGATTCATATGCTCTGCCTGTAGCATCAGAAAAGAAAAAGGACACCTTACAAATTTTTTGCAGCTCAGTCAATTAAATTGGATCACATGCAAGCACTACTTAAGGAAAAAGAGTTAAAAACAGAAAAAGGAATCAGAAAAACACCAGCAGAGGTTAGAACACCAGAGGTCTACTACACAGGCACTCATTCAACCTTGACAGCAAGCATTAGGTAGGGGAGCAGTCACAACTGGAGCTTAATAGCTACCTGGTGAGATTTCTGCTAAGGAAGAAAATGAGAAATTCACAGGTAGAAGGGAAGGTGTTCTATTTTGCACTGTTTTTCTGTCATTAGGAAGCAACAGGTTGTTTGTTGTGCTAGCTGGATTTTTTTGTTCAAATCCCAAGCAAGTTTTGCAAGATCTGGCTGCAAAGTAAAATGATGTAGATACCAGCCAAAAGATTTGGTACTGTGTCATTTGGAGCCTTCCAGCACAAGATTTCCTGCTTTTAAAATGTGCTTACACACTGACTTCATTTGGGCAGAAAAGCACATATATTTTCCATTAAATTTCTGTTAAATTATGTTCTGTGACATACATGAAGTATATTAGTGAAAATTCCACTACTACGTGGAGTATCAGTTTATTAGTGGAAATTTCTTGAAGTTCCTGACACTTCAGACAATGTTAACCCATACAGCTTTGTTGTTTCAGTGGAGTTCTAGAGGCCACAGACCAACTGAATATCCCTTCAACTCTTTTCAAGAAGTGTAAATTAAGATTAAGAAAGCAGTTTGGTGTTCATGCAATTGTAGAATGGTTGTAGCTGTGATTTCATTGGAGAAAAAAAAAAAAAAGAGTAAAAACTTAGGTACAAATTTTATTATACTGGATGGTGCAGCAACTGCAAACACTCCATAAAAAGACAATGGGTCTATTATAGCACTTTATTTCACACTTCATCTTGTAGTGCTAACAATGTGGTGCAAAATGAAGTCTGAAAGTTGCATCAGGAGAGAAGATTTGAAATCTTAGCACCTTCAGCTGGTTAAAAAGTCAAAAGGACACAGAACTCTGTTTTCTGCAGCATTTCCTCAGCCTGTGAAAATAATTTCTGAATATTTCTGTGGTCTTTAAATAAAAGACAGACCAGTGGCACTTTGTGTTCTGGCAAATTGGTGTGGACAGGATGTACACAATCAGATCTCTTGCCTTGTTCTAATATCTGCATCACCACATGCTTCCATCACTGCATGAAGCCATCCCAGAATGTGTGAGATTGGGAGCTTTTTGAAGTGCATATTACATTTTTCTTAATTCTCTTTTCAGAGCCTTTAGGCTGGGTTGTGTTTTTTACCTTCTTTCAGTCACAGAGAGCTGAGTTGCTGCAACTCCTAATAATAAGCAGTAAAAACAAGGCATGAATAATCTTTGAAGAAGTTGGCCACAGAATTAGATGCCAGGTTTAAGATGGGTTTATTTAATACAAGAGCAGTTCTAGTCAGGATTTTTGAGCCTCAATCCAACTCAGGGAAATTTGTTAAAAAAGAGAAATTCTCTTTCTCTTCCAGTTAATCAGACAGGCTGTTTTCCCTTCATTTTTCTCCATTAATCAGCCTCTGATTTCTTCGTTGCCAGCTTGCAAAGCAGTGGTTTTTAATGCTGGTAAACAAAGTAATGAGTCAAACAAATAAAAGAAACCCTAGGCTGCTGATCTGGGTTATTTCATTATCCCCTTGGATAAGCCTTCTGATTCATTAACAGTGTCTTTGGTGAATTGCTAGACCTTTTAAATTAAGTGCAGCATGCTCATCTCTGTTCATTTGGAAGGAATCATGCTTGATTTACTTAGTTCACATGGTAATGTATGTCACTTGATGATTTTCCTTAGCTTTCACAGATTGCATATTACCTCACATTTACATTTGATTTGCTGGCACACATCAACATTCAGGAGCTTGTGGATTAAATATAAATAGAGTGTGCCTGCTCTCCAGTCCAATTCCAGTGAATTAATGGCTAAGTGTGAATTACAACAATTGAGCCCCGGGAAAGCTACAAAATATCTGTGAGTCTGAGAAGCAGAAATTTTGCACTGCATGGGATCTTTTCACAGAATTTCCCCCCCAGGTCACTACACTTTTTCAGGGACGTTCACGTAGACAAATGTTGAAAAGCTCCTGGCAGATGTGACTGTGGTGCTGCCATCCAGGAGCAGGACTTCAAGTCAGCTATATATAATTCATATAATGCTCTAAATAAAATGCAGGTATGTAGCAGGATGACAGTGACAGCGTGTAGCTTCATTGCAGACTGGCTGAAAACCCATCTTGGATGCCAGGAAAATATCTGGCTAAATAGCCCAGAGCAAAAAATGGTGCATTCTGCCTTCTCTCAGGGGGTGAGTTAGTTTAAACCCAGTTTCTGTGCTCTCAAGGGAACCATTAACAGAGGGTTAGACTTGTGCTTAGGTGTTTTTAGCCTTTAGGCAAGGATCCAGCTGGAGTAAATTGGCAGCCACACAGAGAGGTGGGTAGGGCTGTGCAGAGCTGCAGCTGCTGAGGATCAAAGCTTCTTGATGGTAAAGAATTAATGCAGCCCTTGTACCTTCAGTCATTCCCAGTCAGCTCAGCAGCAGGGTGGTTTTCTGGGTGTTTCCTTGTAGGAAATAAATGTGGTGCTCAGAGCTGATATGGCAGGGAGTGGAGGATGGTTTGCTGGTGTAGGAAAGCAGGCAGCCTATTGGCATGTACAGACCCATCAAAGTCAAGAAAAAGACTCCAGCTGCCATGTAAAGGCTTCAATTCAGGCCACCAACGTGCAATAAATTCATCACACCAGTGTTTTATAGACAATAGAGGATCACTACTATACTTAGAGACCACAAGGATGCGTGGTAGAAAACAATCTGATCAGCAAAGTTATCTTCAACTTGATTTGTCCATCTTACTGTCCAGAGTACTCTGATTAAGGGCTTTTTTCTTTTTTTTTTTTTTTTTATGAGGCAATTTGCAAGTAAGGTCAAACCAGATGTAAATGGGCTCTTAGTTACAAACAACACTATAGCTTTTGCATCAAGCACCTTGGAGCCATTGAATTCATTATTTGGGAGTATCAGACAAATAGCTGTGCACTTAAAATGTCACTCACCAAGTCCCCACTCCCAAAAGAAGTGAGTTAGAGCATGAACTGCCTGTGTTCATGTGCCAGCCAGGCTCACCTTTGCCCCAAGAAAAAATTCCCCCAGTGACCTGCAGGGCCCCATGGAGATAGAAGTGTTCATTTAGACAATTACCCTCTGGAAGCTGATGAGCTACAAGTTCTGGAGATATTACAAACCAGAGGCAGCTTCCCAGGAAATGTTCTCATTTCAGGGCTGCAGATCTCACCAGGTCCTCTCCTGCCACCGTGTTTCAGGTACTGCTGGAAGATAATAATGGATTCAGTGCTTTTAAAACTAAATTGTCTCTCCATCAGGAGAACAGAGAGCAAATACAGACAGTGCAAAGGTTTCCTGCCTCTTAAAACCTCTGCTAAGGTCAGTTCCTTTTGAAGAGAACTCTCATCTGAGGAGAGTAGGGAGCAGGAAGCAAGGAGACCTTCAGGATTTCTCTGTCCTACCTGTCTCCTTGCTGATGCACAGGCATTCCAGGAAAATCAGCTCAGGGCTCTTCTTTTAAAAACCAAATTTGCTAGAAAGTAGTTTTTTGAAAGATACCAAGGATAAATGCAGGGGCTGGGGATCTGTGCTGAACTTTAACACAGAACCCACCCCCTTCTACTTCCTTTTTCTTTTTTTTTTTATTTATTTATTTTTTTTATTATTATTATTACTGATTTCGCTTGGATTCTGTTCTTGGTACCTTTCCTTTATTTCATTTTCCTATCTTTTCTTGCACTTTTTAAGAGTACAGTTCATTATTTGCTGTGTCTCTTATTTTCAGTGTCCACAGGGAAAAAATGTTCCAGTGTTAAAACAGAGGTCTTGCAAATGTACTCCACATTTTCTAGGAGGAACTACTCTGTGTTTGGGGTCCTGTGCACTTAGTTGTAGTTTACAGATCTCAAAGCTGGGCTTCTTCTGAGCTGCTCTGGAGTTATCCTGGATTTGGAAAATGTATGAGCTGTTTTCAGTAGCCTGGGCACACCTCCTGCCAGGAATCATTAGGGATGAAAAGGTGAAACAACCCCAAAGTTACACAGGGCCAGCATTATAATCACATAAGTCATTCCTGTTATTATTTTATTCTTGCCCTTCTACTTATTTTTCACAGAATCATACAAATCCCTGAGGTTTCTGCCAAGAATCTAGGGTCTTATTTAAGTTTAATGTATGTTATCACTTGAGGTTAGCTTAGAGTGTACCTTATAAAATTCTAAGCCAAATACTTTTATATTTTATATTTCTATATTTTTAAAATCATTATTTAGAGATGCTCCAGGCCATGCAGCATGTCCTTGTGAAAATTTAGCAGCTACCAAAGCAAGGACTAATAAGACTGTGCTTTGTATAATGCCAGCAGTCAAAAACCTTTTAAGCTAAATAATAAAAAGCATTAATGGTTGGTGTCTTTCATGCATCTCAGCTACTTTAGCAGATGTAATATTATTAGCTGCTTCTGTTCAGAGTAAATTAGATATGCAATCAGGAGGGGAAAGAGACAGATTTACAGAATATGAACATGGCCTGTAAAAGATTATTCACAGCAGTAATTAGTGAGTGCTGAAACTTGGGGAAGACAAAGTATTTTGTAAGCAGGGAGAACTATGGTTTCATTCCAGAATGTTAATTCTGGCAAAGGACTTGAAGCCTGAGTGCTGGTGTTGTTTTCCAGTTTCTGGCTGGAATCACCTCCCTGGCAGGTGGTTGGTGATCTCTGTGAGCAGCCAAAGGACTTTTCCTGATGTTTGAGGGAGTGGGAATCTGTGTTGCATGAAGGATCTATAGCTGGGCAGGTTTTAGGAACAGTTGGGTGCAAACTGGTTCACTATGGTGAGGCATTGCCTACACCACAGTTCCAGCTGGCTGCAAACCAGTTATGTGTCTACATTTTGGTGATGCTTTGGGTTGGGGAAGTTAACCCACAGAATCACAGAGCTGTCAGAGTTGGAAAAGACCTCTAAGATCATTGAGACCAACTCTCAACCCAGAAAAAAACCCCATATCCTGAAATGCCACATCTACATGGGGCTGGAATCCCTCCCTCACCTCCCAGTTGGTTAAACTTGTGCCATGGGGCTTTATCAGCCACTAAGAGTCACACTTGATCTACAGAATTTTTAATGACAGAATGATGATGAGAATCTTTCTGAATACCCATGCTTTACTTAGAAATCTGCATCTTCCTTGCAAGCTTTTTCAATTCAGCCTCAAAGAATTCCTAAAACACTTTCATATAAAGCATTTTTACTGTTAAGCAGAAAAGCTGAGGCCACACCAGCCAGTTAGTCATGAATCAGGAACAGAATCTAATGTTTTGTTTCTTGCTCCTGCATTATAATTATTGAATTGCTACCAGAAATGTGGCAGAAATTCAGGGCTAGGTTCTTACTTGCCACAAAACCCAATCAGTGCCACGAGTTGGTAGGAAAGCTGAAGTCAGAGGGGCAATAGTAACTTCCAATATCAGAGTAGATGAACCTGATTCCTTTCTTAAAAATCTTTGCTACATTTTACATGGTCTGACTATCTAAATTCAGTGCTATTCAAAAACAAAAATGGGCAGTTGGAATACTGGGCTTTCTTTTTTTTGCCTGCATTTATTTTGGAAACAAATTGAAGGAGTGGTTTAACTGTGTAATGGTGTGATAAATCAGTCAATTTACATCTGGCAGAGTAAAATTAGCATTGCCATTACTTCATAATAGGGCATGGCTATGACAGTGGAATTGATTTCAGAGTAAGCCTGATCCATTACAATTTTGTTAATATTGAATTTTAAATAGAATGATGAATTGATGAGGAAAAAAAACCTATTTACTTTTTTTGTGTGTCATTTTACTGGGCTTCCACATTAGGAAGTTCCTATAAATAATATAATCAAGTAACAAATGGAAGGAAACTTTGGTTAATTTCTCCTTTGAACAAAATACCATTCCACTGTTTTTCCCAGTTGCACATAATTCTTTTTCCAGCCTATAGATAGAATTTAAATTTATGAGTTTACCCTAAACCTGAAAGAGCTTTTAGTCAGAGGAACTTTGCTCAGTTTCTTATTTCCAACTTCTGTCTCTCCTGGTAGAAGGAGAATACCACCAGAGAGACCTCAATTCTGTCTCATCTCTAGATACATGGTAATTTGAACAGATAAAGTTAACATGTACACATTTTTTGGTAGGAAATCTTCATGATAGAAGTAGAGAAAATGTAAGACTGCACTATCTAGAAGAGGAATGGAAATTCAGAAACACAATGATGCTTTGTTCTGGTGACCAACCTCTTTCTTGTGCAGAAAAAGAGAACAGAGACTCTTATTAGAATAAGAAGGAGTTTCAATTAAAAAATGAATATTTGGAAAATACCACTTTCCACCAATATTAATTTTAGCTCTTGGTTTCACAACTCCCGTGTCAAAGGCCAAGCACAAATGACAACGAAATGGCAGCTTGCAAAATTTCCAGAAAATTGAAATTAAATCAATTGCTAGATCAAACTGAATTCTTTAATACATAACTTTAGGAAATGCATATAATCTTTCTTTTTATCTACAAGATCCTCTTTAATATGGACGGGATAATAATGATTAATTACTTCTTAATGAATCCCCACAACGAATCACTTCTCCAAAGTGAACCTATTACTTTCAATCTCTTGGAAGAAATGTTGAACAGGGCTAACCAAGGTTTTTGCTCATGCTCTGCTGTTTCATTACTATAAGTGGGAGTCTCAAAGATGTTCCCTGTCAACTCTTGGAGTGCTTCCTTGGGAAATACCAGCACTGCTCAGAGAAGTGATGTGAAAAGCCTTTGCTTGGGCAATTTTCCACAACCACTGGGTCAGACCACAAGCATTCTTCTGAAATGGTTTGTGGCATTCAACACATGTGAAACCAGACATGCCACCATCCTTTGTGTGTTCTTGAACTGGATCCAGAAAGCAAACAAAAAGCACTGCTCAGCATGAATAAGGATGACAAGATTTGGCTTCAGGATCCTGGAAATGTATTTGTCATCCTGATCTGCAATGACATGGGAAAAAGTCTGTTGCTGCTAAGGAGAACAGCACTTTTACTGTGAAGAACTCTGGCTTTTCACCTGTTAGGTAAGTTTTCAGCCATTTTGTGCAGATATTTTCCCTTTTTTCCCCCACCCTAATCTCACATTTTTTCTCTGAAATGTGCCCTTTATTTCTAAAGCACTGAGATATATAAACCTAACCTAGTATTTCCCATCACAGGGGAGGAAAAAAAAAAAAAGAGGACAGAAAAGACAAAAAGCACTTCTTCTGTTCTGAAAAATATTGTATTTTTTTACTTCTAAATCTCAAAAGGTGATCAAGCAGCATTTTTAATGGGAAAAGCTATTTCTTCACTATCAGGAAGGGATGAACCAGTGCTTGAGGAACAGTATATGAAATAATGTATTCTTGGCATATAGAATGGAAGGATTAATAGACCCAGCAAACATTTCCAGAGGAAAAAATGCTTCTTGTTTAGTTTTAACTTATTCATTTGTCATTGCTTCCACCTTACCCACCTAAGCTGTAGATGGACAAAAATCTTGTGTATCCAATTAAACCAGGACCATGCTAACAAAAACCTCCCCTTGGGTTACTCTCTTGTAAAGGCTGCTACTTTATTAAAGAAGCACTAAATTACTCCAGCAAAGTCAAGCATATATTTCAGCAAGATGAAAGCCTGGAAGTATCAGGAGAGATATTTCTTTAAGATTTTAGTTAAAGCTTTAGACATTCTGCTGTCCTAACCACTTGAAATCCTGCTTGGCGCTACGCCTGTCGCTTGCTGTGCTTTTCACATCCTGACTTTCAGCACCACGGGGATTAGACTATTAAAAGGGTTCTTTAGCAGCAGATTCAGGAATTATACAGCCTGGGACTTCAGGTCATTCTAATTCTGCAAAGACCTCCTCTTGAAACTTTTTGGTACACCTCTGTCATCCGAGGTAACAGATAATGAGTTTTATTTTGTTTTCTCCCAGTGTCTTCGTCCATGCTCTCTGCTCAAGTTTGAACCAACACAGGTTTGGGAAGGAGAGGGACAAGAGGGCTGGACTTACAGTTCCCAGAAATCAGTAGTTTGCCTTTTTCCAACTCTTTTTAGCATTTGTAGTCTGAGGCCACACAGCTGTCTGATATTGTGCCGTGGAGGGAATGGCTGAAGATATTTGCTTAGATACCTGCAGAATAGTCCAGTTGAAGTTCACTTTTGTTGTCCAACGTGGAGCTGGAGATCCACTGATTCATGAGGCAATTTATTCAGGGTTTCTAGCTGTCTTCTGAGGAGCAGAAAGTTACTTTAGCAATGCTTTCTTACAAAGTACAAATCGTGGATAGAAAACGGGCCATTCACTTTTGTTGAAAGTATCTGAAAAGTCAATGCCTGCATGAAGCAAGCAGATGCTTATAGATTGGGACAATTTTTCTTCCAGTTTGAGGAAATAATTCTTTCACTTACAAAGTACTTTTTACTCTGGTAGAGAAGTCCAGGTTTACTGAACTGCAGTGAATTGTTCCAGGAATTTTATAAACCGTAGCCACGGTTAAGTGGGAGACTTAGTGGCTGTTGTACCACTCACTGTTTTCTCCAGTGTTTTATGCAGTCTTTCAGAAGGGTCCAATAAAACAGAGTTCAGAAAGCCATCAAAACCAAGGAGCTTGGGATCTTTATCCACAAATTATTTGCATTTATTTTGCTACAATACCAGAGGAGGAAGACACAGAGAAAATGAAACAACACCAAACACACACACACCAAAGTGTCTACCAGTTTTAAACCAAAGCCTGAAGTGTATTTATGGTTATAATTTTGCACAGATCACTTGGTGCTCTAACACCGTGCTGCTAATCACAATATAAATCACACTTTAATTTTAACCTTTGCAATTTATCAATAGTTTCAATATCAAATATAATTCAGCACTGACACTATTGGTTTACGGGTAAGTGGAGTAAGAGTGGAGGAGACTTAGTAATGGATTAGTTTACTTGTCAATGGAGACAGAAAGATTCATGTTGTCTTTTCCATGTTTCTAGCACATGAACATAGCTATAAATAATGACAACAGCTAATCAGACACAAGAAAGATACATGCTGTCATTGAAAATCAGTTGTTTGTACCATCCTAGCTTTAAAAAGTTAGCCACTAAGGGAATCCATTTCATAAAAGAGCATTTTGTTGCTTGTTGTGTATAGCCAAATCAATTTAAAGGATTTTCTTCTACACAGGCAAAATTATTTTCTTTGGTCATGGTATAATAGTTCTGTTCCTCAGTAAACCTTCATGCAACTCCAAAGAATTAGCACTGGTTTTAGGAAAATAATATTCTGTTGGCAAAGAACCTATTTTTTTTCCTTTGAACGTGGTGAGACTTGAATTTAGCTAATTTTCCAAAGAAATGTAAAAATATGAGGTTTGTCTGCTGTGAGTTTTCTTAGTCAAAACTTGTGGAATTGTGAAAAATATCTTTAAGAGCTTCACATTTACAACAGCCCCCTGAGCACTGTCCCCAGCTCTTAACCCAACAACTCAATAAGTGAACAGGCAACTGAATTTCTCTTGTGGCAGTGGTGGTGGTTGTCATGATGGAACTGCAGAACCTGATGAATCTGTCTTTGCAGATATTGAAATGCCAGTGGGTCAGACTATGAGGAACCTGATTTATCTCTGAAGTCAGCCCTGCTTTATGTGAGAGCATGGACCAGGTGACCTGCAGAAGTCCCTTCCTACCTAAATTATTCTATGATTCTGAATGATGTCCTGTACATCTTGGTAAGATGTTTCATAATGTCTCCTACTTCTTTTTCTTCTCCTGTTATCCTCAGACTGCTTTCTGGATCACACCCAACAGAAGCACAAATGCCCTTGAAGACTCTGCTTGGGATGAAAAGCCCTAAATTGAGTTTTATTCCTTGTCTTTACTTGATCTGTTGAATGAATTATTTCCATCATACTAAATCTCTGCATGGAGCTACAAATTCAGTGTTGATAATATTAATCTCCCTTGTGCTAAACAGAATATTGACACATAGATTCTATTAAGTTTATGGTTTGTGGTATAAGTTCAATATTCTCAAATGAAAAACACAGTGACAAATCAGACTGCGTCAATGTATCCATGACCAAGCCTTCCTCTATCCCCCTCCTCATTTCACTTGTTACAGGGGTTCCTGAATAAATGATAAACATTTTTAGTAGCCCATTGGCATGTGTCCTTCAAGATGCTTTAAGGTCTTGATGAGAAGTGGTTGGAAATCTGCCAACTCTGGGCTTGAGGTTCTTGTCTGCACTTGTGAGATAACAGAGCACTGGGACATGAGAGGTGTCTTAGAATTTTCCTCTTATCAAAGTCACCTAAACACTCAAAATGTTTCTGTTTTAAATGGTTCATATAGATTAGGTGTTACCCCCAGGGATATACTGAGAAAACTTTTATCATTTAGGAGCACTGTAAGCTCTATGAGAATTGTGAATCTTTTTTTGGAGAGAGAAGTGATTGTGTTTGGTTTGTTCTTTTACCATATTTCAACACATATTTAATTGATGGACTAGGACTGCTGTATAAAATATCAGCATAGCCTTTTAAAAAAGTCTTACAAATGCTTAAATGTGTAGGAAGTGCATTATAATACTAAGGTTTTATATTGACTAAAGAGAGGGAAAGGACTCCTTTGAAAACCTACTCCCACAGGAGTGCCTTCCTTCCCTCCCTGCTTTCCTGAAATCCCATACAAAACAGAATAAAATTCATCCAGGCCTACATCTTTATAAATATTGGGAAAAAAAAAATTCCAACTAAATTTGGAGTCCCCTCAGGGAGGATTACACATAATATTTTGGAGTCTGAGCTTAGAGTAGTAAAAAAAATATGATACCAACGTGGCCTTTGCATTTCCCAAAATTCATTGGCTAGTGTTACAGCATGGAATTAAACTTAGATATTTGCCATCTTTTCTCCTAAAGAACTTTGTCTGAGGAGTGTGGTCTTTGGCAAAAAGCAACATCTAGTTTTGAAGGCAAAATGTGCTTCAAACAGCATTGTTCACTCCTGTTAAAATGTAAGGGTAGGAATGTGGAACAATTTGAGTAGAAACGATCTGCTATCAAATATCCCATCCTCATGCAGAGATTTAAATGGGGAAATATAAAATGTGCAGCAATGATGGAAATAATGATGCTCCAGCTGCAGGATTTATCCACAAACAGCTTCTGCTGTCATCTGTAGGAGAGGTGAAATCCAGGGTACAGGTCAGTGTCTTTGATGAAGAAATGGCTGCTTGGCCATGTAGACCCAGCTGCCTCCATGTGCTTCTAGCTGACAAATTGAAATGAAATTGACTTTCAGAAAGGACCTAAACCTTGGGATTTTTTGAACTTTCAGTCATCTCTGAATAAATAACTGCATACTATAGGCTTCATTGCTTTCTCAAAACCTGGTCATAACCAGAAGTAGATAAAGAAGGAGTGCTTTTTATCATTTCTTTGGAGAAACACTGCATACTCACCTCATAAAACAGTAATTGTACATCACTTTTCTCTGACATGTTATAGAAAAAAAAGAAAAGACATTAGAGAGGAAGGCAGAGACTGATCTGGGTGAAACATTAAATTCAAGCTAATGGCTTATGTTAAAGGAAGATGGTACTTTATGCTCAGGAAAGCAGTTTAGTCAGTGACTGGTATATGAGAGCTGGACCATGGAAATTTAATTTTAGTATCTCCTGTGATACTTTGTGTAGGTGGTTTGTCTGTAGGACAACCTTGGCCATATCCCCTGCTGGGTCCCACAGTAACTATTGTGCTAGATCTTGGGTAGGGCTTACTGATAAATCCAAATAGCAGTTCACCCCAGCAGCAGAACTTTTAATTTACAGTATTCTCTTATGCAAAAAGAGATCAAAAATATCCCCAGAACATATTCTTGAATATTTATGGGTTGGTACAGGTGCTGCAGTGTGAGAAGTCTGCAGAGCTGGGGCAGCTGTCAGTTGTACTGTGAGGTGGTTATTAAAAAAAAAAAAAAATTCTTCACTAAAGAAGGGGAAAATGCTGATCCTCCTGGAATGACTCCAGTGCCAGCCACTTCATTTTGTTCAGTAGCAATATTACCAACTCCTACAGCTCTCTCTTTTTAAAAAGTCACTGAAGCCATCTCTTTTCCAAGAGGCCAGACCATAAATACCAATGTGTTAGATAAAGCCAATGCATCATTTCCCCTGTCATGTCCTACAGCTTTGGTTGGAAACAGTTTAGATGGCAATTCCAGGCCCTCAGAACTAAAGCAGAGGTGTAGATCTTGTCAAGGCACTGAAAAACAGGAAGAAGTTGCTGAATGTACAAGAAAAGAATGGTTACATTGGTGCTGCCTCCGTTCTATTATTTCTCTTCAACTTGCACTTGTACTTTTTTAATTGCTTCCTTCTGTTCTTTGGATCACCACTGTTATCTGGAACTATAATATTTTTGCTTCATCTTGAGATCAGCCCAAAGAGCACAGCACTGATTTTTCCCTTCCTAGTGAAATGCTTTTCCCACTTACTGGTCCTGCCATGGTGTGGGTCCCTCCATAAGCCCCACTCTAAAAAAGTGCCATTGCACCTCAGCAATGAGAGCAGATATTAACCAGTCCTGTGGAAAATACTAATAGGTGTCATTATTCTTTAGCTTGGTTTTGTTACTGATCATTATTGAGAGAATACAGTGTTAAATGCAATGGAAAAGTCTGCTTTCATCTTCCCTAACAAGTTATCAGGAATTGCTACCCTAGCTTGTAAAACATTAAATCACTTGTGAAAGGGGGGAGATTAATAAGAGGTATTTTCATCTCCTCTTCACTTCTTGCAGCACAAACAGCATGATGTGCAAGGGTGAGGGAAGGGAGGAAACAGAAGCTATTTTCTTTTTTCTCGAGGTGCTTGCAAAATCTATCACTCCTTGAAAAGAAACTTCAGCAGAGTCAATGATAGTTAAGACCCTGACAGATTCAATAAGTCACAGGCCACATGTGCACCAATGTACCTCTTGGTAACCAGCTTCTAAAAAGCTGCAGCATCCAGAGTTTTGCCCCATCCCAAAGTTCAGGGCTTGTGGAAAGGCCCAGTGGTGCCCTGCATGGCCCCTGCTGCTGCATCCCCATGGCTCACACACAGGTATTGACACAGTCTCTTTCACCTCCTACCCTGTACAAAATTTATTTGTGTCAGAGCTTGAATCAAGATACCTGTGCTCAAAGCTCCACTTGGGCTGTGGAAGAAGGGATTTTAACTATTCCAGGTAACCAGTTTTACTTATAAGGCTGCTAAAAACCAAAACAAAACAGTTTGGGGTGATGCAGCCAGCTGCTCCATTTCCTCATGTTGTGAATTTTTAATTTCCCTTAGAGGAGGAAGGAGCAGCTTTGCTGCAGACTTGCTTGAAGATGGAGGGGCTGTTTGCACAAGCAGAACAGGCAGCTCAGAGCCCCAAAGCTGAGAAGTCACTTTTTAAGCACTGTCTGAAGCAAAGCTGAAGCCTTCTGGCCCATCAGTTTGCAGGAGGCTTCAGTGATGCTGCCAGCCTTACCTGGTTTGGTACTCATCCTCACAGTGCTCCCATGTGTGTCCTGGGACTGATGCTCTCACAAAGCCCTGCAGCAAAAAGAGAACTTATTTCTCTTCCAGAAGGTGGTGGTTATTTAACAGCCCTTATATCATCAGCTACCACCAGAGCAGGGAGACTTTACTACTTTTAAAAGTAGTAAAACTTCTTTCTCTGCCTCTCTCCATCTGCCAGCCATCCTCAGTTTTCTGAGCTTTCTCTCTTCCCTGGTCTTTCCACAGCAGACAATCACTGCCATTAAGAAAAAGTATTCTCTTTCCCTAGATGGCAGAGTCTGTAAAGAGGAAAAAAAAAGGAATATTTCTCTGCAAAGGGCACCTGTCTTTTACAGAGGATAAAATGTTGCCAGATGAGATTAGCAACATTATTAATCAGTCAGCAGAGACATCTCTCTTATTTTTTTTCCTTTGTAGGAAAAATTTTTAGAAGAAAACAGGCACAGGAAGACATGAACCTCTGCAATGGGGGCTGGGAGGGAGGTACTTTTCCTCCTTGTTAAGTTAGCCCTGCTGTCTCCACTGGAAATTTTTTAGGAAAATTAGTTATAAATTCTGTTATATCATGTAACTTCTGTTTAATTTTATACCAACATGTAAGCTTTGAGTGTTTATGGGCTTTTTTTATTTATCAACAAAAGTTTTTTTCTTTGAGGGGGTTCACTCAGCACTGGAATAATAATCACATCTCGTTGGCTGTTTGCTTCTTTCCAGCTCTATGATTGAAGAGCATCTCCTTTTTATCACAATTTTTTACAAGCAGCAATGGCTTCCATGGAAAAAAAGACCCAGGCAAGTATCTGTTCTAATAATTTATTCTTTGCAGAGATTTACTTAGCTGTTGGGAATTGAAAGGAGTGCCTATCAGTATATCAAAGCATTTTACAAACTCTGTAAAGTAGGGAACTAACATTTTATTGATGCTTATTTTGGACTGACAGAGAAACTGAGTGATTCACCCATATTCCCAAGGCAAAGACTTCCCTTCCTCCACTGCACCCTCACTCTTGCCTCTTATGCATGTCCTCAGATTCATCTAACTGTGAAGTTCTGCAGCATGAATAGAAAATGCCTTCACTAGTGTGGGATTTTTCACTTTCTGTCTATTTCATTAATGAAAACTACCACTGCCACCAGGGGATTAGGATGGGTGGAGAGAGAATGCCATTTCAAAGCCCACCCTTTGTGGGAAGAGATGCAGCATTTTGTCCCTTCTCAAGGTAATTCAGATACCTGAATAAAAATTCAGAGTGAAAACTGAAAAAAAAAACCAACCCGAAATTTCCTTCAGAAATAGAAACTGTCTGAGGGAGGGGAACCCCTGCTTTTGTAACAAACCAAAACTAAATTGGTCTTTCCACAAGGAAGAAGACTCTCCTATAAGAGGTTAATTTATCCAGTCTTATTTGGTGTCTGTAAAATAGAAAATATGTCATTCAGAGAAAGACAACACCACTTACATCAAAAGAAAATATAGCACAGGAAATAAATAAATATGTAAATAAGCAAGTTAATCTAAAAATATTTAGTGAAGTGGAGAAGAAAGAGAAAATTGTGTACTGCAAAGTCTGTTAATTTCTAGTACAACTGCTGTTGAAATGTTCCCATTATGCTAGTAAAAAAAGATATAATGTGTTGTCTTCTTTTACATTTTTATATTCTTTATAAATTTCACCAATATCACCGTGGCCTCTTTATTAATTTTTTTGCAGCTTGTCTGACTGCATTGCCTTTGAAAGTGAAGCTGAGGGTTAATATCTGTATGGGAAGTGTCTTGTTGACATTATTATCACTGGGAGCAGGGAACACCAAGGTGAGTACCTGAACATGTTAATTTATTTTTCCCCCCACCTGTCGTGCTTATCAGCCTAAGTAGCTCCTTCACAGTGGTTCCTAAAAGTCTGTTTTCATATATTCCATAGATGGGCAATGAGGGAGCAATAACTTATTTTCAAACTGTGTAAGAGGGAAAATATCAGAGGCTGTTAGAGAATAAGAATGGCCAAGCAAATCTTTGTGCTTCTTGTGACCCTGCTGCTCTCTGAAACCCTTGACCAGTTCCTACCTCTCCTCCTGTTTGCCACTGCCCTAGGTAACCAGAGAGCAAAGACTTCCAGAAAATAAAGTTAAATCAATAGGCTGTTTATCTGATTTTTCAGTCAGATGCCTGCCACTGGACACACATTCATTGTCTGCCCACTCTCCCTCCTGATCAGTGAAATTAATGGTTGGGAAGCTGAGCTAAAGAAAAACCAAATGAGCTTTGGATTGGAAAAAGGAAGAAAAAGGGAGGGTGCAGAGAAAGATCTGGAGAGTTCAGACCATTGGATTAATTCCAGGGATTTGTAGTTGAAAGTGAATAAATGCAAGGCATTTCTCTCAGGGGGCAGAAAAGGAGAATAACAAGCAGAAATAAAATACAGGAGAGCAGGAGAGAGAGCAGCAATGCAGAAAAGATTCTGAGAGAGACAGCAGGTAACAAATTAAATATAAGTGAAATGTGAGGCTGTTAGGGGAAAGTGCCACAGCTACTTGGGAGTGCATTCCTCAGGAGGAGAGAAAAGCAATGATGCCCAGACCCACAGCCTCACTGTGATTATAACTTGGCTCTTGTGTTCACTGGGGGGGAACCACAAGGAATTAATGGTGCTGACAAACTGGAGGTGCCCAAGCAAGAGGTGCTTGTACACTTGCTCTGTTAACAGAGTCCTTGGAAGTCACTGTGGCTTCCCTGTGATCTATGATGGTCAGAAAAGACTTAAAAGGATGTTGTGATGCCAGGGAGAGTTTGGAGAGGGAAGATTCATTTAGCATCTGGACATGATAAAGGCCTTTGCATTGCTGTGTTGTGGCAGTAATTGACTCTGAAATTTAAGAGGCTATGGAACAACTGTCCTTACTGATGGGGAAGTATGTGATGAAAAGATCCACCAGAAATTCAAGAAGGATCTGAATACCAGGACAAATAGTTGATGCTTTCTTCACTGACCCAAATTTTCTCTCCTGCTCCACCATTCATGGCACTGTTGTCACATCCCATGAAGGTATGAAAGGCCCTTTGTGCTAATCAGGAATCTAAAAGAAATATATCCTTTTCAGTGTGAATTCTGCCATCCTTTGCTTTGCAGATGGAAGCTTTCAAGTTGAGGAAGTGGAATACAATTTTCCATCATTCCTTGGTGTCCAACAGAGATGACTCAGTCTGTCAGACTCCATAAAATCTGCAATATTCTGTGACACTTCTGATTATTTTCTAGTGAA
Source organism: Heliangelus exortis (assembly GCF_036169615.1). Classification (NCBI taxonomy): domain Eukaryota; kingdom Metazoa; phylum Chordata; class Aves; order Apodiformes; family Trochilidae; genus Heliangelus; species Heliangelus exortis. The sequence goes on from NC_092430.1 coordinate 23,058,938, forward strand.
TTAATATCAAATCTCAAATACTTTGAAAGGATTTCATAGTAAGAGTTAATGATTAACAAAGTGTTAACTGGAGCAGAGACCAATGGGTTATGCAGGCTAACAAATAACAGTCTCTGGCTTAAAGCAAATTCTTCTTTAAAAAGTTAGAGTACTTGCTGTTGTAGTTTGTAACAAGAGTGTTAAAATCTTTCTTGCTCTCAATTAAGCATTTAGAAAAAGGAATCTTAGGTCCTCTAAAATGCCTGAGTTTGAAATCAGACTTGTAAAGGACAAGCTGTTCTTGAATTTTGCATTTTACTTTTCCTTGTTCTTTGAGATCTACCTCCCTTCCTCTTCAACACTCTTCCAAAATCTTGAAGTGCAAGAGGTGGAAGAAAAAAAAAAAAAGAAAAAAAAAAAGGAAAGAAAATCATTGTGTCAGTAAAAGGTACAGGTTCTGAATCTTCCACTTGTATTGGAAGTCACATTCTAGGCAAGCCATAATAATTTTTTTATTAGGAACTGTAATTTTTAAAGATATTGCTCTGATAGGAGCAGTTAGTGACTCCAGTTTGCTCAGATATCTCAATATATTTCTGGTTTCAAGTTAATAATTACACTAGAAAGTGCAATAACATTCAGTTGCATGATAGATTATACAGTTATGTGCTACAAATTCAATATTCTTGAATAGCACTCATTTTTACAGTCCTCTGAAAAGGTAGAGAGGGATGTAGCCTACAGTTCCCTGCTTTCTCTCAACCTTTTTTAGTTCTTAGTCCTGGAGACAAAATATTTTTTAAATTAGCTTGCAGATACTTTGTAAAATCCTCTCCCACATTTGTTTTCCATTTGAATCATACTCAAATTACCATGAAATAAATAAAAACATTCATATTCTGCACATAACCCTACCCTCACCTTTGAAGTATTTCTTACAGACTAAAAGGCCTGTAATATTATCACCTTATTTTGTAATAAGTAATTTTTTTGCAACAAGTGAGGCATTTTTTACCAAAGCAGTTAATGAATCATTCTTCATTCTTTATTATCTAACAGATTTTCTGTGTCTGTGACTATGTGCATATGAGGGGGAAGAAACTTTTTAAATCATTGCTGCTCTTCTGACCAGTTCCTGATTTCACTTATTTTGCTGTTACCTACTTGCCAGTGAAGACTCAGTCCACCAGCCCTTTGTATTATTGTGATTATTACCAATTGTTAGTTATTATTAGCAATTGTTACCATTCTTATAATTATTATTAGCAACTCTTCCTCCTCTTGAAACCCTAGAAACTAACCTAATGGGGTTGGGTTGCCCTGAGGCATGTACAGCAGAGCTCAGGTGTTGCTGCCCTTGTTGCTGTAAAAATAAAATAAGGATGGAATTGTCCATGCAGGGCTGCTCAGCCCAGACTCCAAAATCTCCTGGAAAAATAGAATATTTTGCCTGAACTGATCTCCAGATTGCAACCACCCCTTTCTCAGTTACTTAAAGCAGGTCTGAACATCTCTATTATGCTGTAGTAGTCTTGGTATTCTGTTCTCTTTTTCTTCAGGATTTACATTTGTTTTGATAAGCACTGAATAATCTTTTTGCTGCTTTGTATGCTGGTTCTTCAAGGGTGCTGGTTCAGGATCAGGGGGCTGGTCCTGATGGAGTGTTACACCCCACTGGCTTCATCTTTATCCTTCATTTAATGTCATCCTAACACTTTGTTTCTCAAACATTTCCTCTTAGACAACCAGTTTTAATAAAATAATAATAATTAAAAAATACAGCCCCTTAAGCTGTACATATTGGGTGACATTTCTAATTATTATTTGTTCTATTTCAGAAGATGTTTGCCTCATAAAGTGAGATGACATTTAAAATTCAATCAGTTATAATCTCACCTTGATTTTCTGTGCAAGCAGGCTCAGGCACAAGCAGGGTACAAGAGTAAATCATAAAGCAATTAGGAATAATGGCTCCTTTAGGCAGCAACACTCTTAAAGAAATTAAGCTTGGCATTAATTGTTTCAGATGCTTCTAACTGGCAACTATTTGAAGTCAGATTTCTGTCTGCTTACAGCTTGAGTTTTGCATTTTAGGAATAGGTTACTTAACATACAAAAGTTTCTAATCTCTGGAGCTTTTGTCCATGTGGTTCACTCACTTGCTTGTTCTGTGGTTATTTTTTTTGGTTGGTTGGGTTGGGGTTTTTTAATTTTTTTTGTTTGGTGTTTGTTTTTGGGTTTGTTTGGTTTGGGTTGGGTTTTTATTTTGTTTTTTTTCTTGTGGAAAAAAAATATTCTGATAGAAAATGCCAGGAATGAGCTGGCATAATAGATAAAAGTAAAAATAATGTGAAATGAAGGAAAGTGAGAAAGAAGCCAATACCTGGCTGTTAAATTTTGAATCTGGGCATCTGTTTGTGAACAGTCAGGGAATCCTGGTAGATACCTGGGCTGGGGCTCCTCTGTGCCAGAAACTTTGCTGCATCAAGGCTGGGATTTCTTTCATTTTTTTCAGTCAACAGTGCACACAAATCAACCTCATTTAATGCTGCATTTTCAGCAAGTAGTTGTTGTGAATTAAAACCATCCTCAGTGTTTCCCCAGCCATCTATTGTGAGCAAAGAGCTAAAAGAATATAAGAACATTGATTACTGAATCCTGCACTTAAAGATTTTGTAAACACCCTTACTTTGTGGTTTATGTGCTCCATAGAGAGCATTACCTCTTCAGTCCAGGCAATATTTTTTTTAATGGAAATCATAGGTTTTTTCTCACTACAAAAAAACATATTCAATCTGCAAAAATAGTCTTTTTTTCCCCCTGCAGTGTCAATTAACTTTTTAACTTTTTCTCATTCTTTTTTAAACTACAAATTAAGTGTAAGTTTAATAAATTTAGCATTATTACCCCTCCTTCCCCTTGGTAAATCTCTGTTTAGCCAGCTTGCCAGAAGAGAGAATCTTTTTTTCCTTCCTCTGTTAGTTCTTTACTTTCTGCATTGCTTTCAGAGATGATGAACAGAAACATTAGTACAATAGCCAAGCTCATTGAACTCATGACATTTATGGCATGATTAAGCAAAAGGAAAAAAAAAATATAATAACTTAGCAGCAGCTTTCCTCTGCAGCGAGGTTTCAGGAGCATTGAATGCAAACCCAATGAGACTCTAAAGGCCTCCTGGAGCTGTTGGAATCTACTTTAATAATACTGGGGAAATGTTTGTGTCTTGAAAATATTTTACAACAAGTTCCATTACCATTTTAAAAGAACTGCCTGTCACTCTCAGAGTTTCTAATGATGTGTGCAGTCAGGTTCCTGATTTCTCATCCCACCTCCTGCCATGGCATCAGTGCTACAGGAACCATTGCATTCCAACTGAACCTGGTGCCATGCTCATCAACATCTCTGGGAGATGATGAAGGCCTTTTAAAGCTTTTCCCTGTGACCTGGGAAGGGCCACCTTGTGTTTTCTGCAGATCCACATTTCTGTGGACACTCAGAAACCCTTTCCAAGGACAGCTGGAACAATTCCTTACAGGTATTACTAAGCAGAGCTGCAAAGATGTGTTCTGTTCTCAGGTTCTATCACAGCAGGTGTCACCTGTAGAAAAGCTCTTCAAAAAGAAAATTGCATAATGGAGGGAAAGGGCGGGGTGGAGGGGAGATGCTTTGCATAATTATACAGAGTGAGAAAAATCAGCTAATCTTGGTGATAAGCAGAATTTGGATTTAACCCAAATTGTACACCAGAAGCAGCTTTAGTGCCCTGGTCGGTTATGTCTTCTATCAGTAGAGCAGAGGTAGGGAAAACCTTCATTTTTCAAATGTTTTTATTTGTAGTTTGGTTTCTACTTGTACTCAATTTTTTATTTGCAGTCCTGCCCAGGGCTGGGAGCCAGAGATGATGCTGAACTGCTTGAGATGTTGTCTGAGTGGTGAGTGGCAAAACTGCTTCTGATTTCTGAGGCTCCCTTCTGTCTCAGCAGAAGTGTGCACCTCCTGGGGAAACCTCTAAGAGCTGTGACTGAATTTGAGATATGGAACTTGAAGGTTTCTTTTCAAAGGGAAAGATGTGTTTCAGAGCTGGAAAATGACCACAGGGTTACCATTCTCCAGCTAGTTTTCTTCTGTGAATTGACAAGCAGGCTAACATGAAGGTAGAAGTGTTATTTATGACATGAGCTAAGTATATTGTTAGCAATTTGAAGGTAAGGTAGCAAAAAAAAAAAAAAAAAAAGATATTATGGAAGCTGCAAACACAGTATATTATGCTGGCTGTTGAAAAGAAAATCCAGGGAAGAGGTGAAATTGTACATAGTGAATCTTATCAAGAAACAAATCCAATGCACTTTGAGAACAGCTCTTGCCCCTTGCACAAAATAGGTGATAAAGTGAAATATAAAAAACCATAGACCCATCAGCCTGTTATCTAAAGCATATCATGTCTCACTTCCACCAAAGGAGATGGTTCTATTTATTACTGGTGTTTAGTCAACCAAAAGAAGCAGTGGACTTCTGGTCAGGTTCTCCTGTCACTTTTATGTGAGGACTGAAATACTCCTTTCAAAAGTTTGAAAGAAAGATATCTTGGCAGTCCCTGGAAACAGCTTCTCTGCTAAGCTGTGCTGTGATTTATATGAATTAGTATCAGTCTGGCTGCACTGTGAAATTAAACAGCACCAGTCCCAAGATATCTGGGTAACTTTTATTCTTAATTTTCTTTTGAGAGGTGTAGTGAGTACATTTGAAAGTGAAACAGTTGTTCGAATTTTTCACAGAAAGTACAATAATTGATTTTTTTTTTTTCCTTTAGTCCTTAGTGGTTTTTTTGCCTCTTCTTGTGATAAAAGCTGACTCCTTCCTTCCTCCATCAAACATGTTGTATATCTGCCTTTCAGAGGAATTATGCCATGCTTATTTAGGCAACTGTGTAGAAAATAACCATCTGCAGTCCTGCTTTGCCACTCGTGAGTATTCCAAGAATCTTGTAAAAGGGAAACAGATACATATTTAATAAGATCCATTGTGTTTGGATGTGTTTAGGTTTTTTGTTATTGTTGTCTTGTTGTTGGTTTATTTTTGGAGGGGTGTGGATCCAGTGCAAAAACAACTGAAAACAGTTCCCTTGAAAATAATGAAATTTCTATATGGATAAAATGCTGTCTGTTTGTTTGGGTTTTTTTTGGTTTTTTTTTTTTTAATAATCTAATCATGTACAAATTCATTACTATATATTTCACAGAGCAGGGAAAAATAACTGAAATTATATCTCTGCCATACTGCAGAGACCCAGTGCTGTGTTGCAAGATTTTGTTCAACAGCAGGATTTGGATTAGAAGCTGTAATGGTTTTAAAATTGTGAAAGATGAATTTTGTGTCAGAGGAAGAACATTGGGGTGTTTTATCATTACCTTATCTCTGACTCCCATTGGCATTTACATAACTTTTGCAACTATTAAGAAAGCCACAGTAAAATTGCATGTCTGACACTGAGATAATCTGTGACAAAACTATTGGAAAGTAGAATTGTTCTTCAAGTACTTCAGATTAATATTGTTTTAATGGCCATATCAGGAAGCAAATTGTGCAATGTCATATCAGACCAAATGATGAAATCTGATGTTTTAAGATATTCCAGTTTTCCAAATCCATATTTACAGGGGTTGCCAGAAACACTTTCATAAGTCCTTGTAGGGCTGCTTCTCTTTCTTAGAGCAGCCATCAAGTTCAGGCTGTATCTTTCATTGACACTTTCAATAGTGGATGAAGCTCAAGGTTTTCTTGTATCATTTTCAAAGCCAGATATCATTATCACAGCTTGAGGTTTATATTTGTTTAAATTAAACTTTATGCCTAGATCAAAAAAAAAAGCTGGAGAAGAATAACCTTTAGCTAAATCTAACCAACAGCTAAATTTTAGTCCTGGTGCCAGTTTTGATTATAAAATAAAGGGCTCAAAGGAAGTGAAAGGAATCAGTGAGTTTGTCCTCATTGTGCAAAGCAGGATCAGCTTTCCTGATGTATTTCTGATGGATGTTTATCTCATCCTGGTCCCTAACTACTGCCAGAGGGATCTCTGAGAGACTCCTCAGGTTCCTCACTTGTATGCAGTGCCACAAACAGCTGTTTTGATTAGCATTAATAACCTCATATCTCTTAGTAATTCCCTGAGTTAATCTTTATACAAGATACTCAGAAATATACTTTACAATATTCATAAATATAAACCTCAAGATGTATTTATGCCATTCAGCATTATGTACTCAAGTAAAGAAGGAAAAAACTGCTGCTGAATGCCTAGGTATAAGTTGATTTTTTTTCTGTCTGAAGGTAAAAACTCTTCTTACTCTTGTTTGTGAACTACTCACCAAGGGTAAAGGCCATCCCAGCTAAAACGGTTAAATAAGTCTAAGAACTTTACAGCTCCTTGCAAAATATTTTTTATGGAAAAATGTTATTCTGTTACTGAAAATTAAAATAACAGCAAACAAAAACCAGCAGAAAAATAACGTTGAAAATGGAAATGCTACGAAAATGGAAATACATAGCCTAGAAATGGATTAAAACTCCTCACAAAGGGTGCTTCATCTCCCATTTTCTATCTCGAGATGCAGCAGGGAAAGAAATGTTCTCTTTAAAGCCTTTGTGAAAATGGCAGGTTTCAAATAATCTGTAATTACCTGAAACTGCAAGATCTAACACGTGTTCTCTCTGGTTTTCATAGCAAAGGGCAGACATCTCCAGCCTAGGAGAACAAACACATTCAGCCAAGAAAGGAATGTTATCTGCAAGATATGCTTTAATTATAACAGTCCATTATGAGAAAGTTTGCCACTGGAAGGATTTAATTTTTGATACTTTTGGTAATATCCTCAGCATAGATGGTACATGATTTTTTTATAAAAAGGAATTAGCAGTAAGTTAGCAAATACAAAGACTTCTGCCACAGACAGCAAAGAAAACTCATCTGTAGTCACTCAATTGTTTTATAAAGACTATAGAAACACATATTTCTTCACAGAAGAGTTAGCCAAATAGAGGTTGATTTTTACTAAAATAACAGGGAGGGGGTTGTGTTTGAGTTTGTGTTTGCTTATGTTTGTTTTTTGAAACTCTCTGTGTGCTGAGACCTTTCTGAACCTGCTATATTACATACAATGAATTAAAATCTCAGGGGTTTCCTGTAGGAACAAATTAAAATAAAGATAAATACCACACCTGGTTATTTAACTCAGGAAAGCTTATATCACTCACCTACTGAAGTGTGCTAGAAAAGAGTAGAAGAAAAAGAGAGGAAAAATACTCTTAAGTGAAGGAGAAATCCAGCACTTTCAGCAGATTGAAGTCAAGGTGAATTTGTGGTTCAAATTCAGAGGACAGAATTTTGTGTTATTTACCAAGTGGCCATCAGGATAGAAGTATTTGCACTCCTGCAAGATATGGCTTAAAAATGACTTAAAAATGACTGAGAACAGGGTTTTTTTTCTCACTTATCTCAAACTCAAGAGGAGCTTTCCATGGGATAGAAGCAGCTACATCTGTAAGGGCCATAGGTGCAGCACAAACTTGCAGGTATCTAATGAATCCCACTTTCTCCAGGGGTTTGGCAGCCTTGGAGAATTTTAGTGCAGAAATTGGGGTTTTTTTGTGAGATGCAGTGAGATGGCAGCAGTGGTTAACATCGGGCATTGTATGTCAGGTTCTCCTCTTGCCCTCTCATAATCCCTGCCTGTTTTGGATGCTGAGGAAGCATACAATTTATAACAATCTGTCATCCCTGTTTTCTGCAGACAAGTGTGTATTAAGCTCACATTCTGTATTTGCTCAATTTGCTTGGCTGTGGACTGGAGTGAGGAACCTGTTATAAAACACCTGTATGAGCTGTCTGGTCTATAGCATCATTTGTTACATGGCAGAGAGAGGGAGGAGGGAGCTTTCTGGTGGAGAGCTCTATCAATAAGTGCTTTGGTTTCAATCACAAGTGCATCACTTTTTTATTTCTTCACATCAGGTGATAATGAAGAATGATGACCTCATGCCTAGACCTAAGCTCTTAACTTTGTTGCAGCTCTGGGGGCTTTAATGTTTTTCAAAAAGCAATCAATCAAGTGCCAAAAACTGCCTGGCTAATTACCTCTGAGACTTTCTAAAACTCTCCATTCTTTTCTCATAGAAATGTAGTATTTATAAATTGCTGACTTTGTTCTTCAGCAAGGTTATGGCCTGTTCTCTCCCCCACATTTCTTTGCTTCTGTTCTACACTTGTGGAAGTGTTAGTGGTTTGACACTGCTTCTTGTTTTCTGTGATTACTGTCATTGTTTCCTCTTGAATATTCCTGGAAAAATGTATTGATATCATGAGAAATGAGACCATGAGAAATAAGAGAAATAAGTCAAAGTTTTGGGTATCTTGGGGAGAAACAGAAAGTGTAAGTGGTGAACACCCAGTGTGTCACCCAGATCCACTGAGATGGGTGGTTACAGTGATTTCTTGGACCAAATTTCAGGTATTTTTAAAATTTCCTATTAACATAGAAGACACTGGTCTTTCAAACAGCTGATAAAGGGACTGTTGGGGTTCTTGTAGTTCAAAAGGATATCAAAAAAGGGTATCAAAAGGATATTTACTGCCCTGGAGGTCCTGGAGTTGAATTTTTGTATGGTCCTGCAAAGTTTAAACATATAACTTTCATGAGATAATTAAGACTTGAAGGGACCCAAGGAGGACACTTAATCCAAACTCTTGTTTAGAATACTTAGTGTCCCCGTTTTCTACTCAGTCTAAATATTAGTGGGAAAATTCTTATTTTTCTGCTTTAAATTTCTTTCAGGCTCAACATTTTTCTACACAAATAGTTCTGAAATAATAGCAGTGAGAAGTACAACCCCCCCTGAGCATCCTTTTGTATTAATACTTTTAATATATAGAATGCTTTTTGTGACATTGAAGCTTTAAATGATGAAAAATTTGATGTTTATGCTTAATTGAAATACAATTAAGTAAAATCTCAGTCCAGAATCTTATGAGCTATTTTTTCCCAAGTAAACTGAAGTATAACTCCAGTGTCCTTAGAACATCAACAAAATCAGGAAATGATTGCAACTGGCACGTATAATAAGCACTAGTAATGGTTGATGTATGAGATAATTATCATGCTTTACAGGTAAATATAATAAATCCCAGAACAGTTACTCTTTAAAATCTATTTTTATGGAAATTGGGGTATGAATATCACATCTCTTATAGCAAGAGGCAATTCTGACAGTCTCAATGAAAAGCAGTGTCCACTCCTGGAGGTAATTGGTTCTGAAGTTTTGCACACACAAAATAACAGGTGTTCCATTTTCTGAAATGAGGGGTTTAATATTAAAATATGAAAATCTTCTTAATTTCCACAGCTTGATGAACTTCTTTCTACAAGAGACATGCACCTGTTTTGACACAGGTTAAAAGAATGAATAAATTGTTTAATATTTTGGGGGGAATGAATAACGAGCCAGGAGTTTTAGTTGGAGCTAAACTTCTGATGTCTGTAGCATCCCAGGGCCAACCCAGGCTTTGGGTACATTTGGGTGAGTTAAGTATGAGTTCTGATAACCAACACCCTCCCTTGAATCCCACATTCCAATTGAATCCCATTATTGGGTTTAGGTTTGTAAGCTGACTTCTGATTTAGGCAGCCCGAGGATGCAAAGCTCATTCTCAGTCTTCCATTTACAATTCTTTTATGGATATGAAAAGCAAAAGGCAGAATATCCCCTAGAGAGCTGACAGCTGATGACTGGGAGAATAACCTGTCATTCCTAATCTTGGTTTTAAAGTGTTTCTTGAATGCTTCAGGTCCTTTTTCCCTAGGAATGCTCTTCAAGTTTTCATCTCCAAAAGATGATAGAAAGCTATTAATATGACTTTATGCTCATCTTGGTTCCCCAAGGACAGGCTTTTGGTATTACATATCTAAGACAGGCATCTATAATCCATTTTGCATCAACTAGGGCTGCATTTGCACACTTGCAAGAGTTCTATTCAGGAGGTAGCTTAATGCAGCTGCCTAATTTTAAGTCCTGTAGCAAATGTCCCCATTCTCAAAAAGTCAAATAAGCTTCACCTTGAACACGAGGCTCCTCTGAAAGCAAAAACTTGCTCGTGTACTTGCTGGAGTCACATTATCTGTTTCTATCACCAGTGTTTTAGGACTTCTGAAAATAAAGATGAGTAGAAAACACCCTGCAGGAAAGGATATTGTCAGGCAGGAGCTTGGGGGATCTGCTTGGCACTTGATATGGCACTAGAAACAAGCTACTCCTACAGTTTTGACTAAGATCCCAGTTGATCTCAGCTGCAATTTAAGCTCAATTTGCAGCAGGTTTTCTTTCTCTTTAATTTTTTTCAATTGAGCCATCCCACTTTTCTCATTCACCCAGTAGAGTCAGGTATCCTACTCTCCCTGACATGATAGCAACATTTTAGTCCTATCAAAGAAAGAAGTAGAATCAGAAAACATAGTGTGGAACTTTAATAAATCTTTGCATAAGAGTCTCAGGTTTTTATTCAGACAAGCTGACAAACTCTCTTCACTCAAGCCTTGAAGGTATTAATTTCCTTTGAGTCAATTCTCTAAGCCTTTTGTTAGAGTTCCTCTTCTGTACCTGCTTCTTTGAGGAAAGCCATTTCCCCACAGAATAAGAAATTTCCAAATGAAAAATGATAAGAATTTTCAGGGAGCCAAGTGACTACCACATGAAAAGAAGATAATGGAATATATTTTATCTGGATTGAGAAGCATCTGCCAAGTACATCTCAGGGGAGCTGCCTGTTAAGAAGAGTTTAGAATAGCTTGTTTACCCCATTTAATAGCAGTAGAAACTCTACTTTTTTATTGATTTCCTCCACCTCTATTCTCAGCTGGGAAAGGATGAGAAGATCTTAGAGATAAACATGAAAATATTATGGAGTGATGCAGAACTGGAAGAAAAATTAGGGTTGTATTAGTAAAAGTATCAAATTCTTTGCTGTCCTGTTTTTATACTCTCCTGGTATTTTTCCTACAGTGTTTAGACTTAAAGAGGAGGATTAGGGTCGAGATACAAAGCCTGTTGGTACTACTGGGAATAGTTTTCTCCAAAAGATAGAAATCCAGCCCACAAATACAGCTTTATCCAAGAAAGAAAATAAAGACAGCAACTGTGTTTGGGTTTGAATGTTGTTGTTTCATTTTTTTTTTCTTTCTTTCTTTGTCTTGGATTTTTTGTGGGTTCTCTTGTTTTTGTTTTATTCCTTAAAAATTTGTACAGCTATACATTGGCAGATTGATTGAACTAGGCACATGATGAACTATCTTGGTAAACTGAGGCCTTTGTTGACAGTAGGAACTCCTGAGGGTAGGTAAGAAGAAATTAAAGCTGGAGAATTCAAAAGAGCAATATCCTGGTATTAACATAATGTCAACGCAGAAAATATTGATGAGGAGCCTGGCAAAAAACACTGAGTTTTTTTTTTTACATTTTAATTTCTTCATTAGATTTTTTAATTTATTTCAATTGGAAGGCTTTAATTCTTTTCTTCTTCAAGAACCTTTTGAAAAGTTCATAGAGCCACTGCAGAATTAAAACAGTTTGGTGGGTGCTATAGCATACATTATCTCACAGGTATTATTTTATCATGAGCAGCTTATAAAACTTAATCACCTAACCAGCACGCATTCCTAATTGATCTCTCCCTCTAGGACTGCTACATTTTCTTGACCTTTTAATAACTGATGGCTTCAGAGAAATGATTGTTCAGATTCCTTCTTAAAAGTCAAAAGAAGCTCTGAGATGTATTTGCAAGATCTGCAGCAGACACACCTAAAGTAAGTTGTGGCTGTCTTGAAGTTCTGATGTCCTTCTTCTTCCTAAATGCTGCAAGAACTCTTCCAAGGAGAGAAGCTGGAGCTTGGGATTGGCTGAGTTGTTCTGCATTTGGGGAAGTCCATTTGGGAAACTTGTCACCTCCTGCTCCCTCTGTATGTGAGTATGGGTTGTTTAGTTTAAATATGTTAAGGATAAAATAAAGTCTATAACTATTTCAGATATCCACAGATGATCAACACACAAGCAGGAACAAGCAGATGTTAAAGTCTTTTTCCTCTCCTGTCTTCTTGCAAACTCTGACATTTTGGATTTTTTCCTTCAAGACTTTGTGAATGGAGGTTGTTTTTTTCTTTAATTTCTTCTCCTCTTTTTTTTTTTTATTTTTAAAATTCTTTAACTAGCTTCTTTGTTGCACTCTGTATGTGTCTTCTTTAAAATATCTAGGTTTAACTCCAAACATTTGAGTTAACTTTTAGTTGAGTTTTAGAAATTACTTCAGCCAAGTTGCTGTTGGTTCTGGCAGCAGTGATGTGGCTGCCCCAGTGCAGGTAGGACAGGACTGATTAGGACTGTTTAGGATTGTACTTTTTTCTTTTTTATAAACCCAAGGAGAGCTGTCTCTTCTAGCAGCCAGTCATGCATATAACTGTGATTCCAATTGGTTGAAGCCTCTTGCTTAAGGGGTTGTAGTGCTGACAAGTTTGTGAGTTTGTGTCCTTCTGTGTCTCAGACAGGTTTGGGGTTGGGTTTTTTTTTCACCTTTCTTAGAAACATGAAAGCCCATGGACTGACACGATGAAAATTTCAGCTGAGATTTTAACCAGGAGCCAGGACCTTCTGGTGAGGTCAGTGGTCACCATGCTGCTTCACTTGGGAAGTTTGTTTTGTCCCTTCTGTATATTGCATTTGCTTTTTATGTTCCAGAAAGAACACTTTGTTTATAATTGCAGTTGGGTTTTGCCTGGCAGAAGACTGGGTAAGTGCACTTGCCAGAAAAACTGCATTAAATATTCTTCTTTGTAGCAAAGGCAAAATATTTTCATATTTTGGGTGACTGCAATTCCATGTCTTAGAGTTCCAAAGCTGTGGCTGTGATGCAGAAGCTCAGTTCTGCCCAAGTGAAAACCTGTTTACCACATCTTCCTCAGCTGCCTTGTCCCAGAGCTACCACTCAACCAAATTCTGACAGCTGATAAAAAAAAAAAAACAACAAAAAAACATTACTATTCCAAGTTAAAATGAGTTTTACCTGTAGCATAGAACAAAATGTTTAAGAATGTAGACAGGTTCATTCTGTCTTGTTTGTTAATAGCTCATACCCCAGAACTTCTTATGTTTTACACCTCAATCTTGACTCTTTAAGCTTCCAATGACCAGTGCCAGGGCATCCACTCTGAAAAATGAACTTGAAGAACTCCTGTTGACATAGTATTTATGTTCAATTTTGAAAATGTATCTCAGAGAGTGAGTGGAGGAATTATAGTCCTGAAGAGATGATAAATATAAAATAGAATAAATGTTCAGGTACCTCCAGAAGTCATTGCTTAAAGGGCTGTGTCAGTCAGAGAAAAACTAACTTGAGCATAATGTTAATTATGGGATTCCTCTTGGAAGTCTGAGGTTTTGTTTGTTTCACTGTGATGTTTGTACAACATGGCACAAGCTGGAGGTGAACACTTATTCACTTTGAACTAGGAGACAGGATGCTGGAGTAATTTAACTGGAAGGAACTAAAGTTAAAGAAACTTTTGAGGGAAAGCTTAATAATGAAACTTGGGCTTACTATTGATTAATGAAAAAAATAAAATAAATTTTGCAATAGCTTAAACCTGATGGTATATGTTAATAATGAGCAGAGCCTATTTATTTCCAGAACAACTAATGGGGAGGAGGGAAGAAGGTTCAAAACCTCCCATATCTGCTGCAAGGTTGAAAGGAATATCTGTACTGTGATTTGTTTCACTTGGCTTGCCTGACAGCTCAGTCCCCAGCTTGGAATTGAAAGCTTTGCTGGGACTAATCTGAGGCAGAACCAGAATTCAGAAGCTCAGCATTAAAAGCAGGATCCAGTTTTACATTCAAGAAAATCTTAAGTATCATGGGGAAAGGCAAAATTTACCCATGAAGGCATAGAAAAGATGACTGCAGCCATTCTGAACTGTGAAATAGGCAAGCAAAAAGGCACTTAAGAGAGAGTAAATTTAGGTGCTCTGAAAATGAGAGGAAAATTTAAGTAAAAGCTCAGTAACTAAGCACATACCTGCTGTTTGATGTGAATTATGGATAACAGTGGACAGAATAACATAGATGTGCATTCCTAGCAAAGGGACACAGTGTCTCCTTGCTATACAGAAATGCAGCAGTTTGTGTGCTTGGCTACTACTATCTAAAGTTTAATTAACTCCGAGACTTTGGCTACTACTATCTAAAGTTTAATTAACTCTGAGACTATATTGAAAATGCTAACAAACATTTGGTTGCTGGTTTTCCATCATTTTCCTGCCCCTGCAAACTGCATTTTGTGCAGTGAGCAAATCTCTGCTGCAATGTGGCAGCTTGGTTCCACCACGTGTGTTCCAGGACACATCTGCTGGTCCATAAAGCAGAACATACAAAGCATGTTCAGAGTCCTTATTCCTTTGGTTATGCACATCCTGCACACAAGAACAGATCAAACTCCACTTTAAAGAAATGGCAGTTGGAGAAAATTTCACTGACTTCATAAAACTTTGTCCTGCCTTATCCAGGAACAAGCTGCATGTGCTCTCACACTTCTTCCATATATTTCCCATGAAGATTTTACAGTGCTGTGACACTAGCTGTATACAATCAATTTATTTTGGGTTTGAAATACATCCACCATGCTGTAGTCATTTCTTTTGACAACACAGTCATCACAAAGCAATGGGGCGTGTAAGTTCTTTGCTCCAAGGGCAAGGGATTGAATGTTTGACTTCCCCTTCTGAAAATGGAGCTGAATAAAACACCCAAAAGCTGACAGTTTTATCAGCTTAAGTGAAAAAGTTGCTCTTGGAGTGCTGAGAAGTTTTAATGTTCTTGCTTTTATTTCACCAGAAGGATGAACCCTTTGGAAACTGCAGAATAAGTGAAACTGATAAATCTAACTCATCCTTAAACTGCTTGGCATACCCTTGCTCAAACCCCTTTAATACTTAGACCTTGTATACTTGGAACCCAACAGCAAATACTCTTCCATTTTTGTCTCTCCACAATTCAATTGCACTGAATCACAGAATGCTTCAAGGTGAGTCAGAGAAAATTGTAGTAGACTTGACTAACTACTCCTAACTTGGTTGTCTCATTATCCACAAGCTTTTCATGTTCCTGGAGAAGTTTAACAACTGAAACCCAACCTGGCTGTGGCAAAAATAAGTTAAAATAGAGAGGTCTTAGCCTTGGTTTGTCCCAAAACCTGGCTCACCAGGGCAGCTAAGCAGAAGGACTACTGTCTCTGGTACCCAGTCATCTGGTGCTCAAAATCCCCCAGGATGGGCTTGGATTAAGGAATGTGATTCAAATTCAGACCCATGTTGCAGAGTAAAATTCTAATTTCTTAGGCATGCACTGAGATCTTTGGGGGATTTGTGTTATTGAGGAGAAAATGAGACCCCCATCCAAAAAAAAACCTTGCCTGCTTTGGTGCCAGGGGCTAAATTGTTTGTTCAGGGAACTCCCACACAAATTCTTCTTCTACTCTGACATTATTGCTTTCATCCACATTCAGGCTGCAAAGGTTTTGATAGCTGATAACTTATGAAAGAGGTAGATTCATCAATTATTTTGCTTGTAAAAAAACCTTAACGTGATGAGGAGCCTTCAAAAAATGGAGTTTAATAACTTTGCATCTTTAAAAGCCAAATTTTCCAAACCCATGTGTATAAAAGACCTTGGGCATTAAAGAAATGGCAATGGTTGCACCAGAGCAGAGCTGTGTTTTCTTGTACATCAAATAGCATCACTAATTGTTGCATTTGAGAAGTGCTTCCTTTTGATGAGATCTTTCAGAACAAAAGTTTTCTTAAGTATAATAATTTGTATACATAATACATCTTAGGAGGAATGGCAGATCACAAAATGATGGAGGCAACTTAGGTTTCATCAACTCATTATGCAGGAACAGAGAGCAGGAGGTGCTGAGATATGAAACAGAATGGGGAATTACACCAGAAGCACACTTGGCCTATATTTCACTCTTCACAATACATAAGTACTTTCTAGTACATCTGTGTATTGTGTGGTGGTCACTTTGATACTCTTCCCTCTTTAAAAATATTAAATCCCATCTTCCTACCATTGAAGTCCAGGGGAAAACTCCTGTTCATTCATGGGGGGGCAGAGCCCATGGTTTCCTCCTCCCCGTGGAAAACTCACTGATTATTTGCCTTATCTGGAGTTCAAAAGCCTTGTTCAGAAGACAGACTATTCCCATTTTGTCAAGTGAAAAGTTTTTGAGAGAGTTCAGTCATGAATTATATAACAGAGGGAACTGTGTGGAAAGCTAATTTTGAATGAGTAAAGCAGTTTAATTCTTTTTCCTCTTTACATTACTCAGATGTTTGTGTCCTTGTATAAATTTATTTATTGCTCTGCTTTCTCTTCCAACCTGACTGACCACTGGTCTGGTGAGGATTTGCAGCATTTTTCATGTCACAAAAAAAGGAAATACTACACCATCTCCACTTATGTTCATGCTTATAGAGTTCTCAGCTCCAAGTTCTTCTGTGTAGTTTTGTAGGAGTTTGTACTTTGGTTTGAATCTTTCCTTCATTTCTTCCTCTGTATAAATATTGTTCTGTAAAGTCTCATAAATTTCTGTGCATCCCAAACCATCAGTTGTGAGGAAAACAGTAATCTGATGAGTTGAAAAGTTGTGCCATACATCCCCTCATTGAAAAAGAAAACCAATGGAATTTCATCTAGAGCTAACAGCTTCATTGCTATTGTATTTATTACTCTTTGCTTGATTTTTTCTCTTAATGAATCTCATTTATGTCTAATCTTTGTACTTGGTCAAATTCCTGTCATCACAAACCATAACATCCACTTTCATGTGTAGATGTGAGCTGCCTCTCCTCCTTCAGACACCCTGGCTATGGTACTTTATGATTTGTTGTCATTTAAAAAATATTTTAAGGTTACAGTGAAAATAATCTGCAAAGGTTGAAAAAAAAATTTAATTATCACTTTCAGTAATCTTGCCTTTGATAAAAAAAAAAAATACCTATTTTAGTAGAAGTAGTGTTGATTCTACTTGACTTTTAAAAAATTATTTTTGTATTTTCTGGTTCTCTTCTTTAAGATGTCCTTCACCCCTGCTCAATTTTTGGCATGGGGTGATATGAATGGTAAAGACTGGGAAGAGTGATGCTGGTTGTGATGAAGAATCTGGGAAGCATTGGTGGGTTTTTTTCCTTTCCTTTTTCCCCTCTTCCTGTTACACATGGTGCAATTTTCACCTCCTGATTTTTCTCTCACTCTTTGTACTCTTCAATAAAACCAAGACTTTGAACTCCTTGGGCTTTGGAGGATGAGTGCACAAATCATCCCAACTCCCTGCAGAGCTGTTGGGGGCTGGAGGATGCACGGGGAGCTCCTCAGCACTTTCCATCTCCTCTTTTATTTCAGCTGGGAAGGAGGAAAAACTCTTAAGTGAATGTGACAGTAAAGAGAGGAGAGGCACTGAGCTGCAGTGCTCAGGGCTTCCCTGGCTCAGGCAGCTGGTCCCACACTTTGGATTTCCAGCCACCAGAGGACAGAGAAATTTGAATGAGGAAATAAGAAACATGAAGTATTTGCAGAAGTGAAAAATTGCCATGTTGCTGTGCCAGACCACTGTAGAAGGTAATTTATGCTGCTGGAAGCCATCAGTAATCCTGGGGGTTACCACTCACAAGTGGCTTTTGGTCTTGTTGGCTTTCCTTAATCTGTAGATGAAAGTTGTCTGTAGAGAAGTGACATCAGGAGAGTGATGTGAGAGCAGCTGAAGGATTGACAGAATATTTAGCTGCTGGCTGAAGCCCTGCAGCAAAAGAACAGGTTTGGTTTTTCTAATAATGGTGGTGTTAGGGATTAGGGCACCTCTGGATTGCACTGCAGTACCAGAGCAAACTCCTCTGGGCTTGGGGAGCTTTTACACAGGAAGGGTATCTGGAAATATTTTAAACATTGGTGGGTGGATGCTTGTGCCAGGAATAAAAAGATGAAATTGTTTCTAACTCCCTCCTTCAAAACTGAACACATTTCAGTTTTTCATTTACTATCAAAGGCCTAAAATATTTTATTCATATTTTCACATTCATATTTTGCCAGGTATGTCTTAGCTTAACAGGGGCAGAAAGAAAAATTGGGCTTCCAGGAAGGCTTTTTAAGAAGAGAGAGATTTTTTTCGGTTTTAATTTTGACCTATTGCTCTCTTCTTTTTTTCCCCTTTTCCCTACTAACATTTTTCTCATTAAACAAATTGAATGCCTACCTTTCTTTTGATCTTTTTTAGAGGAATAGACTATCTGAACAGTCATATTATGGAAAAAAACAAGTTTGCTGATAATAAGTTGTATGATTCAGATCAGGTATTATGATTTTATTAAATTGACTTCCTTTATGTCAGCTATGTAGTCAGCAAATTTATAAAGTTGATTTATAGACAGTAATCTAAATTTTGATGTCCAGTTTTGAAAGAAAACTTACAAATGCAGAATTTTCAGGCAGAATCTTCTGAAAGGGACTCTGCATGCATGGAAAGGTATGAAAAAAAGTCCTTTCTCTGCACTTTGCAGACCCTTGGTACTAAATTGCTTCCTCTTGGGTTGTGCTCAACTCAGGTTTTTTTAAGACAACAGCTTGGGTTCATAAATGGCCTGACAACTTTTTTTTCCTCAGCTATCTTTATATATGGGGTACATTGACTGAAAAACTGATTTCATTTTCAGTGGAGAAAAATTCAGAAATGAAGGCAGCATTAATATGAGCTC
This sequence comes from Heliangelus exortis, assembly GCF_036169615.1. Taxonomy (NCBI): domain Eukaryota; kingdom Metazoa; phylum Chordata; class Aves; order Apodiformes; family Trochilidae; genus Heliangelus; species Heliangelus exortis. The sequence continues at coordinate 23,077,762 of NC_092430.1, forward strand.
AAACTAGTAGGCACACATTTTCTTGATTATTAATAAAAGAATTCCTTTTTCTAATTGAGCACCTGGTTTCTCAAAAAAAAAAAAAAAAAAAGTCAGATAAAGAAAAAAATGATGGAGGGGGGTGAGTGTGACCTTTGTCACCTGTCACACATCAGAGCAGATGCTCAGGCACTGTCACATTATCCTTGGCTTTCACTCCCACAGCAGATTTTGGCTGTGAATACATGGGGTATTCCCCATAGTTCTTCAACTCCTCCTGGTTAAAAGTGTGTTCCTGGTGGGAACAGCAGGTAAGGGAAAGAGAAGCAGCTGAAGAGGTCTTTAAAACATCAATGGGTCTTCAAGATAACAGCCAAGGTGTCAGCAGGGGGAGAGCTCCTGAGGGGGAGAAAAGGCCACCCTGCTTTTGTGACAGATGCCAAACCTATCAGGAGCAGCTAAAGAGCAAACCTGATAAAAGGGATGAGAAAGGGCTTAGCAGATTACCTACAGTATCTTTTTTTTCCTCTTTGTAGCAGCTTTATTTTCACCAGGCAGGGTAAGAGGGGAAAAAAAGCTGTTCCCCTGTCTGCAGGTGAAAGCTGATCAGCAGGCAGGCCTTGGATAATAGGAATTATGTTGCTGTGACACTGGGTTCAGTTTATTGGAATGGAGTTAGGAATATTTTACTGAACAGGATTTTTTAAAATGTAGTTGCATGACAGGGAACAAATTAAATCATGAGCAGCAACAGCTCGAGAACCTTTTGCAGTCTCAAACTGGATTTGAAATTTGCAGTTTCAGACTTGGTTTGATCTGTAGTGCAATAAGGATTTATCCCAGAAGTGAAATTTCCTGAGGGTTTGCCATGACTTAGCCAGATTTTCCAAAGCATTCATGCACGTGGTTGGAATCCAAGAATATCTTGCAATTTTTTTTTTTTTTTTTTTGTAATTTTTTAAGTGTTGCAATGTTTTTTCAGCAATGAAAAGGAGATGTAAGTGCACAGTTCCCTTTTTCTCCTCTACCCCCACACATGTGCCTGTGTTTGTGAGGCAGAGAAGTAGGTTCAGCCCTTTTTCCTTCATTTACAGAGAAACCCAGCTCTGCTTTTCCTTGCCAAACACCATAACTCTGCTTTGCATTTTCAGCACTATGTAGACCAGGCTGCTTTAGAGCATAATGAAGATAAAACTCATGGGTGTGGGTGTCATTTATCACATTTGGAGAGGTGCTGCTGCCATGAGTACCTGGAGCTGCTCAGCTCCTCTGACCTGAACAGGCAGAACAGCAGCTCCTTATTTTCCCTTAATTGCTCAATTAAATCTATGGTCACTTTGCACCATCAGAGCAGCAGAGAGAAACCAGACTGAAAAGGCAGCCCCTATTCCAGCTGTACTTAATGTCCTTTTTACCCAAATCAGTTCATTGTTTAGGTATTTTTGAAAGCTGTAAGAGCAAGGTGGTTTTTTTTTTCTGTTCCCTTCTTCCCAAACATGATAATCTTGGTTTCATAAGCAGCACTGGGCTTCACAAATGAACCTTGAAAGAAGATTTATGAGACTCTGGGTGTTGACTGTTCCAGTGATGCCAAACTGGACAAATAAAGTTTTCAGTAGCATTAAATGTAGAATGAGTGCTGGTATTCTAATGCAAACCTGGAGCTGATTAGCATTACTAGTTTTAATAATATTAATAGCTATAATATTGCATGAAAAACAGTGATGTTTTTGTCTGTACTCGATGAAAAGTTTCTTTTTTAAAATTTTTAAAATTTTTCTTTTTTAAAATTTTTAAAATTTTGGGTAAATTCAGATTCTCTTCAGATTCCTCCCCAGCAAAACTGTTGTTCAGACTCTTTTCTTACACTTGCATTATTTTTCAGTACAAATTCTCAAGAGAACTAACTGGAGAAAGTACAGTAGAACTATAGAAGTGCCTACAGAGAAGAGATTGCATATAAAAGCTGCATAAATTAAAGGTAAGAATTTCATAGTTAATTTCAATCTTGCTTTTTCTTCAACTTGTTTGAGGTAAAAGCAAGTTTCATGATTTTTCTATGTTTCTGATAGATTCAGTAGACTATTTTAAGAGACATTTTTCATTAGTTAAGAACAGCTTAAAAAAATCTTCAGCACCTTGTACCACCTTTATCCATTTTCTCCTTATGCACCAAACATTCTAAGAAGGAACTTGTTTTCAAATTCTGACACAACCACCTTTTGCATTAATGGTAAAAGAAACATTCTGGTTTATTCATAAGTATATTCTTTATTAGGAAGAAATTAATCACTGCATGAAGCACCAGCAGGCTGGGCTTCACCCTTTACCTCTGAGTAACAAATTGTTTTAACTCAATTACTAGTAATTATGAGTCATGACATGAGCCTGAGTTTAATGGTGCTGTTTAATCACATGTGGACTTCACCCACTGAGCAGCATTCTGGCTCAGTTTATCATTTTTTCATTATTTCTCCTACAAGGATAACCAAAAAGAGCAATGATAAGTCCAGCTCATTTATGCTTTTTTTACATATATTTTCCAGCCACCACTGAAATTCCTATTTTTAATAGCAAGGGTCCTCTACTTTCTTCAGAGATAAAACTTGTCTATGTTCAAAATATAGTGAATCAATATTAGCCTAAGTGGGTAGAACTACACAAGCAGAGCTTACTTAAATATTTTAAACTAAATATATTTGGGAAATGATGAAGGCAGTAATTGAATTTATATTTGTATAAATGAGAAGTGACAAAAAGCATTGAATAGCATGGGTGCAATACAAAGTAAGGAGTCAGACAGGTAAATGAGAGACAGCACTGTACCTGGGAGAAAACAGGACCAGAATAAATGAATACAGCTCCCTGAGGTTGTCCACATACTCAGGAACTGTTCCAGCTTTCAAGAAGTTTTGGTTCTGAGGGTTTTCTTTTTCTGAACTGAAAAACACAGGAATCAAGTGTGTGTGTGTGTGTATATATATATATATATATGTAATATGTGTGTATATATATATATGTAATATATATGTAATAAATAAATAAATATATATATATGTGTGTGTAAAAAAAATATAGTTTTTTTTTTTTTTTAGAGGTGTAGTTGGGTTTCCTGAAGAGATATCAACTCCTGTTTGGCTTAATATTGATAGATAGTTTTCTAGGAATTCAGTATCAAGCTGACTGTTCCAAAAAAAGGGAAAAAAATGGGTAGTGTAGCACAGCCTTTTGGCCACAGTGAAACCACCTGGGAAGATCTGAGGAATGAAAACCCATTGATCCTGGTTCTCTGGGATTAACAGGGCAGTGAAGAGCTGCAGTTTTGAGCTGCATTTCTGATCATTTGGGCAATCTTTGACATTGAAGATGAACATCTAACCACAGGCTGAAGTTTTCCTGTAAATACTCAGATGTTAGCCTGTAGACAAGTAGTTTATTTTTAAGTCACTGTGATCAGTGGCACTTTAATGACAATGACAGCTAATTCAGACCTCATTTTTGCAATTGCATTTGCATTTACATTTGCATTTGCAAGGAAATGCAATTGCATTTCTTTCAGTGACATGCCAGGAAAAAAATATTTGCCTGTTGGAGCAGTTGCAAACAATCCACAATGAATAATTCACTGGGTGAGTTCACAGTCTGTTTCTCAACATGGAATCATCATGAGTCCATTATAATTTCCTTGAATGTATTCATGATTAGACTGAACTCTGGTGAGTTGTTTCCCTTTGTGGATTTACTGTCAGCAATTCACTGCATGCCTGATTCTTGGTATTTTTTTCTTGGCATTCTTGATATATTAACATATTCTTGATATATATAATATATATATTCTTGATATATATATATAATCATGGTTGATATATATCATCATGCCTGATTCTTGATATTTAGCATTGTAGGTGTGTTAATTTCTGGTGAGAGGCTTTTCCTGAGGGCTTCTTTTTTCTGCAGGTCTCCAAAGGAATTGGTTGGAAGGAAAGAAAAGTTTGTTAAGCAAATATGGGACTCCGTGAATCAGGAAGATATTTTTTCCAGAAGGACATTTATCCCTCTTAACTAAAGTTGCACTACACATCTGTTATGCACAAAAGAGGAGATGATTGCTCTCTGCTGAAAAAACAAGACTGTGATGACCAAGCACTGAGGAGCCATCAGGACAAATAAAGAAATCTGCTGGAAGGACAGAGAAGCACTGGGCAGTGCACATGAGCTGGACCCATCTCTGGCAACAAAAGGTGGTAGTATCTTTCTTCTGCAAAATATTTTAAGTATGAGATAAATTAACAGAAATAACAGAAAACTCTGTTAGCTAAGATGGGCTGCACCTCCCTACCCACTTTCGTCTTAAACCCAACACTGGCTCTGAGTTTAATGAGAATTAACTTAATCCTCACTCTAAATTTCCATCACTATTTCAGAAAAGCAAAAGTCAAGCTCCACTCTGACAATGGTTCCTTCAGACTAGGGTGTTTAAATCACACATTTCCTTTGCCACTCCTGCTCAGGTCATCTTAACAGAGATGGTTTAGAGTCATTACATCCTGCTTTAGTTGTAGTGCTAACATTTTCTAATTGTATGCAATGAATAATTTGGTGTTATCTTTCATTTGGGATTCTCTTCAACCCATGTCCAGCTGAATTCCCTCCTGATAACACACCAGATGTTTATCAGATGCTATGAAATAAAGGTTTCTTTTCGCTCGCTGAAGAACACAGATATTTATTTTCCTTCTTCTCTGAGAATTGCCAGGAAGCTGAAGAGGAGGCAGCAGTGTGCCCAGGTGGCCAAGAAGGCCAATGGCATCCTGGGCTGGCTCAGGAAGAGCGTGGCCAGCAGGTCCAGGGAAGGGATTCTGCCCCTGTGCTCAGCCCTGGGGAGGCCACAGCTTGAGTCCTGTGTCCAGTTCTGGGCCCCTCAGCTCAGGAAGGAGATTGAGGTGCTGGAGCAGGTCCAAAGGAGGCAACTGGGCTGGGGAAGGGACTGGAGCACAGATCCTCTGAGGAGAGGCTGAGGGAGCTGGGGGTGTTGAGGCTGGAGAAGAGGAGGCTCAGGGGAGACCTCATCACTCTCTCCAACTCCCTGAAAGGAGGTTGGAGCCAGGGGGGGGTTGGGCTCTTTTCCCAGGCAACTCTCAGCAAGACAAGAGGGCACAAGAGGGCTCAAGTTGTGCCAGGGGAGGTTTAGGTCTCTGAGGTCCCTTCCAACCCAGCCCATTCTATGATTCTATGAATTACTTTCTCTTCTTCTCCTCTGTTATTCCTCTCCTCATGCATGAAAAAGTCAGTAATGTTGATCTGCTCCATGGTTTGGTGCTCCATGGGTGGCTGTGATGTATTTATTTCCCTTTTGTGTTCCCTGACTCACAAAGCATTTGACAAAAGAATATGGAGAAGGGCACAGAGCAGCTGTACTTGTGCTGCAACGAAACACAAGTTTAAAATATATAATATAATATAAATATATGAATAATATATATGTAATATAAATATATGAAACACAAGTTAAAATATATGTCAAAAATATGTCCTGAGAGAAGCAGAGGGGTTAAGACTTCACCATCCCCAGAACCATTGCATCCAGACAGGATTGGGGCAGTCTTGGTGTGAAAAATGTGGTCTGGGAAGCAGCAGCCTGGGGAGTCTGGAGGGAGAACACTTCTTTACATTCCCTGGTAGATATATCCCCTCCTTTCTTTCCTCTTTCTTACCTCAATGAAACAATTTTATATTATGGTTTATTGTAGTCCAGTTGCAGCATGGCAATAAGATAATGAACCACTACCAGTACATTCTTAGCCTGAAGAAACTTGAAAATCCTAGGAAATTCTATACAATAATAGAATATTGTAACCCAATAAGAATATATGTGCAAATATAATGATGTGTATAGATGGTTCTGTAGAAAAATCATTTAGGGTGGGTAATGTTTCCCCTAAATCTACTGCTTTAAAAGTTTAAATTTAAAATATTGTTGTGTGTGTATATATATATACACACATATATATATATACACAGATAGGAAGAAAAAATTCAAGAATAAAGATTCAAGAAAAAAAGATAGGATGGAATATTTAAAAATTCTTTACAGTCTCTGGAGGAAACAATTATTCTGCACAGAAAAAGAGCTAAATGAAGAAAGGTGAGATGAGACAGAAGACAGTTTAATTGAACATACACCTGTCAAAATTCCTTTTCAAATGATTGATTAAAAAAATGACTGGCTAAATCTCTTAATTAAGCAATTATGTAACAAAAATAGTTTGTCAGGTATTATTTCATTATTAATAGTGCTTGATGGGTTTGCTTTAATTGCAAATTTATTGCCAAAATAAATCTGAAATGCAGATGAACTGGAAATAATCCACGTACAGCAAGCTGGAGGTCACAACAAAAGTGCCTCTAATGCACTTCTCTCTTTCTTGGGTGTGTATAATACTCATTGAAGAAATCACAGGAGAAAAATATAATCCCAAATACCTTCAGATTGTGTTAGCATTATGCTGTGGATCAAAAGTATTCTTGTAATAAATTCATTGCCTTTTATGTAGCTACATCATATGCAAGTGCAGTTCAGTGTATTTAATTTCCATGAGTATTGAACTGGGGAAGGGAGTTTAAGCTCCTCATTGGCACACCAATGTATGGAAGGGAAGTAAATATGCCATTAATTAGAAGCTAAATATTGACATATAGCAAGATTAAATTATATCAAAACAGGAAATGTAACTTGCTTAATGCACTATTAAGTATCCAAACATTGAGTATAGAGAATTGCAATTATATGCTTGGATTCTGAACTGATGATATGGCAAGAAAAAAACTAAGATTTTGCCAAATGTTTGGGGCTGACCTGTCTTTACCCTGATACAATCAATGAAAGAACAGAATTAACTAGCTTTGTGTTTTCTTCCAGATTTTACAACTGTTGCTCTGCTGCTTCCACCTGTGAACATGGACTTCCTGCTGGGATGGGTTCTTCTCTACAAAGCTGCCACAGTAAGAAAATCCTCAAAATACTTCTAAGTGTTGTATTTTGTTAGAGCAGAGACAGCATCACTGAATCCCCTCTACTCTGGGTTTAACATTTGCCTTTTGATTGCTGTGTCAGGTTTGCAATATCAAATTCTTGGCAAGAAGAACACAACAGATCCTGTGAGAGGGAATTTTTATATGTTCCTCAAAATGTAAGCAGAGGAAAAGAAAACCTCTGAGAAAGGCAGAAAGTAATTGTAATTTTTCAGAGAGGATTCAGACCCTCCTGAGAGGTGACTTTAGGATTTGTAGTCCATCAGGAGTTTAGAATTGCTCAAAAGGATTTGTAGCAGAGAAAACAGGAGGATATGTGGATTTTTAGTGCATATCATTGGTTACCCTGGTTTGCATCATGCTTACAGAACTCTTCCTGCTTCAGAGACATCAACCCTAACACAATATATTGATTTCAGTTCCTATCTCAGCTTGATAAGATCCATTAAAAGATGAAAAATTAGCTGTCTTGTTACCTTAGAGCCAAGAGATGGAATTAAGTTAATACCTGTGGATATAAGTAGGATGAAGAACAGTTTTTAAATGAAAACACTTAAATATAGAAATACAACTATATGGTTTTGACATGTGGCTTGGAATTTTGTGCTTTTGTGGGGGGTTTTGTGGTGTTGGCTTTTTCCCTGGAAAACAGTACTGAGGTATTTTAAAGGATTTTTTTACAGGGGAAAAAGCATCTCATTAACTGTTTGGGGTTGCTAAAAATTATGCCATTAGGGTGTAAATATGTATAGGTTGTTAGTTTAATCACATTAATAGCTTAAGTCCTGCCCAAGTAGCTGAAGTAACAAAAAAACCTTGTTATTTAAATGTTTTTATAGTGATAGCCAGTTATGGTGGCTATCAAAGTAATAATATGTAAAAACCCTCTCTCTATGCTATTATCATAGCCACAGGTCTGTGTAAATCTCAGTCTTGAAATACCTCTTAATAACTGCTTTAAAATACTTCTTCTTATAGGTGATTATTATGCATGTAAATTAAATAAATTTGCATGCACATGAAGATGAAAATAATTGGGTAAATAAAATCATTTCCATGACAAGGGTAGGCATAAGATTATGGCTGTTCCATTAAAATCTATGAATATCTGCCCATTGACTTCAATTAGCTTGGAATTAGGCACTTAAACAGCAGGAAACAAATGGAATATTCTGCTTGATTATCCTGGTCAATGAGTAATGAATGCACAAAAAGAACCATCCAGAGACCCCAGTGGAACTGGCCTCTTCAAAACTAAGCTGAAGAATGGCAACTTTTCAAAATATTATTCCTCCTTGGCTCTTTTGGGCCCAAAGCATTGTGGATATTTCCAAGGTAAAGAACTTCTGGATCTACAATGAACTTAGGTTCAGTTTCCAAGCTGCAGAAGAACCAGGGTCCAGAATTTAAAGCACCCAAATGTCTCCCTGATGCCTCCAGCATCAGCAATCACTGCCCCAAAACAGGACCCACAGCAAAACAGGAGCTTTCAGGCTGATGGAGAAAGTCTTTTGTCCTCTGGATTTCCTGTTTTTCTTTTCAGACCATCTATTTGCTTATTTCTCTGCCTCATGGACTCTTCTGTAGGGGTTTTGTATTTATTCCTAGCTTTACCAAGCAGTTTGGGCATCCCTGGAAAATATGACCAATTGCAGGTCTCTAGCAGGAGAAAAAAATATGCATTACTGCAAGCAAACCATAATTTTTGGCCTTTCTTAATTCAAGGTTGATCTGAACCATAAAATTTTGATACAGGGTTCTGATGCCAGCTGGAAGGAGCAGTTTTGGAGACCCTCTCTTGTTTACATTGCTGAATATATTAGAAATGGCAAGCAGTCCCAAAGAATATTTAGAGTAAATAAAAAAGAACCTTGATTATAAGTCACAAAAAAGTTGGTGTCATATCTAAGTTCACCAAAGGGACATTGGTGAACAAAAAACAGAAGAAACCCACTCAGGTTGAAGACATTGTGAAGTATTTTGACAAAACTGCAAGAACAAAAGAACTGCAAGAACTAAAATATTACTTACAAAACATTGAGAAGTGGAAGCTTTTAGATTAGAGAGTAGGTTAGGAGACTATAAATTTGGCCTTTTAATATAATTACTTCTTATTCTTAAGGCAAACTGTGAATTGAAAATAAAAAGTGAATTGAAAATAAAAGGCAAATTGAAAAATGAATTAAAAAAGGGAATGCAAAGTCTGACAGCTGCTGGGGTAAAGGAGCTGAAAGACTCTTCAAAAGCTGAGAACTGTAAAAGCAGCATCCTACCTCTGAGAGACAATGCCAAAGGGAAAAAGGACACAGCCAGGTGCTTTTAGCCATCAGTCTTACAAATTATCCAACTAAACACTCCATACCCCTCTTGATTCCCAGAATCAGGAATTTCAGCAAGGGTTTTACAGGCTGTGACCAAGCTGAGTTGGGATTCTCCATCTAAAGAGGTTGTAGGGTGCCAGTTTCAGCTATGAAGTGCTGAGCACCTGAGGAAGAGACCCTTTAAGCAGAGGACATGTAGTAGGAAACCTTTAATGACAAGTTACCACATCAGGAGGAAGAATAATCCCTGACACCCAGACCCTCACCAGCACCTGCAGTGTCTGAGGAAGGAGGGCCCAGCAGGAGGAAAATATCACTGATGTGTTTTACAATAACAATTTGCATATTGATTAAACCCCATAATTTAGGCTGCCTCAGGTTTGCTCTCAGCTGTCACACTGATACCTGGCAGCCTCTTAACTGTGGATGGAGGTAAATTACTTGGACTGTCAATAGCTGTTTACCTATATTAAAATAATTAGCAAACAGAGTGAACTCCACTACCTAGCACACAGGGAGTCTAATTAACTTTCTCCTTTGGATTTATACAACTACTAACAAAGAAATGGAAAGCCATCTCATTCCCTCCTCCGTGGGAATGTGGCTGTCTTTATTTTGGAAAGGCAAATGCCAGTTCCAACAAGGACACCCATTGTGCCAGAGATTTGTCACTGGATCTTTCCAGTGCTTTGTGCCATCCCTCTGCCTCATTCAGCACAGGGAATTATTCAGCATGTCACACTGGGTGATGCAATACAATGACAAAGTGTTAATCCCCATTAAGAATTTAAAAGATAAACAGCTCTTTCCATCTGGGGAAGCTGTTGCTGATTCATCTGCAGCCCTTCCCAGCTGAGCCAAAGTGGCAGCTGCATCTCCCAAGCTACTGCAAACTACTGGAGAACCATCCTTCAGGTCAATGTCCAGCAGCAGAAACTAGAAAGTAAGATTGCTTCCTCTAGAACTCTTTTCTTTCTTTGTTTTTTTTTTCTTCCTTTTGCTACTTAGTACAGTATTGGAATGAAATAGAATGACTTTTCTATTATTTGCAGATGACTGTCAGGAGGTTTAAGTACAATGGGCATCATAATGGTCACAGACATGATTTTTCTCTGAAAATACATCAACATTATTATATTGTTCTGCAGTGGGAAGCCTGGACTTCTGGAGTTTCTCCTCCAGAAGTAGAAATACCCCCCTACACAGAGCAGAACAGGATTACAAAGGGGTTTTGAAGGCTGAGAATAAGAAAATGTCACCCAGTGCAATGGTCATTGTCATTGGTGGGATCTCTTTAGAAGACAGAGAAGACAGAGGTGCCCTGAGCAATATAGTTTCAACCAAGCTTTATTTCTTTATTTTGAATGGCTGTGAGATTGGGCATGGCCTGGGAGCAATGGCACAGAGTGCTGCAAAGGCATCACAAGCTTGAAGAGGTTGCAAAGAAAATTTGCTTCATCTGCCCCCCAGTGGGATGAATGCTTTGCTTGGCACCTTTTGCCTCACTTGGTTACTGAGATTTTTTTTTATGGAGTTGGATACATACTCATATAACCTTTAATAATTGTGCTTTTCACTGAGATATTTAATCCACTCCTTAAATATTCATCTTAAGAGTGGCAACATAAATAAAACAAAGAGAAGGAAGAGGATGATGAGAGAGAGCTTGAGGAGGAAGGCGTAGCTGCTCATGACTACACTGGCAGAGTGACATTTACACCTTTAATTTGTTAAGAAATGTGCATTTTAACCTTAGAAATGCTGGATCTTCCCAAAGTTTTTTGTTGGGCATGGCACATAAGACATGATGACCACAGGCAGCCCAGGAGATCCTTTCAATGATGGGAACTGCAGGGTCAAGCAAAAAAGGCAGTGGCTGAACCCCAAGAAAACAAGGAAGCCTGAAGTGACCTTGTCCAAGAGGAATTATGGACTCCCTGACACCAAAAGAAAAGAAAAAAAAAGAGAAAAGGAGAGAAGAGAGAAGAGAAGAGAAGAGAAGAGAAGAGAAGAGAAGAGAAGAGAAGAGAAGAGAAGAGAAGAGAAGAGAAGAGAAGAGAAGAGAAGAGAAGAGAAGAAAACCAAAACCCCAGGCTGGAACATAGAAAAAGGGAGGGTAAAAATAAAGTCTGGAAACAATAACACCCACAGAAAATAAAACTGGAAAAGCTTCTCTTTTTTTAATTGGGAAAGCCTGTGAGAAATGATGAAAAATGCTACCATGAATCATGTCTGAAAATGATATAAATTGGTAAAAATGTTTGATGGGTGACACCAATTACAGTGAAGACAAGCCATTTTCTTAATCAGAACTCAGAAGAAACAAAGCAAAACAGAGAATTTTGTTACAGATCCCAGCACTCAGACATTCTCAGGCAGTTATAAATAGGCTGTTTAAATAGGGTGGTTTGTGGGACATGTAATTCCAGCTGACAGGAGGAATTGTTGAAAAGCAAGAGGAAACCTGTCTGAGCCCTGCTTGTCAGGGTAACAGCTTGTGACTGCACTCAGAAACAATTCTCCTAAAGACCCCAGCTCCTTCTCCTACAACAAACACAACACTGGAGTTTTGGCTGTGTTGGGGAGTGCCAGAGGTGATTCCACACCATGGTAAGCAAATATTAATCCCCTGTCACAACAAATTCAAGTGTAAGGGATCTAAGAATGAGTATGATATGATACCTGGTACAGATGAAGTGCAGGAAATATTTTTTTACAATCTTTTTCTTTATAGTATGCAAAAAAAAAAAATTAAAAAAACATACAGCATTCTAAATTGATTTCTAAATGCTGTTCTTTAAAATCACAGACATTGAGCACTTTATAATGTTGTTTAGTAAAGTAGGGAAGATGTAACATCCTTCAGCATCTACAGCTTATATTTGGAGGTGGACATCTGCTTTTTGTACCAGTTCATAGTAATGAAGCTCATTATGGACTCAAAAAATTTGCCTGTGTTTACAGACTGCCTGGCAATGCAGCTTGCAGGTGCTGCTGTAATATGCAAATTGGATAAAGAGGAGAAAAATAGAATTAAAAATCCAAGACTTCTGCTTTGGATTCACGCCTCATTTTAATTGCAGTTGTTCCCCTATGCAAATGCTACAGCAGAGAAGAGAGTGATGGGAAAGCCTAGAAAAATCTGGGCTATTAATTTTAACTCTATGCATTTCCAGCCCTGCAAGTAATAAGCAAATGCATTTTATTTGTAAACCAATAACTGTACGTGAGCTTCTGCATAAATATTTGGAAAAATCAGGAAAATGCAAGTGTGAAGATTCTTTAGAACTGTGGGAAAGAGGAGTTTTGCCTCAGAGGCAAGGAGAGCTGAGAAGAGTGAAGCAGAATTGATTCCCTGGCACTTGGCAAGCTGGATGGTCCCTGGATCAGCTGTGGGTCCAGGTGTGCTGCTCACATCCAGGTTATCCAGGGGACCTGCTCAGGAGCTCAGGAGCTGATCAAGCAGCTGCCCTGAAGGAAAGGCAGAGTCTGAGGGTCAGGGGATGCTGTTCAGGGAGCTGCTGGGGGCTGGAGGACAGCGTGGTGGAGCAGCCAGAGCATCCTCTGCTCTGAGGGGTCATCACAGAGGGTTAAAGACAAGGATGATTTATGCTGAGAGACAGAGCTGCAGGGGAAGGCTCTGAGAAGCTACTAAGGAATGAAAATAGAGCTTCACATCTTCCTTTAAGGCCTCTGGTTTGTATCTTTTCACATTTGTTACAAAACCTGCTTTAAACTTCTGGTTGTTTTTTTTTTCCCCTTAGAGTTTTCTTAAAGTCTGCACAGCTAAGCTGATCATTCTGCTTTGCTTCACCTTGCCACTGATTTTCAGGGAAACAAAACCCACAAACTGACAACTAAGTCCTTAATAATAATGAGCTTGACAGATGAGCAGCAGAGTTTTTAAGATAAATACAGCTGTATTATTGGCTGAGAAATGAGTGGGCAGAGCTACAAATGAGTATAAATTATCAGAGTTTTACCAGCATTTGTTACATGCCATGAAAATTTACTGGAAAAACCTAAATTAGCATAGGGCTAACCTGACTCCTGAAAACCAACTAAATGCAAGCAGCAGGTAGCATTGGACCCTTTTATGCTGTGAGATGTCCCACCAGGCACAGCAGGCTTGGGTTTAAACGTGTTCATCTCATGACTCTTCTGGGAGTGGGAGTAAATGTCAGCTTGTTGAATTTCTAGTCTGATATTAAACTAGAGAACTTCTGCCCAAACCCAGAGACTTAATAGGAGAGAGCCAGGGAGATCAGACATATGGGAAGACAACACCAAATGACATCCTGCTGATAGGAACCATTTGCAGCACATGCTGAATGGGTGGTAGGAACCTGAGGAAGGGATGTTCTGAGAATGGGGCTCAGAGGAACCTGATCTGCAGTGCTAAGAGGGTTTTAAAAATAATCCCAGTTCTACCCTCAAAGCCCTTGTTGACAAAGGACATCAGAGCAGAAAAAATTTCTCCCCAGAGCACCAGCATCTCAGCCTGGTGGTGTTTTCAAGATTAAAAAAATGAATTGTTCTGAGGGTGTCCTGAAAAGGCAGAGTTCAAATGAGAGAGGGCTTGAAAAACCTCTCTCAGAAAAGAGAAAAGGAGATAAGCTGCTTCCTCTGCTTTTCTTCTTTTTATGCAAGTCTCCAGATGAGGTTGAAGTCCAGATTTCTGGTGCTGCCAACCCAGTGATGTGCTGCATCCCTCTGGCCCCTGAACAGGAGGGAAAAAGAAGTCACATTTGTGCTTCTCTTTAACTACATAAATTTTCAAGCACTCATGTGATCATATATAGGAAGTTTTAGAAGTTAGGAAGTTTTTAGTTAGTTTAGTTTTAGGCCTTTACCATCTATACATTCTTTTTTTTCCAACTGCTGAAATCAAATTTTATTTTCCTTCTTGACAGGGCCCTTCCTGACTAATGAGAGCAAGAGAAATAGAAAAACCCTGTAAAAAAAAAAAAAAAAAAACTTGGAAAGTTGCTTGCTGAATCGTGTCACAACAATTGGTGTCTAAAGTGGAGCTATTTAATATTCTCATTATGATAATCACCTTCAACATTTCCCTTCATTTTTCCAGGCTCTTTCCTTAGCTTTCTGTCTCTGAGATAAGAAAATTATTATCAGCCTATCAGCCCAGATACATTTCAGAGGAAGAATGGCAAGAATTAATTCTGGTCTATCTGAGGAGAGTACAATTAGGAAGCCTTCATGATGAGACTAAATCTCCAGATTATTGAATCAGATACCCTTAATTCAGGCTGCTCTGAAAACCTAATGCTCCATTCACTCTCCAAAATGCACTTAGAAATAATCACTGCAAGGGAAGAGGGAGCAGGAGCTCCCTCTAAATGATCAGCTGAGGCAAAACCATCATTTTGTAACCACAGAAGCTTGGTTGCAAAGTTAAAGCTGAAATCTATGGGTTTGCCTTTTCATGAGTAATAATTTTATTGAAAGAGTGTGATGCTTCTGGTTTTAAAATTGGTATTTTCCAGATGTTCTCTTTGACCCTCATTTTTCACACTTTTGTCTGAACTCTGTGAACCTGTGATCAATGCAATGATAGTTCTGAAGCAGAAATTCTAATGGGTGATAATTTTGTATCCCTGGAAACTCACTGAAGTAGCTTTATCCAAGTTTTGACACATCAGTGCCTTGTCATTACTTTGTAAAGAGTTAAGGGGGGGGAAGGAAATTAACTTCAGATTTGATTCCTGTTTTCCACAACTATTAAAATCTGCTTCTCTGATTCCAAACTTGGCTTTGATTCTCCAGAACTGAGTGAATTTTGTGTGCCCTATCCCCTGGAAATCATGATTGTACTGACTAAAAAACATTAAAACATCCCATTATCAAAAATTGAGGAATCAGGAGGAAAATACCCCAGAAACAAAATACCCCCAGCCAGACTTTTCACGTGTCAAAGAATGTGAGTACAACTTAAAAGGTCAGGTCTTAGGGTCTTTTTCTTTTCTTTTTAACCCACCTTTGAAATAATGGTCACTGAGTAGTTCCATCTAAAAGGTCTCTAGGACCTTTTAATCTCAAGGTCCTAATTTCTGGAGCCATGCTTAATCAATGGTGAATTAAAACAAGTGGAAAAAAAAAAAAATCTGCCTCCATTCTTCACATCTCAGCACCTGCACCTATAGATATGACCATGGAAAAAAGAAATTTAAATTCCAGATTTGCAACCAGACAATAGATCTTACATTAGCATGATGGGAGCTGTGACTCTGTTGAGACCTTGGTGTACCAGAAAGAAAAATCTTTAGTATTTTCCATCATTTCCTCACCCACTTATCTTCCAACACTCTCTGAGTGTTTCGAGGCCCTTGAGAAAACATCAAGAACTTCTTCTGGTTTAGAGAATCAGATTTCTCCATCCAAGGAAGAGGAATTACACCAAACAATTCTGTGATTAATGCAGCTGATCAGATCCTCTGCAGATCCAAGGGGGTGCTGATCAATAACCAAACACACTGGAGGGAGCAAGCAGCATAAGAGCCCAAATAACAAATTTAAAGGACTCAAGATCTGCTCATAAATATTTCATGAGCTGAAGAAGAAGCTGAGTTTGACAAATTATTATTTTTCCATTTCTGATAATAAGCATTTTCATTTTAAGCTTCATGAGATTTTTATCCCTGAACTGTAATAAAGTATTTCCATATTAAGAATTTTTTGGGAATTAATTCATTCATAATACATGAAGGAGGGAAATAATTTCTTGCCTTTGAGCTTGAAAAATAATTTCTGATTTCTTTCAGCAGATAATTCCTTGCAATCACCTCTCCATGTCACTGTATTCCTGTGTGGAAATGAAATCTAATTATTGCATTGTTATAAACACACAACTCGAGTGAAAAGAAGCACCCTGGACTTTTATAAATTCCTCTTAGATACTCCTGGTTTCAGTGGTGTCTTCTACATTTCTTGGACTTAGAGGACAGGGCTAAGGTCTCTCTCTTCATTCCTGCTTTCTGAAACCTGTGTTATGCTGGGTGCTGCTGCCCTGTCTGACCCGAGCAATTTACCAATATTTGAATTTTGTCAGGATTGCTTTCTGCTGAAAACATCTTTTCTGAGAAGCTGATGGCAGGTTAATGATGTAACAGCCCTTATTTATAAATTAATTCCCAGAAATTCCTCTTTCCTGAGCCTAGCAGGAGCCAGAATACCCCAGATAGGGTGAGCCACAGATGGTGATGCTGTCCCCCAGCTTACATCAGAATTCCTTTTCTCCTTTCCATAGCATCCTCCTGACATCCTAACCCCTAAGGGTGGAAATCCCTTTCCACGTGTCCCTCTTCCATGCTGTTCTCCTCAAGCCAAGGCTCTTCCTATGGATCCAGAGGAACATGTCCACTCTCAGGCAAAGTCCATGGCACCAAGTATTGCTCTAAATTCTAGCAAATCCAAGTTTTTCTTTTCATATGCCAAGGTGTGAGGGGTTTTTCTGCTATTGTGGAGATAAACTTCTTTTCTCTCTTGGTTTTTTTTTTGGGTTTTTTGGGTTTTTTTGGATTTTGTTTGGGGTTTTTATATTGTTTTTTCTTTCTTCTTTTTTTCTTTCTCTTTTTTTCTTTCTCTTTTTTTCTTGCTTTTTCTTTCTTCTTTTTTTCTTTCTCTTTTTTTCTTTCTCTTTTTTTCTTTCTCTTTTTTTCTTTTTCTTTCTTTCTCTTTCTTTCTTTCTTTTTTTTTTTTCCTCTCTTATCTTGGAGAACTTCAGCTGAATATCTCTAACTTGGAAGTTAGATAAAAGTGCCCTGGGAGGTGTGTGCTGTGAGCAATGGGCTTGTTGATGCTGTCACAGGCAGGATTACAGAACAGTGACTTGTGTAAAGAGAGAGAAATCCCTTCTAGGGTGATGGTTCTGAGTGTCTTAAAACAAAAGCCATACACTGGAGGGCAAGGAATGGTTGTTTTCATCTCAGTTTTGGTTTATGCTCTTCTTTGATCTAACATGAAAATCATTACAATTTATGAGATAAGGCAGCAGACAAGACCCCGGGGAGTTCTTTGTTATGTAACACTCCATCCAATTCATTATTTTGTGACTCTCTTCCTCAAACAGCTTTCTGAAAGATCAAGTTAGTCAAAGCTACCCCGGGTTTCTTTTTTTTTTAGATTTTTTTTTTTTCCTTTGCTAAAATCTACCATATTACATGCTCAGTGAATTTCCACAGCTTTTGTTCCAGTCACTGACAGCACCTGTCATTTGCCTTTTTATGTCTTGAAAGCTGCTGGTGGCAGCATAATCAAAGATGCTGAGTAAAAATATATATCCCAGAGCAGTGGCCTGAAAAAAAGAAGGCTGCTTATGTTTTAGCATAGACTGGATGTGTCATAACCTGGAGTTTTGGTGGTTTTGGTTTTTGGTTTTTTTTTTTCTTGTGTATATCTTTATTGCACAATAGTGCAGCTGGGTGAGTTAGTGAAAAAAAGAGGTGCTGTTAAGGGAGAAAATGGAAATAAAACTTTATCCTTTTTTTTTAATATAGAAAGGAGGGGAAATTCTTGCTTCACCAATTAAGCTGAAACAAGAGTCAGCCATTTCCTTCAAGACATTAGGAAAATGCTAATCTTTGAGGGCTTATTACTTAGGTAATACATTATAGTTACAACAATAGTTATAGTTACTCTCCATAGCTATAAAAGTGTCAAAATTAAAGGCCCAGTGTTTTCTCTACAGCAGAAAATTACAGCTCCCCTCTCCTTGCATTTTTACCAGGGAAAACAGTTTTTCCCCTCTTCTACCCTGTACTCCATAAAAAAAACCCCAAACCTAGGTAGCACTAATTTTGACTTTTTAAAGGAAGAAGTATCTCACATATATATGAAATAAAAATATTGCAGTCCTAAACTTTCCCTTTACTGTATAGTTTGTATAAAGAACTGATGACAGAATAATGGTATTTTTGGATGGTGAGAAACTTCTAATTCATTCATTCCTCAGCCAAGGCAAAGTTGTGGGGCCCCCAAAAGATGGGACAGGTAGGGAGGTCCTCTCCAGCCCTTCCCTCCTCACAGGGGACAAAATAACATTATCCACAGGACCCCCTGAAGACTTTTAAGCCTGGTAGACCTGTGAGTACCATGTTTTGGGGTAGAAATTGCAGCTGAAGAGAGGTCCAAAGTTCACTGATGTGCAGGGAGAATGTTGCACATCTGGAGAGTAGCACTGGAGGAAGGATGCAAAGTTTTAAAGTCTGGAGTTTGGCTTAATTTACTGGTTACCTCTTAAAAGAAAAGGATGTTTGGGGGTGGGAGGGAATACTCAGAGAATCAACAGAAATGCTGAAGCTAATGACTTGTCCCACTCTGAGTAATTGTGAGCAGAAGAAGCTGGTTTAGAGCCAAAAAAAGCTTGGCATTTTCTCTAGTCCAACTATTCAGTCACCTGTCATACTGGGATTGTCTCGTGGACTACTTCAGACTTCTTGTAGCTGAAAGTGAGTAAAACACCTTTAGGAAGTGAGTCTGTGACAATATAATAGTTATGGGTACTGCTGAAGACCTCATGGCTTTCCCTACATCTGAGAACAGCAGCCTCTGTTAATTAAATCTCATGTTCTCCAAGGCTGTGGATGGCTTTTTGCCCCCCTCTCAGTTCTCACTGGATCTTTAGACAGGAACATTCTTGTAAGCAGACTTTATGACCAGGTTTTTCTAGCAGATTTATTCCTTCAAAGGATTATTTTTATTCTTCTGATGCAATTAGGAGAGGTGCAATGAAAAGCTCTGCAGAATCCAGTGGAAGTACTTTCCTCTTCCATGGCTTTCATAACACACTTCATGAAATTCTGGAATAGGGATGGAATTTTGCTGTGTTCTCCTTCAAGACTTTAAATGGATTATGAAGTATTTTTTATTTATAAGTTGTTTTTTTTTTTTTCAGCTGCATTTGGATCTATGAATGGAGGAGAGCCCTGATCCTCAGGACATAAGAAGAAGAAGCTGCCTCCTAGTAGCAGGAACATCTTGGGCTTTGGGTCAATGAATTACTAAGTGTGTTATAAACCCTTTCTGGACTTCTACCCACCAAGGTACTCTCTGTTTTATATATGGCTTTATTTATTTGGTTATTTCAGGGATAAGGGAAAGCAAAACAAAAAAACAAAAAACCCCAAAAATAAATGAAAAACAAACAAACAAAAAAACCCCCAACCCAAACAAAAAAACCCCAAAACAATCAACCAAGGGAAAAAAAAAAAAAAAGAGGTACTTCCCAGGGAATTCCAGCACTCTGCAGTCCTGGGAACATCATACTTCAAAGATGCAGGGCATGATAATCTTCATGGGGTATAAAGCTCTATTTTCCAGTCTATTCCTTGATCCATGGGAGAACAGGTAACTTTGCAGGGAACTAATAATCTGCATTATTTCTTTCCTGCAAGTTTTGAGGGGCTTAAAAATTCCTTTTAAAGCCTGTTCCATCAAAGTTTAGCCTACTGGGGCCTGGGAGGAGGAGAAGAGGGAAATGTCTGCACATCTCAATGACATTCTCAGAGCTGTTAATTTTTGCTGCTTTCTGCAGCAGTTAGAATTTGTGAATCTTCTGCAGCATTCATAAGGGACCAGAGAATATTTCTAGGAAAAGAAAAAAAAAAAGGAAAAGTAGGTTAGACTTGAAAGTTGTACAATATTCACAAAGGCACTGAAAGATGCAAGCACCTGCATATTTCACTGGCAGGAGATGTAAGGTTTTGTCCTGTTTAGTGGAACAAGTTGGAAAATAACTTGTGTCTCACTAAATCTAAGTAAAAATATGGGTGAGAATCAAAGCACTTAAAAAATAATTTATAAGTGTCCCATTAAAAAAAAAACACACCAATATCCTTTATGCATAATCTCCTTAGACACTTGATTTTTAATGAGTACATTTTCTGCATAAAGTAGCATGTGGAAATCTCCTTAATAGGATAAACTATGTTTTTAAGGACCATTTCTAGGGTCTTGTTGTTAGGTTTTTTCCCTAGGATAGAGATAAAATCAACGAGAAAGAAAAAAAAAACCCAAAAAACCTAATTTTTTAAAATTAAGAAGTGAAGTTTTTCTGAGCCTTACTGTTCTTATTTCATGGGAAATGCTTTCAAAGATAAACAGTGGGATTGCAGCATTGGTTGGGATTATCAGAAAGGCTTAAAGTTTCCCTAACTCTTCTTTTGACATAGTGAAAGGTTTATTAGTGTGGATGTTAGAGAAAAAATATTGTAGGAGGGCTGAGAGATTTTTGAACAAGACAACCCATGACATATTAATGGATACATTATTTTTGGTGCCAAGTTCAAGCCAATTACCTCATCCCCTCGTCCTATATGGGGATATTTAATCTGAAAACAAAAAATCATATGGCAACTTTTAAAATGTCACTGGTTTAACACTTCCAATCAAGATGATGTTGGGGGAAGAGAAACAAAGGCATGGAAAGTGGGCATTTTAAAAGAGTTCACTTCTATCCCTCCATTCCTGCTTTATTCATTTTGAAGGCTGGAGGCCTCTGTGGAGAAGGGTTAAGTATAAATTAGTTCTGACAGTCCTGCTTGAAAAATGTCAGTGTCTTTACACAGCCCTGGAACACTCTGGAGCTGAAATTTGCAGGGAGCCCCTGCTAGAGGAGATTATTTTGGTTTTTTCCCTTCCCCTCCCAGTGTACGTGGCTCCTGCAGCCTCTCTGCTGAGGTGCAGATGTTTGCCAATAGCTGCTTCTGAGGAGTGAGAAGAAACAAAAATTTGCCCTGAGACAGTTCTTGGGTCTGCAGAGCAGTGAATAATTGATGAAAGACCTGTTCTCAACTCACCAGGGGAGCAGGAGTCTTTGAAAGGGGGAAAGCCTTGGGTTTCAAACGCTGGGCAGATAAATGCAGAAAGACAGAAATAAATTCATCCAGGCTCTCAGACTGCCCCTGTGCAGGGCAGGGCAAGGAGCAGGAGCAGACAGCCCATGTTAAGGAGCAGGCCTGGGGCACAGCATGATACAGATGTGAGGCCCCTGATTTAGGGAGGGGAAAGGGAGCTTTTGTATGAGGAGGGATGCTCTGATCATCCTTGGCAACCCAGCTGCAGGTCTTGCTCTGTCTGACTAAGCACTCCCTCAGCTTACAGACTCCTTCTTCAATCAAGTAATCCTCAGGTCAGAATGAACCCAAGAATAGAGCTTAGGACCCTATGACTGTCTTCTTGCTGCTGTTTAATTTAGAAATAGCAGTGCTCTATTCCAGGTTCATTTTATTCATTTATTCTGTTACAGTGCTGCTGATAAATCACTCCCACTAAGGTATGCATGCTTTATATGCAAGGGATTACAAACTAAGTCTGAGAGAGGGAAAGTAAAACCTCATCCCTCCAGCTGCCACATGGCTGCTGGAAAGGGCACTCAGGTTGCTGGGACTGAGCCCAGAGCAGGAATTTTTTTTTTCAAGCAGAATGAAAAGGACAAATTCTATCCCTTGAGATGAGAGCCTACAGTTCTTCCCACTGTTTGGTGGAATCTTCTGCCTATTGATCAATCATGCCAGGTGGCTACACCAAGTAGCAACTCCTCTTTTTGACAGAGTAATCCTTTCCTGGGTACCAGCCATCAGTAAAACCATTTTAAATGTGTCATCTTCCACCATATGCTCACCCAGGGGAAAAACAAATATAAAATAATAATAATTTAAAAAAATCTTTAATACATAATGTTTAAAAAAAGCCCGAGATCTTTACTCCTTTAATTTGGCAGTTTGCAAAACATGGCATTTGTGAGAACCTGGCACAACAATTGTCAGAGCATCTCTATCAGCACAGGGATGGAAAACAAACTCCCTGGCAGCAGCATGTGCAGCTGCTTGTGCCCACTCCCTCCTTCTTCTTCCTACCATGTGGGGTTTTTTTTAGTCTAAACTGTCTGTGTGAACAGAGGGGGGATGTGAGATTAGAGCTGTCTTATAAAAAAAGAACAGACCTTTAAATGCAGCTAATGCTTCTGCAAAATAATTCTTCACAAACTTGGCAGTTGCTTTAAAAACAACAAAAAAATCAGCAACCTGCCATCTGGAAAGGAGATAAAATAATGTGGTACATGGGTAGACAGGCTAATGCCAGCTAAGGCCTCATCTGCAGAACCTGCAGGTCATTTATTGTGGTAGACAGCACACCATGAAACATAACATGTGGTCTAGGTACTGAGAAGACTGCCTCTTAGGGTAGAGAGAGACTTCTTTAATTTAATTTTTATTATTTTATTTTATTTATTTTAAATAGCAGTGTTCAGGAAGCTCAGACTCACCTGCTGGGAGCAGGGGTCAATTAAGGGAAACATCAGGAGATGCAGGAGACAAGTTGTACCAGGGCTGTATCCTTCTTGTCCTTCTAACAAGAGACAGAACATTTCCAGCTGGGACAAGCTCCTGACAAAGAGCAAAATCCTTCCATCCACTCTGTCCTGGGAAGTGGGGTGAACATCTCTCTCAGCAAGGGCTGTCTCACTGTCGTGATCTGTGTGAACAGCAAATGCTTCAAAAATAATTGTTCCTGCCTGATAAAATATTCTTAAGCTTTGCCCTTCCTACAGAATGACTCCAAGGAGGATAAAGGAGCCCCTGGGGCAGGTCCAGTCAGGCTGAGATCATCCATGGTAGGAAGCAAAGTGAGGGCAAGGGATTGTGTGGCTTCTCTTAAAAACAAAGCTAGAAACAAAACAAAATTTAAAAAAACAACCCTGGCAGGGATTGGAAATAGCTGTTTGATGGACGACAGCTTTGCCTTTATGCTGTAAAAATGATTCCTCTTCTTGCTCAGCTTCTTTTTCCCCTGCTCTACTTCACTGGAGGCTTCCACCCCTGTCTTCAGTGATTTTATCTTTTCCATCAGGAACTTTTCAAACGTTGCTCAGGACAGAAAGCTGCCTGGCTCTGGGCTTTGGCTGGACTGGTTCTTCTGGGTTTGGCCCGAGGGTTCTGCCAGTGTCACCACCAAGTTTTGTGTCCTGCCTTTGTTTTTAAAAGCAGTGCTTGGAGGAGAGGTGAGCAACAGCAAAACCCTGGGCAGGAGGAAGAACCAGAGCCTTCCTCCAGCTGCTTGGGTGCCCATCAAATGCCATCTCCATCTCTGTTGGAGCCACAGGACCTTTGGAAGGAGCAGCAGGTTGAAAACCAGCAAAAGCTTCCCAGGCAGCAAGGGGCAGGGGAGCAGCCAGGCCAAAGGGGGCTGCAAATGGTCCCAGGGGGTTGCTGGAGCAGGAGCTGAGTTTGGCTTTGACCATTTCCACATCTCCCAGGGGCTGCTCACAGCCTGGAACACCCCAGAGGGAGATGTTTAATGCCAGCTCAACCCTGGTTCTGCCTTTTGTTTCCACACTGAGTGTCTGCAGAGGGGCAATAAATGTCACCAATGTCCCACTTGTACCTTCAGCTCATTTTATCCTTCTTGCAAGTTGTGGTCAGTTTGCTTCAGAGGGTCTCAGCCACTCCCTGAAAAAGTTTTTATTCAGCTTAACCATTTACCCCTTTGCAGCTTTACCTGAGCTTCTAAGAATATCATTGCTGTGTTGCAGGTCTTTAGAAGAAAGAATAAATTAAAAGAACCAGAACTGAAAGAAGATTAGGTTGCTCATGGCTGCTCAAGCTGTTTATATGCTTTCCAGTGCTAATTATAATGTTTCTTTTAATGTCATTTATTTGCATATCTTTTGGTGTATTATACAGCTTGCAGATTCTTAGCAGGCATTTGGAAACTATTAGATGTTATTACTTCCTTAAAATCACAACACTTAAATCAGGTCACCCAGCTGTTTAGCATCTGATAACAAGATTAGAGGGATTGATTGTGCTCTCTGTAAGACTGCAAATACCTATTAATCTAAGAGACTTTGGAAGTTAATCAAAATGATATTTTTCTTCTGAGAATGATATAAACAGTTGAAAATACATTCATAATTTGCAATGGGTATTTTAGGCTCCAAGGTACATTATTCTTTTTGAATACTAATCTTTTTTGCTCTTACTGTAATTATTATAAACTTTGCATGGTAGATAGTTAATACTCCAAGTTTCTGCTATTTAGTATGTTGGAACTGTCCATGTTTTCATTAATTCCATCAATCAAACTTAACTCTCCTCCACCTCTAAGAAGTAATTATAATTATTTTTATGACCATATATATGCTAATGAAAGGACTATTTCCTGACATTTTAATTAATTCTGAAAATGCTTATAGACTCAACGCTGACATTGCCTCAGAATGACTACTGCAAAGAAAAAAGTCAAATTATAAAGTTATGGCTAATTGGAATACTCAGGAGACACTGGCAAACACAAGCAGAGCCATTTTATTTTTTTAACTCATTTAACTTCAAATTCTCTTTTGTGTAATTATAGATTCTATGTTTTTTCCTTTCAAGGTAGCCTGAGTCTACATTGTCCAAACATTTTGACACACAGGTACTTTAAAATCTTTACTTTTCTTCGTCCTTTTTCTTCTTCTTCATTTGTGTGCTTCTTAAATTTGTTGGAGTATTCCAGGTCCCATCCCCTGCCTTCACTGTGAGAAAATGAGTGAGGAAGCTCTGAAAATGGTAAAATGTTTTAAGGTCAGTAGAAACAAAATGTATTCATCATTTGAACTGTGAATTTCAAAGGTGTTTTAAAGCCATTTCAGTGTCCAGAGCAGAAATTGCTGAAGTAATTTAGAAGCACATTGGAAGTCAATGAAACATATGTTTGAAAATAAGTTGGATATATTTGAAAACAAAATGAGTGGGAGGAAAGCTTCCAAAATTTTGATTCAGCTTCAAAATTCTGCTCTGTTTCAGTGCTGTAAATCTCAGCCACTGGAATATGTTACACTAAATGTTTGATATTTGGGAATCACAAGTGACCATCTGGTGATCTGGGGATCATTTCTGGTGGTGTTATAGGAGGTGATTTATTGAGGAATTGAGCTTTTGGAGAACTGCAGAGAGGTGTTAGGGGAAGACACATCATGACATTTGCAGACCTGTGGCCAGATAGAAATACCTGAACAGAAAATAATGAATAGGCTTCACCTTTTGCCCTTTTTTTATCAACTTCCCAAAGGAACAGACTCTGAACCACCCTGGGAAGTGTCTTGAAACCTTCACATCCCTCCCTCTGGTCACACAATGGACCTGGTGACTTCAGGCAGTCTTTTGACCCAGGCTAGACTCAAACTCTTCAGATCTTTTTCCTTTTTCACCCAGGGCAAACCCCCTCCAAGTGTCTGTTCTGAGCTTCTGCAACCTCCTCCTGACACATCAGTGTCCAAGGCAGCAGAGAAATTTCTGCTCTAAGCCCAGGGAAGCTTCAGAGAGCACAGGGCCTTGACAAATATTTGCTTTCTAATGGCAAACAGGGTCAGACATTAAAGCCATGAAATATGTGCCAGTATTGGCAGCAGCAGTTTCAAAGGGAAGGATCTTGCAGAACTAACAGTGTCATTTCTTCTTCTCCTCATCATTAGCAATTCCTTTGTCAGCATATGTTGTGTTCTCCTGTCAAAACAGCAGTCAGGGCAAATGTGGTGAGTTCAGCCATTTCTGGAGCACAGCAGTTCCTGCTCTCATGCATGAAAAGCATCTTTTAAAAACTGCAAATTGCTGTCATTTGCCTAGGAGACATCCACAAGCATAGGCAGAGGTGCTCATTGCAGTGGGGTGGTCAGCAGGGGCTGGGTTCTGGCAGACCCCAGTGGGGACATGAACTTTGTGACCCCAAATGTCTAAATCTCATCCCTTCCTCTGCAGGTGTTGGCATCTTCAGGCAGCTCAGTCTCAGCATCCTTTCAGCACTGATGACCCCTCTGCAGGTGCTGTGACAGAAGGAAAATCTTGTTGTTCCAATGCTGCTTTTCAGTCTTTTCTATCTCCAGTGGACTCAGATTTCATGTGCTTGTTTGCTTTGCCCTCGTGTGTGAGATGAGGCTTGCAGGAGCTATTTTTGGTGTCACCTGAACACAAGAAACATCAAGAGCTGAACTTGTTTTCATCTGACAGGCAGAAGTGCTGCAGGTTGGAGCACATCCTGGGTTTTTATTTCTCTCCCTTCTCTTAAAGCCATTCCTGCTTTCACCCCCTGCACACACCTCCTAACTGAGAGATGCTGTGGAGCTTTTTCTACATCCAGCTCCTGAGGTCAATAAAAGGGTGCAAGGAAATGCTGCCCACTTGCCTGAACAGTGCTCCATAATTCTAGGTCTTATTATTTTTTTATCAGTAATTAATTCTAACCACATCATATTCCTGCAGGGATGATTGTTTTAGAAAACCTGAGGTCTGTGCCCAGATCTATACCCTTATACCATACCTTAGATCTTTCTCAGAGGTCCTGCAGCCAAATTCTAAAAAAATGGTAAATTAAATAAAAATATATCAATGGAAGTTTACAAATTCTGTGCATCAGAACTTGTGGTTTTGAAGTTAGCCACTTCAAAGTAGAGAGGCAATCATGAGATACATGTAAATTTTGTGCTTTTTATGTACAAAGTTTTCTCAAATTCTCTCCGAAACCAGCGAGAAACTCAGTCAGAAAGCAGTTGGGTTGGAAGCACATGTGGGGAAGGAGGAATTGCAGAAATAACCAGCAGCAGTTTTGCAGGTGGATATTTAAGCAGAAGACAAAGTTCCCCTCCACGTCCCACCTGCCCTCTCCAGGAGCTGGGACTGCAGCAAGGCAGAAGAGATGTTGGGACAGTTTTGAGATGAGAAAAGAAATGATTGATCATGTCCAACAGCTCCATACAAACAGCCTCACAACCAACTTGGGTTCCTTTTTTAACACCACTCATCTAAAATAGATTTAAAATGCCTCCATTTCTGGAAAAACTCTGGTATTAAAAATGTAAATGACTGTTTTAATGTATGAAAACAAATTACTAAGGTACTATATGAATTTCTGCTCGCTGAAAATGGAACTGCATATAGATGTGATTGAGGCTTTCTAAAAAAGACCTTGATGTACAGATAGATGATATTTAATGGCTTGGAGTGGAAGTTTACACCTTGGAGAACTCCAAAAATTTCTGTCTAAACTTCATCCTGCTGTGTGGTATACAAAGCAGTGTATTTTCAAACCACTTTGCAAACCTGTTAGAGAATCCAAAGGTTAAGCAGGTACAATAAATAATATTAATGTGATGGTAGAGTAACTGATGCTGAAACTCCAGGAATTGGTGCACACAATTATAATTAAATTTCTGAGAATTACAATGCAGGTGGCAAATGCTGTCATTGGGCCCAGCATGCAGCAGAAAGCTGCTACAATTCATAAACACACACAACTGTTTCTAATTAGAAAAATCTGCCCCTTGAACACTAATTGTGTGTTCAGGACTCTGGGCAGTAGGCGTGTGAGGAAATGGGTGTTTTTCTGTCATATTTTGGTTCCTGGGGCTGCTAAATGGTAAAGCTGAAGTATTGCTCTAAAAGGTGTCTCAGAGCTTAATTTTTTTTGCCCCTGCCCTTGCTGTGCTTTGTTGTGTTGGATGGAGATGGGTTTTTCACCTTGAGCTCAGAGTCCTGGAGGAAGGAATTACAGGGATCCATACATCCCTTCACCCTTCCCTACCCATCCCAAACCATGCAGGAGATCCCATCAGTTTCATAAGTTTTTCCAGAGATGAATTTTAGGCTGGAATGAAGTCATTCTTGATTTCATTCACATGTTCTTGATTTCATTTAACACAACACTGGAATAGATTGCCCAGGGAGGTTGTGGAGTCTCCATCCCTGGAGATTTTCAAGACCCACCTGGATGAGTTCCTCTGAAAGCAGCTCCAGGGGATCCTGCTCTGGCAGGGTTGGACTGGATGATCCCCAGAGGTCTCTTCCAACCCCTGACCATTCTGTGTTTCTGGATTCATTCCTGTGACCTGATCCTGCACTCCCAAGTCATGAAGCAGCACTTATGTTTGAACTTGAGCCAGACCTCATTACTAAAATGCTTTCTTTCTGCTTCCCTTCTCCTTTTCTCTGTAAAGGAAAAAAGAAAAATACTTTTCTACATAGCTTCTTCTGTGTTGTTTTCCTCTTCTTAAAAAAGGCAAAAACTTTGTCACTGAAATGATTTCAAGAGAGAGGGTTTATATTCAGAAGGAGAGCATTTTAAAAATAGCTTTTCATGGCTGCTTATAAATCTTTATCATCACTAAACTCCAGAATCAAATAAGAACAGTTAAAACAGCTGAAGAAAAAAATTGGCTCTCCAGCAACCTTAGTAGCTTTAATGATCTGGTAAAAGACCAAACAAATAGATGTAATTATCATAAAAAAGCTATTACATAGCTCATCCCATCTGAATTGTTTATGGGAGAAGAATTAAAGTACTTAAAATCATCAGAGGTTTCCTTTGCTTTCAGGCACTCTCCTTTCCCACTGAGCTGACTGCATTAAGACTCTGACCAGAAGAAGACCTCAGATAAGGAACCCCAAACTTCTCCTGACTGGAGCAAAGTGCCATTGGTCACCCAGTTACTGTCCCATGGTGACACCAATAAGTGAGGACAGAGCTCTGAGCTGTAGGGCTACATCTCTCCAGCTCCCCCTCTTCTTCTTCATCCTACCTGAGCCTCTTCAAGTCTTTGGTAAGGAAGTCATTGGGACTTTCCATGGGAATGATGCAGTGCACATCCCTGCTTTTAATGTGACCACTTGTGAAGAAGCTGCTATCATGGGGTTTTGGGATTTGGTATTATGTTTTCTGCTTTATTTTAGGTATGAGGGTCCCGAGAAGGGCTACAAAGATGATCAGGGGGCTGGAACACCTCTGCTACAAATACAGGCTGAGAGAGTTGGGGCTTTTCAGCCTGGAGAAGAGAAGGCTCCAGGGACACCTTACAGTGACCTTCCAGTATCTGAGGGGAAGCTGGGGAGGAGCAGTGACAGGACAAGGGGTAATGGTTTTAAATGGAAAAAGAGCAGATTTAGGTTGGATATTAGGAAGAAATTCTTCACCATGAGGGTACTAAGATACAGGAGTAGGTTTCCTAGGGAGGTTGTTGATGCCTCTTCCCTGGAAGTGTTGAAGGTCAGGTTGGATGAAGCCTTGGGCAACCTGGGCTGGTGGGAGGTGTCCCTGCCCATGCAGGGGTTTGGATCTTAATGATCTCTGATGTCCCTTCCAGCTCTAAAAATTCTATGATTCTATGATACATCCATTTCAGAGGACCAAAGCAATCTGGATTTTTCAGCTGGGAGGCATCACAGTTACGAGGGACAATGATGCTTGAAGACCTCTCCAAACCAAGTCCTTGGGTGAGTGCTGGCCCCAGATCCATCCCTCTGGCTCTTGGGGCAGGCAGCTACATGAACCCCCACTGCAAAAAGCCTGGCTTGACCCTCCCAGCTGTCACAGGGACACATTTCTTGCAATTCCACTGTCCCTACCTTGAAGCAAAGCTTTGCTGTCACCACCTGTGCCACAGTGTGGAGCTCAGCTGGGGCTTGTCCCCTAAGTGTGCCCTGAAAATATTTCTGTGCTGCACAGAGGGAGCAAAATACCTTTAAAAATATCAACTTGTCTACTTGCACGTGCTTCCACATTTGCCTTTCTCCAGTACTTACATGATAAATATGTAGCAAGCTCTACTTAGAGGGCAGTGATGACTTATACTGAAGAATATTAATTTTTTTTTAATGGTTTTGGCAAATGTTTTAAAGTTTGTTTCATTGGCTTGTGGTTTTTGGGTTTGTTTTTTTCTTTGGTTGCTTTTTTGTGTGTGTGTGTTTGTTGTTTGTTTGGTTTTTATTATAAACCTCTGTCAAGCTTCTAAATCAAAGAACTTTGGGCTCAATCTTTATTCATGCTGCATGCATCCTGTCACAGACAGATGCTTTCTCACAGTCTTAAGGACAGATTTCCTTCTGCTAGAGTGATTGATTTGCCCTATAAATCAGTTCCCACATAAAATTCACAAGGAACAAGTGATAGGTCATGAAGCAATGAACTGATGTTGGGAATTTGCATCCTGCCTTGTATTTCTCCCTCCCTGATTCCAGTTTTAACCAGTCTCCTGCCCTCCTCTAAAGATTTTATTCATTTTAATCTCTAGGTGTACTTGAACTGAGGGAAATGAGCCAAAAAAACCCAAGAGGAAATAAGGGCTGGATAATTCTTGTACACTTGAAGAGCCTGGTGCTTTTTACTGCCCCTGGGTGGAACCATAGTATAGATAAAAAATACTGTACTGTGTCCATCCTCCCTGCAGCCTGTATGCAGAATTTGTTGTGAAGTAAACCCTGGGTGGATGCAATAATAAAATAATGTTTGCTGCTAATTTTAGGAAAAAAAAAAAAATCAACAACTGCTGCATCTCAACAGTGAATTAAAGGCAGAGAACTCAAGAAAAATATGAACTGCCCCTGTAAATGAGAATATGTGGATTGGATGGAAGGAAGGAAGGAGAGGAAGGAAGGAAAGGAAGGGAAGGAAGGAAAGGAAGGAGAGGAAGGAAGGAAAAGAAGGAAGGAGAGGAAGGAAGGAAAGAAAGGAAGGAAGGAAGGGTAGGAAGGAAAGGAAGGAAAAGAAGGGTAGGAAGGAAAGGAAGGAAAAAAAGGAAGGAAAGGAAGGAAGGAAAGGAAGGAGAGGAAGGAAGGAAAGGAAGGGAAGGAAGGAAAGGAAGGAGAGGAAGGAAGGAAAAGAAGGAAGGAGAGGAAGGAAGGAAAGAAAGGAAGGAAGGAAGGGTAGGAAGGAAAGGAAGGAAAAGAAGGGTAGGAAGGAAAGGAAGGAAAAAAAGGAAGGAAAGGAAGGAAGGAAAGGAAGGAAAGAAAGGAAGGAAAAGAAAGAAAGAAAGGAAAAGAAGGAAAGAAAGGAAGGAAAAGAAGGAAAAGAAGGAAAGGAAGGAAGGAAAAGAAGGAAAAGGGAAGGAAGGAAAAGAAGGAAAAGGGAAGGAAGGAAAAGAAGGAAAAGGGAAGGAAGGAAAAGAAGGAAAAGGGAAGGAAGGAAGGAAGGAAGGAAGGAAGGAAGGAAGGAAGGAAGGAAGGAAGGAAGGAAGGAAGGAAGGAAGGAAGGAAGGAAGGAAGGAAGGAAGGAAGGAAGGAAGGAAGGAAGGAAGGAAGGAAGGAAGGAAGGAAGGATAAATATAATATGCAGTTGTCAGGTTTTTAATACAAATAGATGGGATCACACACACCTGCCCAAGGACACTCACACCTCCTACAAGATATTGTAGAGGATCACAGCTGTGAGGAAGTTGTAACTTCCTCTGCACAGTCTTGTAGGAAGCACAGATTCTTGGAGAGCCAATGGATAGAAACCTTGATGTTGGTAATGATGCCAGGTAATGGCTGTAAAACACAGAGAATATTGTTTCACATAAGAAAATAGAAACTGCTTTTGATGTTCTGGTAAAAAAAATAAAAAATCACATCATCTCCTTGGTGGTGTTAAATGTTCTTTTTTCTTAAAGGCAGGACCCAGCTACCTGCTGATTTTGCTGCTACTGATGATGATGATGCAGGGAAGATGAGTTGTGTGGGTCTGTCTTCTCTTTCTTAGTCCCTGCTTCTCTCTGTCCTGAGAAGAATTACCTCCTTTTCTCCTCCTTATGTCTGAGAAGAGCAGCAGAATGAGGAAAGGTGTCTGGGGGAGGAGGAAGCTCTGCAGAGGACTGAGGGTGCTGGGTTATTATTAGCAAAAGACCTGCAGAGGGTGATCAGTGAGGTTATGAGCAGTCACTGCATGACAAATCAGCTGAAGGTTGAGAGCAATGAATCAAGATGTCTTTCCTGCCTCACAAGGATGTCACCAGCTCTCAGGCACACACGAGCAGCTTTTCCTGTTTTTTTCCCATCTTGCCAAAAGGCCAGGAACAGGTTGCCATTGGCACCAGGCTGTGTACAAATGGATAATCTGTCTGCTGAAAAATGTGCTGTATAAATAGATGAGATGATATCTGATGGCTTCCAGATCACACATGGCAGAAGAAATCACTGCCAGGGTGTGAGGGATTGTTTGTCAGATTCTTTGGGTGGAGTGAGCAGGGACTTAGCTGGGCTGGAGCAAAAAACTGGGAAAAGGCACAAACTGTGACAGGGAGAGGGAAGAGGGAGAAAAGGCATAAGGTGAGGCTGTAGTTTTCTTGTTTCTGATAGAATGGCTTTTAGAATAAGGATGAGCCACAATAAGGAGATGGGAGAAGTCCCTTTTGTCTTCTTCTTTCACAAAAGAAACCAAAAGACCTCATTTTGGTAAAAATTCTTTATCTTGTATTCTGAAATACTTAGCTCAGCTAGTGCGAAAGTTTTTTACAATCAAAATGATTTCATTTGGCTGGAGTTGGGAGTCAGTGGTGCACTTTATCTGAGGTTTAGGTGAATTTACATTTTATTTTGGATTTGTTTCTAAATTGTGCCAGGGCAGCAAGCCTCTAATTGCCTCACAGAACCAAAGAATTTGGTTCTAATAATCATTATCTTTTGCAGGTCAGTGAAAGAGCAAGAAAAAAAGAAAGGATGGACTTGAGCTCTTTGAACTGCTGTAAATATCAAGTCAAAACCAAGTCAAGAATGATCCTGAAGCATGAACTGGAGTAGGGGTAAACTTCCAAGAAGTTGGGAACACCAGAACTCACCCTTAGGTGAGTTATGCCCATGTTCTTAGCTGAGCACCTGGCCAATAATATTTCTTTATCAGTAAAAACCTGATTTTCTTGAAGTTAAGGGAGTTTTGCAGTTGTTTTTTATGGGGTTGGTATTCCAGCTTTTCACCTCAGTGTTCTTCACAGCTTGCATCATGTCTGCCAGCAACTTTCCTTTCTTAAGTTGGGGAGAAAAGAGACTCAGTGCTCGTGGAAGATAAATCCAGGCAGTAACAATTAGGGAAAATGGTTGATAAATGGGGTGGGAAGAATGAGAAGAAATTCGAGACGCAAAAAAAAAAAAAAAAAGGCAGAAACAAATGTTTAAATTTAGAGTTCTGTCCTCAAAAAGTCCCCTGCCTGTCAAATAGGTGGAAAATAAATTATGAAAATCTTGGCATTTGATATTTCCTAACGACAGCTCTGACATTCATGAGATGTATGCTGCTAAGTCATTGCCCTGGGCAGGTTTGTGCAGCACGTACAGCTTCCCAGGGAAGCAGGCAGTGTGCTGGAAGAGGTTTGGGAGGCTGCAGAACACAGGGAAAAGGAGCTCTGATTTCTGGGGCAGTCTGAAATCTTGGCCAGACCCACCCTGTGGCTCAGAGGGAACTTTTGGAAGGGTCTGAGAGCCAC
Source organism: Heliangelus exortis (assembly GCF_036169615.1). Classification (NCBI taxonomy): domain Eukaryota; kingdom Metazoa; phylum Chordata; class Aves; order Apodiformes; family Trochilidae; genus Heliangelus; species Heliangelus exortis. The sequence continues at coordinate 23,111,314 of NC_092430.1, forward strand.
CTGTGTCACCCTGGTACCTCCAGACAAATTCGTGTTAAGTTGTTGGCTGTTTATCTCAGAAGGTTGATTAAAGGCAAGAGTTTCCAGATATAAATCCAGGTGTATTTACAGGCACTCTCAAGAATTGGATCTGCCTCTCCTGACATTGGTGACAAAAAGTCCCTGATTTACATGGGGCTGCATTTCAGCCACACGATGCTCCTGGTACTTTGCCATTTCCTCCCATGCTTTTTTTTTTTTTCAGAAAATGCATAAAATATTGCATTTCTCTCCTCAAAGTTTTCCTTTCTGTAGCTGCTATAAAACCAGTATGAAGACAAGCTGGCCCCTTCTGGATTCACCCCTAAATTCATAGTTTTAATTCCTTGTTTCCTGTATTTCTGTCTACACCAGCCTGTTATTTTTTTGTCTAGACTAAAAGATGGGTTTCTTTGGTTTGCACAGCATCTGGCACAATTGATTCTTTTCCCCAGAGAAGACCTTCTAGATGCTGCAATAGTTTCTGTTGGTTTTTTTTCTAAAAAAAAACAGCAAACCCAAACAAACCAAAAAAAACCTAGCCACCTTTTGCAGACAGAATGAATACCAGAGTGAAAAAAATTCCTTTAACAAGTTTAGCATTTATGAATATGTGTGTGATTTTTCAGAAAGACCTTTGAATTTGGAAATATCTAATGAGCTAAAGTAGTGTAATCCCTTACTCTAGGCACTCTTTTTCACTACTTGGTTTCTAGAAGAAAATAACAAAAAGGTCAGAAAAATTTCATATGTCCTAAGATGGTATTAGGTGGATCCTGTATTTATCTTTTGAGTTACAATATTTAAATGCCAAGCATCCTCAGGAAAAATAAATTATTCATTATAATTACAAAATGTAAGTTTAAAAAATACCTTTGTTGGTGACTTAGCAGCCTATTGAGTGAGAAGGTTTCTTCTTCAGTACAATAGCTGTGTACTTGGAGATAATGTTCTAATTAACCTAATTGCAGCTACTGTATTGAACTGCAGGTTGAGATCCAAAGTGTCATGGCAACTAACAGAAAAGCTCTGCAAGCCTCTGCTTTCTCAGAAGAGTCTCAAGAATAGATCTTTATTATAGGAAATAAGGAGGTAAATCTTCTTAACAAGATAAAGCTTGAACCAAGAAAGAAATTTTCCCCTTTGCACTTGATGGTGAAGCATGAAATTAAGCATTTCTGCTTTGTTTTAATTAACATAAACCATCATAATAATGCACCCCACAAGTGTTTGCTTTTCCCATCTAGGGGGAACCTCCTGTGCTCAGGAGATTTACTGTAAATCATTGAATATTAATTCTTTGGATTTTACTGATCAACGTTTTACACAGTCAGCCTAGGAGAGAAAACAATCATTTTCTTTCCCTTGCAGGAAAGATCTTATTTAATACTCTGATATTAACTAAGAGGAACTCCATGACATGCTGCTCTAGTTTTCTGATCTTCCTTCAACTCTAGGGACTTTGGGAAGTGGGAATTCCAGCAAATGGGAAGTGTGTATTTTCAGTATGTCTGCCTCAAATACCTGATAGTGTTCCTTCTCTCTGCTCACTGCCACTCATGTAAACTTTCATTTAGCAGTTGTAATGCTAATTAGAAAATTGCTGCTCAGTTTAATTCATAGGAATACATGATTCCATACAGGCTGAGTAATGATTGCAAAACTGCCATAAATTCAGGAGAGAGCTTTGCATGAATAAAGATCACAGTTCGAGGCTAATAAATTATATTAGTGTAAGATTTAATGGATTGGAGTCTACTTACACACTGGTGCTCTGGTAATATCATCAAACAGAGCCCTTTTTTTTACTCTATGTGCTAATTCCCATAAATCAGCAATATTGTCCAATATTTACAGCTTTTCCTCCACAACTGTTTGGGATTTATTTGTTTTTGGGTTTTTTTTTTTGGTCGAGGAGTAAAGTTCCCATCCATTGGACTTCATTTCAACTGACTGCTCCTGTCTGTGCTTTCTGGAGAGCTCAAAATGCTGTTCCATTGAGTGGTAATTTCACCATCTATGAACCAACCAATTTTGGAAGGAAATATTTATGAGTTTTATTTGGTTTTCACATGCTTGCCTGGGAAAATCCACAAATGTGGCTCCATCCACAAATGGTCCCCTTCTGCTCCTCACCATGGCCCTGGTGGACCATGATCACTGGGCTTTTCTCCTTCATCACTTTTCCAGGTATCTCCCTTCCTATCATTCTTCTTTTGACAGAGAAAAGCCTTCCTAAAAACATGTCCTTAATGCATGAGCTTGTGTTGAGTAGCTGGAAAGTACAGACCTGAAAAAGAAAAGCCAAAATTTAGGATGTTTTCTGCTCTTCCCTCAGCTTAGGCCCACATAGGAGTTTATTAGAAAAGGAAAATGATACTCTACAGAGAAACACAAGATGGGATAAACCACAAGTGACTGTTCCTTGAATTCTGGAAATACCAGGAATAGAAGGGAGTAATGCCTGCTGCCATGGAAGGTTTTGGTAAAATATTTCTGCAATGGTGTTGCAATAGGTATTCACAAACCATACATTTGCCAGGATTTTGGTGATGATGTTTCATACCCAGCCATCTGACCTGCAGAAACAAGCACTTGCATAAATGGGGTCGTGAAGCTCCCACAGAGAGGCAAATCTGCAGAGTTTTGTAGCCCCAGACATTTATGTTGGTAATTTAAAGCTGGTCAGGAGGTAAATCCAACTAAAATACAAATGCAGAAGTGATGACCAATGCAACAGGCTGTCTGCTCGACTGCACTTAATTTCCTCTCTGAGACTCTTGGCAGTCAAAGCAAATCCCACACTGAAAAGTCACTGCTGCTCTCCCAACTTGTGTCCCAGCTTTTATGAGGCCTGATATAAATCTTGACAAATCCTCCATGAATGAAATGTATTGCAGTCTCCAAAGTTCTCTTATTTTGCTTTAAATTAAGCCAGTACACATTTCCAAACTTTTATTTTCTCTCTTTTATACCTAGGCCTAAACGTTTTCTCTAAAGAGTTTTAAGTACTTAAAAGAATATCTAATTTTATATTTCCTAAACCCTTTTCTGTAAGGAGAAGAACATCTGCAGAGCTTAAGGACTCAATTTAAAAGCAATCAAATACTCATTTTTCCATGAATATTTAGACCAGTGACTTGCCAGAAGTCAAACGTGAGTCTGACAATTTCCAGGCTTCTTTGCCTTCAGTTGAGGACCATCATTTCCTCCTTTCTTTGCTCCTAGAGAGGATTTTTTTTTTCATCCTCTGCCTGCCCAGTATAATCTAGAAACCTATCTGCTGCCTCTGCTTCTAGGGCAGAGACAAAAACCAGAGGCTGAAGAGCAGCAGGATAACTGATCCCACCACTGAACTTCTTCTTTTCCAGCACTCTGCAGCCCCCAGAAGCAAACATGAACTCATGGACAGGGCTTCCCAAACCCAGCATTTTATATCTAGCAAAAGGCTGCAGAGTTTTCAAACTGAGCTGTCATGTTGCAAAGCTGATTTTGCAACTCATTAAATACAATGTCCTGAAGCTATATTCACACTTTACAACTGGAGACTTCCCTTCTTTTTAGCCTACGACAAGGTTTGTCAACAAATCACACAGTGTAACTGGCTGAAATTTGAATTTTATTTATTTATTAATGCAATGAAAACTTTTTTTTTTTTTGTTCTTTTTTGGTTTTGTTTGGTGTTTTTTTTTTTTTAATTCCCACCTTCTTTGCCAACAGGGTTACTTAGATCCTCAGTTTCTGTGGTGTTCCTACATGAGTTGAAGCATTGCCTTGTCTCCAGCTGCTGGGAGCTCTTTTCCTCCTTACAAATGTCAAGGGCTGTTTTGCTAATTCTTCTCCTGCATGTCACCCTTCCTCATTTATTCTCCCCATGACAGTGACATCTTTTCCCCAGACACTTATCCCCGAGCTGTCACCTTATTTATTTCTTCCTCTGTCTTGCCTTGAGGAACACAGGAAGCATGAGGACAATGCAAAGGGTTTCTCACATTTGTTTAGATTGGTTTAACCTGCTTGGAATAATCATCTAGGTCTGGCTAAAGCAGGTTGATGTGTCTCTATTTTTAATTTTTTTAAAATAACTACTTTTCTTAAACATACCTGTAGCATTGTGGTGATTGAATATAATTCTTCTGTGACTCCAGGCTCCTTTTTGACTTCTGAGTCTGTCCTATAAACTTTTTTCCCAGTTCCACCACCATGTCTGTCCCACTGATCTCCCATAAATGTGCCTGATGCTTAGAGAATTCAAGGACATCCAGAAACTGACTTTGTATGATTAAAAGGGTTGACTTGGTTTCCCAGCTGGGTCATAATTACTGTAATTTGAAGGCAATCATTCCAGGAAGGTTCAGCAATGAAAGATTTCCTTCTTTAGGGCTATGAAATGTTTTGTTCTGGTCCATTCAAAGAGAGACTTTTTCTTCAAGAAGTCTGACATTTTTCATGTAGAAAAAAAGAAAAAAACCCTACCACAAAACTCTGCACACATACATAGAACCAAAACACACTGCTTTTTTTAGTTTAAAAAAAAAAAAAAAAAATCAATTTTTCTTTTATTGTTGTGTTGAAAACAGTCAGCTACCTCTGGTTAGCAGGAGAATTCAAAGAGATTTTGGATTCTGCATCTATTTTGCTTATTTGCCCATTTAACAGTGTTTATTGACATCTAGTTGAAAAGCAAGAAAAAAAATAGCAATCTGGATGGTCTAGAACTCCTTCAGGAGAGCAGTCGAGGACGTGATTATAACTGTTTAAAAAGTATCTTTTCCCTATAGGACTTTCCCCAAAATATCATTTTTGGGGGCAACTTCAAGAGTCTACTGCAGTTTTCCAGCAATGGATGAGTTTGAAGGTGGAGGATTGGGCTGTTTTCTGGGCAATTCTAACGTCACCTTTGCAGAAACAAATCCCACGTTTTGAGGTAAGGAGAGAGATTTTTAGGGCCTTTTAAACAACTGGGGAAGAAGGTGAGAACCAGCAGCAATCATTGGGATATGAAGTGCTGAAATACACAATTAGAAGAGGTGTCTAAAAACTTAATTGAACACTGACATGCTGTCACCAGCAGCTTAAATGCAATCCCATAATGACATTTGCCATAAACCATGTCAAAATGAAAAATAGGTGTAAGCTGACGTGTGGGGTGTCTGAGGTTTCTGAGCTGCTGATGGATATTCCTACAGCAGCAAAACAACTGCCAGGAACATAAACTTCAGCTGTGATTACCCTGTAATTAAATGGAAGCAATAAAGGATCAAGGTAACAAAACGTGGAACAGGACTGATGAAAGATGAACAAATCTTCACTCAGAAATTCTGCTGGAAGAGCCCGAGCTTTGGGCACAACAACAAGAGCTGCCTGGTTGTCTCTGGTGTAAAATTTGTGTCCCTCCTGGAAAACAAAGAAGTCAATTCCTATTTTCCCCCACTTTTCCCCCCTTGCTGTGTCACATCATGGTTTGTAGCTCCTTGGTAATTGGGAAGGGCTTTGGCAGTGCTTTTCCTGACAGAGCACAACATTCTCACAATCCTCACTTTCCTGGACTCTCTCTGATTGCCTCTGGGAATAAATATGTGCTTCCCCCCTGGCTGTGAGAATCCAGCCTCATTTTCAGTGTAATAGACATCACGTTATATTAGGAGAGCACTCTGGTTTATTTTAGTGCAGCCAACACAGTCAAGTGCTGAGTTCTCAGATCAGGGGCCCAGGACAAGTATTTCTTCTCTTCCAAGTGTTTTCTTTGTCTTGCATGAGTTTTGTTTCAAACTAATCTGACTAGAGGTAGAAAAAAAATGTAATGATAAAACCCCAAAATACAATCCATCTTCAAATACTTCAAGGCTTGAATCTGAGCTGCTGTTTCCTACTTTTTATTAATAAATAGCAAATGGAATTTGTCAAATAACTTCAAGTAATATTCTTAGAGGGGGAAAAAAAATAGTGTTCCTTTCATCACGTTTTCTATTATTTACCAGCTCGTAGAGTTAATTTTAATAAGCTGAAAGCAAGTAATACTAACAGTAAATAATTCACCCTACATTCTGTATTGAATGCAGCAGACCTTTACTAATCCACATTTTGCTAATCCTCACACTTTATAACTCACACAAAAGAGTTTCTCCCTTCACCTCCTGTCTCTTTGCAAAGATTTAATATCATAATGTTTCAGTGACTTCCCAGACTGTTGGAATCTCATTATTTATACAGCATAAATAATTAAAATAGGCCCTCTTTTTAAAATTAAATGAGCCATGCATTTCTGAACTAGTTACCTTGGTTATAAATCATGCCAAAAGCTGATCACCTCTTATATGCAATTAAAGCTTTCACTGACCTCTTGCACTGAGCCTTCAAAATTAGGAAAGTCACCCAGGCAAGGACAGACTCTATGGGATGCAATATGGGCACCTTATCTGTGTGGTGAGCAGAATTTTTTTTCCCCTTACCCCATTTTTTTGGAATCCAAACATCACTGACTTTTGGGCTGTGTGTCCAGGTGTTCCTGGTGCTCACCAGGTTTTCCATAGTCACACAAACCCTGAGACTGTGGTCACCTCCTTCCTCCCAGTGCCTGCTCCTTGTGGGAACCTCAGCTTTATTGGGAAGCCAAGACTTTTGCCCTTGCTTATGCTTCCCCCTTGTTTTTCCACCAGGGAAGAGAGGATGTAACCCAGGCTGAAGTGGAGGTCATCCTAAGTAGCTGTGTGGTGCTTGCCTGGCCCAGGAGGCACAAAACTCATTTCCAGGGCTGGCTGCTATGAAGGCATCTTGGGAAGAGGAGTCATCCCTGCTGATGTCTCAGGTAATTTGCTAAAAATAACAATTTCAACTTATCATAGACTCATAGAACAGTTTCTGTTGGAAGAGACCATTCCAGGTCATCTGGTCCGACCACCCTTGCACTAAGCAGGGACATCTTCAAGGACATCAGGGTGCTCAGAGCTCCATCCAACCTGACCTTGAATGTTTCACAGGGTCAGGGAAAGGTATCAGGATCATTAATTCCATGCCTGGTTTTAGAAGATCAAAAAGATGTGGATACAACACCAGAAAGCCCTTTGGCCCCAAGGGCAGTGTGTCTGGGGGAGAAGGAGAAGGGAGTTTTGCTATTCAGGGCAAGTCCCACCGTGTGGATTTGTGGCTTGTTTTAAACCTCAGAGAGTAAAATTTGTTCAGAGTTACCTGAATAAATCTCTGTTTAATACCTTGGTGATGACAGTCAGAATATCTCAGCTGTGAGCTTTCTGTGGGAGAACTCAGCATTTGGAAATCCTGATCAGCAAGGATTGGAGGGGCAGAACCAAACCCTCAGCAAGATTTGTGGGGAGCTGGTGGAGGTGATGCCAGCTACAGAAACAAACCAGGCTTCCTTCACCTCTCAGTCCAGCCACTTGGGTGTTTGGTGCTGAAAAAAAAATGTTTATAAAACAAAAATATCTGCCTTAAGTTGTTTTAATGTCTCAGAGCCAACAGACATCAGTAAAGCAGGCTGGGCAGTGGGTGTGAAAGTTGAAGCCATGAATATGCTGTGCTTGTGCAGAAAAAAACCTCCAAATGAATTCAGTTTGGGTTACGTGCATGTAATTACAACAGCCTGGTCTCTTTATGGATGTGTTAGCTGAAAACAAATGAGATTTGCTTGATGTTTCACATTGCACCATGGATAAAAGATCTGTAGCAAATAGCAAGCCTATTGCTTTGATCCTGGAATCAACACGAGGGTCTCAGTCCAATTCTTACACATAAGAAACCTTTTCTGATCAGAGCACTGGCTGAGGGAAGTGTACATACCTTTGTTTTTTTTAATTAAAAAGAAATAATTCATTTTTTTTCTTGTCTGCAGTAATTACTTTCTTGCATCACAATCAGCATTGTGCATTCTGCTGTTTAAAAAGCAACCATAAAAACAACCCCAGGAACCTCAGACTGAGAATAACAACACAGGGGCTGCTCCATATTGAACCCAGGGAAAAAAACCCAAACAGATGACACAGTGCAATTAATCACAGAAAACCTGATGGAGTTAAAGTTCAGCAGAAGGAAAACACTGATTGGGGTTTCATTAGCCATTTGGATGGAAACCTTTGTCTTTGAACACCTTAGAAAGAAGAAGAAAAAGGAGTTTGTAAAAAGTGTAGAAATTTAGGAAGGCAGAAGAGCATAGAAAAGATCCAAACACAAAAATCTTTATTTTATTTTATTTTTTTTTTAAACAGGATTAAGCTTGAGAGTGCTTCAGTTGTCCCTTACTGACATAGGGAAAAACTTATTTAGCATAGGAAAAAAACCTATTCTAAAGAGCAAAAAGGTCATGAGAAAAATATTGCTAGACTATATTACAGTTTTAGAAATAATATCTAAATTAAATGTATAAATTAATTAGAGAATTAATGTTTTCATTACCTTCAATTTAATTCAGCACTCTTACAAGATACCAAAATGTACCCAAGATAGAATAAGATAATTACTCTGGGAGATTGATGGAAACTTTCTCCATCAGAGAGTTAATTGTTTCAGTCACCTTTGCCTGCTGGATAGTAAAATTAATCCCAAAAAAAAGCTCAGCAAAATAGTTAGGTTTTGAATTCAGAGATCCCTAGTGAAAAGGAGAAAGGTTTTGTATAAATCTTTAAGTTCCAAGGAGACTGCTAGTCAGAGGGGTTGTAAACCTGACTCCTGTGGTGTGTCCTGAATAACTTACACCAAGATGGCAAGGTATCCTATTTTTTCTTCTCTTTTTCTTCCTCTGTTCCTAAGGAATTATCCTTCATATTACCTGAAGAAGCAAGAAGTATCAATAGAGTGAATCAATGCTATTTTTTCTTGGCTGGAGAAGTTATGTATGTGAAAATATGACATTTTAGAACAGTTATCATGTGCAGGACATTATAATCCAAATGAAAATTAGTTATCCAAAAGTTTGGTTCAAGACTGAGGGCACTGTATTTATACAAGAGCATCACTTGATGCTGAACAAAACAATGAATTTTTTTCAGGGAAGTCTGGAACTGGGATTGCAAATTCCTACTGAATTTAGCAAAACTCTTCAGTTCCCTCAGAGGGGATTTTGGGAAGCTCCTTTTGTATTTTTGTGCACTTTCCATTTCCTGAGAAGTGTTTCACTCTGTTATTCTCCACCTCAACATAGGCCAATGAAAAGGAAGCAAAAAGAAGGTGAGACTGTTGGGCTCTGATTATCTTTCCAAAGGAAAATCCTGATTTTTACAGCACAGTTGTTTTCCCTCTCATCCCAAGCTGTCCCACAAGCTAAGCAATAAGTTCCCATGAGGAAATATGTCCTGGGTTCTTGGGACTGACATTCATAGAGCACAGAATTGTGAAGAACACAGACAAGAAAATAAATGAGTATTTTATGAGCAGCACTTTAGGATGTTCAGTCCCCTTTGTCCTGCTTTTCCTCTGTGCAGGGTTTCAGCAGGTTCAGGCTCCAAAGGCAGAGGCCAGGTCAGCAGTGTGAATGGGTACAAATGTCAATTTTGCTGAAACAAAACCCCAACAAATGCCAAATGCAAAGGCAGCTTTAGGATTGAATGTGAACAGAGCAGAAACATTTGTTCAGGCTTCTCCAGGAAGACTTTATAGCAGCAGAGGATCAACTTATTCCATATGATTGAAGCTACTCAACTCATTTTTTTTTCAATTCTTTGGTCATTGAAAGCCTAGAAATATTTTCCATTTGCAGAGCCATGCCAGTGCCAGTGTTTATTCCTTCTGGTATTTTATTTTTTAAAAAAAAAACAAACTGCAAACCTCAAATTAAAAAAGTGAAGATGCATGATTAGTTACAAATCAAGAATATTTTGAAAGCAGGAAAGAAAACAAACCCTGGTGAGATTAACAGATGGGTTTACAAACTAAATTGCCATCATTAGTGTTATGAGGATTATAATTAGCTCTTAGAATGACAATACCTGATATTAATATCAGATAACACAGTGTTATTATAGGGCAAGGTTGGAAAGGTTGAAGGTTGAGGATAACTGGAGTCTGACACTGCTAAGACCTAAGTTTGACTTCCAAGGCTCTTGGGGTGGGGACATGTTCTGATTTTGTGAGTGGAATTGTGATTTTAAAAGGTTTTAAAGGAGAACTTGAGCTCACTGCTGTCTCTGTATCACAGGGCTGTGTTTTGTGGAGATCTGCTCACTGCCACAGCTCTTCTTTGGACATTGCCAAGGCTGAGGTTCTTTGGGCTTCATCTGGCTCCCCTCGACACCAGGAGAAGAGTGATGAGGGTCATTAGCTCATTTTGCTTTAATTAACTCAAATGAATGAGGATGAGCCATGGGGATCTGGTGTGATACACGTGATTTATCCTGTGTATGAGGACCAAGATAAAAAAAAAACAAAAAGAAAACCAAAGAAGAAAACCCAAAGAAGAAAACTCAAAGAAGAAAACCCAAAGAAAAAGAACCAAAGAAAAAATCTAAAGAAAAAACCCAAAGAAGGAAACCCAAAGAAAAAAACCAAGGAAAAAAAAAAAAAAAAACCCAAAGAAAAAAAACAAAGAAAAAAGCCAAGGAAAAAAAAAAAAAAAAAAAGAAAAAACTGAAGAAAAAAACCAAGGAAAAAACCAAATAAGAAAACCAAAGAAAAAAGCCAAGAAAAAAAAAAGAAAAAAATCAAAGAAAAAAACCAAAGAAGAAACCCAAAGAAGAAACCCAAAGAAAAAACCAAAGCCAAAACCAAAACCAAAAAAACAAAACAACAAAACCCAAACCAACAAACAACCCCCAGCTGCCTGCCACACCCACTGTAGTTGGCAGCCTTTGGGTGTGGCTTCACTAGGATGGGTCAGGTGACCTGAATGGACCAATCACAGTACCCTTCCCATAGCATAAAATGGCTCCCAAGGGAGCTCTCTGGTGGCTCCTGCAGTTGATGTTTGGATGGATTGGGATCCTGTTTGTTTTGGCTCCTGCTGCTCCTCTCCTCCCCAGAGAAGAACTTTTCATCCCCCAGAGGTCATCGTCTGCTTCCCAGGTAAGAGATTTTTTGGTTGTTTTAAGGTTTGTTTGGTTTGTTGGTTGTTTTAGGGTTTTTGTGGCAGTTCCTCTTATATATATAAATATATTTGTAATTCACTATTACTACTTCATTAAAACTATCACTGTTTTTTCTCCCAATCTTCAAGTCTCTCTGATTCCCTTTCCCCTGGGAGTGAGGGAATAGAATTGAGCATCTCTCAGCTTTTTACTGGCCAAAACCCTCCCAGTGCCATTTTCCCCATCCCTGTGCTGCAAAGATCCCCTAATGTCACATCTCTAAAGACAGTCAGGCCAGCAAAGAGCCCTAATTCCTCAGTGGATCTCCTGCTGTCAAAAAAAATAGGTACAGAGCAAAGCCTCAGGGAAAATTTGGGTGATTTGAAGCCTTTGAATGCAGCTGCCCCTGGGGAAGTTTGGGTACATTGTTTTTTCTTTGGTCTCAGAGTAAGAAATCTCTGCTCTCTAGAAACATGTGACATTTGGGTTTATTTCTGAGCCTAAACATGACTTTCTGGTGGAATTTGGGCTCTAAAAACTTAATGCATCCATTAAGAAGGTTTTTAGAATGGGGTGTGTATTGAAGAGTGGCAGAACTGTCCCTGAATAAACCTATGAGCAAATGAACTCAAAACGAACTTTTATTCTTGGAAAAGGCATTGAGCTCCTTAATTCCCAGTGAATGCAGTGCAGGGGATGGTGTTCAAATTATAAAAACCCTAAACAAGGTAATCCAGTGCTTTTCCACAGCTCTTCCTGGAGGTTTATAGAGATCTAAGGTCTGGTGCCCAACACGTGCACTATGCAAGTGTGAACTGAATCAGGGAATCACAAGGATCTGACAGGTTACATGAAGCAAAAACTAAGTCTGAGCAATAAACAGGGATGTAACTAACAGAAAACTCAAGTCAGTAGCAAGATGTGGTCATTGGTTGTTTGGTTTGTTTTTTTTTCTTTTAACTTTGAGTGGTTTTGCTTGGATTTGAGAGCTGGAAAATCGAATTGAAACAAATGTTCTGTTCCATCTACTGGCTGTTATACAGTCAGATATTGATTAAGGAAAATGTTAATTTCTGATGCACTGGATGTACAGTATGGGTACCAATTAAGTCCAAGAAGATATCACTGTGAGTGACTGCTGTTTTCCTGTCTTCCTAAAATGAATCTCCCAACAAACTGCTACACGGGGTAAGCAGAACTGGAGCTCAGAGATGTAATTTCTGATTCAGGGAGGCATTAAACATATGCTTAACTTTGGCCAAATGTGTAAAGCTATTAACTTGTAGAACCATAAAGAAGTGCTTAAAGTTAAATGGGTGCTTAGATTATTATTCACACAGGTTTTCTGCTTCAATCTGGCTCCCCTGCCAGCATTAGCTCTCTCTGTAGCAGCCGGTCCCGTTGTGATTACTGGTACACATTACCAACAAAACCCAACAAAATCCCTGTTATTGACCATGAAAAGGAGCCAGAACCTGAAGCTGATGTGCACATGTGGGTTTATTACTGCAGGGAACTGTAGTGTGTTAATTATCTACTCTCAAAATACCTCAAAAGCATTGAATTCTGTGTTATGTTGCACTTTGTTTTCCCCTGCACCAACCAAAGTCTTCCCATTGATCTTGATTTCTTTGCATTCTCACTGATTTTCACTTCTTTGCATTCCCACTGATTTTCACTTCTGTCCATATGCCCTGAGTCAGTTCCAGCTTATCACATCTGACAAACCATGTCTTGTTGGAGGAAATGAAGAACCAAGATAAAAATGTAACGATTTTAGCAAGTTTTGAGACGTGAAGTTGTTTCTGTCAACTATTGGCACTACTGTCAACTATTTCTGTCTTCTATTGGCACTAAATTCACAACCACAGAATAGTCAGGGGTTGGAAGGGATGATCTGAGGATCATCCAGTCCAACCCTTCCAGAGCAGGATCCCCTGGAGATGCTTTGAGAGGAACACATCCAGGTGGGTCTTGAATGTCTCCAAGGGTGGAGACTCCACAACCTCTCTGGGAAATCTATCCCAGCGTTGTGTTACCCTCAGAGTGAAGTATTTTCTCATATTTAATTTCAGTCTCTTGTGGTAATTCCTATTTTTATTTTATTTTAATCTTTTTATTTGATTCTTCTCTAGCACTTCAGAATCCGGGTTAAAATTCCCCATAGAGAGATGAGTAGTTAGGTAGGGCTGCACTTCTTTGTCTTCAAATTAAACCAGGTTACAGCCATACAACTTCCTAACACCCAAGCCTCCTCTCTAAAAATGTGTTGTCCCTCCCCACAAATAAGGATTTTACCAAAATTTCATGGACTTCATGCTCTCTATAGTTGTTTCATTCATTGCTTCAGCCTGTGCTTGGAGAATAGGTACAAATAGTTTAAAAGAGGAAAAGAAGGAACAGAAAATTAAATTATTTTTTCTTTTTTTCAAATTTTGCACTACATATGTCACCCTACAGGAGTTTATTGCTTTTATTTTAAGTATATAACCATGAAATCTCCAACCCCTTACTAAAAGTCAGGGGTGATGTGACTGCCTTGATCCTTTCCTCTCTCTCTCGCTCAGTCTCACTTGCCAGCTGGCCAGTCCTCCCTTCCTCCTTGCTTTTCCAGTGAACTAAGTGTTTAAAAACCCCAAACCAAACAAACCAAAGAGGCATTGACAGAAAAATGACAAATATTCAGGATCAGACCAAGAGTGAGGAGGCAGAACCCCAGCTGCCCAGCTCAGCCTGGCTGTCCCTGTTCCATCTGCAACCCCAACCATCTGCAGAGGGGACAGAAACTGCAGGAAACAAAACTGCAGAAGCAAGGGTTGTGTTTAAAAAGGACAAATATGCTAAAAAATGATGTTTTGAATGCCACAGCCCCAGAGTAGAGGAGGGTTTCCCACTCAGACCTCCATAGGTGGCTGCCTCCTCCCTGGAAGTGTTCAAGGCCAGGCTGGATGGGGCTCCAAACAAGCTGATCCAGGGGTGGATGTCCCTGCCCAGGACAAGGGGTTGGAATTAGCTGATATTTAATTTCCCTTCCAACCCCAGCCTTTCCATGAGTCTATGATGCTCTGGGGAAACTTCTAGTGAGGGCTGAGCCACCTCATCCTGGCACTGATCTGACCAGAGAATTATCCAAAGTGATTTAAAGATTCCATAGGGTGTAATTCCTTTCAAACAAGGTTTCTTGGAGAGAAAAATAACCTCCTGATGACACCTGCAACAAGTTCTGAGATGGAACCATTAGCTGATGACATACAAATAAATTTCCTTTGTGCTTCTAAACTCGTATGAAATCTGTAGCCAAAGCTGAAACCAGATGTAATATACAAATTTTTTTTCAAGAATAAATGTTTGCTTGGAGTCCAGGAAAATCTGCATAATTAACCTCGGGATAATTTGCTTGGATGCCTGGCAAACCAGCCTGAATTCAAGTCTCTTCCCCATTTTGGAAAAGGCTTCTGAAAAGAATAGGAGGAAAAAAAAACCAAAACACCACATTTTGCCTCAAATAAATGTCAGTATGGATTGTGTAGTTACCTAGAAACATACCTTGAGCCCTCCTGTGAAGTATTTGGTAGTATTCATTTTCACTGAAGTCTTTATTAGAGCAAGGTTTTAACAGAATTGGCTCTGACTGGAATTTATTGGCCATTCTTCCCCTACACAAATACTTTTTTAATTTAAAAGAACACGTTTCTTACAGTCAGGTTTCAGCCCAACAGCTTCTACTTGGTGAAAAGCCCCAGAAATGCAGTTGTGCTCCTCACTTAAGGAGGAGTCATTCATGTGAGTAATGGCAGGAGGTCTAAATCCATAATCCTAAATAAAAGCTTAACTCTTGCCACAAATTATGGAGTGGTTGTTTGGCTACTTTTCCTTTTTTTAAGCAATTTCTAGCAATGAATTTGCTTTGAATATGCATTGCTCCCCAAGACACAACTTTAAAGAAAAGTTTTGTTTCTTTGAGAGTAAGAGGTGAATATCTGGAAGGTGGCACATGTTGCTAGGACATTTCTCTTGAAGGTTGTAGATGAAGAAAGGTTCCTGATGTCTTGCCAAAATAAAAATGTTTGGTTTGGGGGTTTTGTCATCAGAATACATTTGTAGCCACAGCTTCTCTTTGTTTTGTGGATATTTTTCACCCACTGCCTTTGTTTTGAGCACTTTTTGCTCAAGGAACAAAACCAGCAGCTGGAATAGCTGACACTGAGATAACTTTGGGATTATAGAAATGTGGGTAAAAAAAAAAAAATCTCAAGTTTGAGCAAGATGCATGAGTGATGTCTATCTATAAATGATCCATAATGTAAATACTTCAGTTTGTAAACTGTTTTTCTTCAATGAAGTTTACTTTTAAACACTGTTTTGGGGGCATATACTATTTTGCTGGATGGCATAGCAACATTTTGCAGTACACGTTTTATGTGATCCAGGTGCTACAGTCATGATTTAAACATTATGACATTTATTATTAAAATATACTGTCATTTGTTACCTGACAAAATAATGCTAACTCATAAATAAAGTATCCTGGCTAGCTATGGAAATCAGGTGTCACCAGAATGGTAACAAATTCCTATGCAATAAGAGCTTGAAAAGCAGCACTAAATAGTAACATGTTATTAGGCATATATTTTATTCCTTGCAGCTGGCATTAAATGTTTATTTCCCAGCTAAAGCAGAAGGCAAATCAGGATTCCAATTACAGATAAAAGGAAAGGCACACATCTTTTCAGATGTCTCCAGCAAAGGGTTTGTCAATGCTCATAATAACCAAAAGGTTTTTATTTCAAAGAATTGAAGATTAAACCTGAAATATAACTGTGAAATAAATAATACCAGCATCTTATGACTGCTTACAGGATAAGTTCTTAACTCGTGTCTAGATAGGATTAACAACAGCAAGGAGTTTTTTAGACAGTGGATAGGAAGAGAAGATTATATATTCAAACTATAAAACTGTAATTTAGCATTATATTTTTTTAGCCTCATCTTTGTCTCAAAACTTCAGCAAGCACAATGGAATATATCTGTATTTAACTGCAGTGTTAAAGGAAGATAAGTTCAAATATAGCTGGGCATGTTTGTATCTTCCTTACATCTTTTTTCATGTATTCTCTGCCATGGTAAGAATGGAGCATTCAGCCTGAACAGAATCCATTTTTTCCCAGAAATAAGTCTGTTGAGATTAGGTTCCTCCATCTCCATGTTTATCTACATATTTTCTTATTGAGTGTTTTAGATAATAAAAAATCACAAAGAGAAAAAAGAAAAGTAATTACTGAGGTTTTTCATCAGAACAGAGGATGCCCCTCTGGAGGGAACCACACAGCAAGGCCATTGCCAGCCTCAGCTGTAACCTGAAATTGCTTGGTTTACTTCTTTGTCACTGAATATCTTGTTTTACAGCCTGAATGTCTCTTTTCATATAAATTATCTCATATGGAAGGAAGTAAGGCAAGAGTCTTGTAATTGGCAACAAATTTCTTAAAGGTTTTCCAACATGGGAACAAATAATCCAACAAAAATTTGCTTAGGGTATTAATTCAATCTAGGAAAAATGTCATATTCATCCTGCTGCTGAAAAAAAACCCCAAAACATATTTATTTATGGTAGTTTGTTAGATCTGCATTATGATTTGCAGGTTACCATTCAAAGAAAAGAACAATGCTTATTTCTTTGATTTTTGAAATTTGACAAGTATTGTGAGTGATGTGCAACAAGGACTCACTTATCAGAGAGCACCAGAGAGCAACTTTTAGTCATTCTCAGTTATTTTTACACCTCTTGATTTCTTTCTCTATAAAAATCAGACACTTCATGCATTCATGTTTCTATATTTAGTGCTGGAAAGGTTGAAAAAGAAAAAAAAAAAAAAAAACAAGGTAGTGAGAAGAATGGTCTGTTCCACTCCCACCTAGATGGCCATTTTTGTAGAAAAAATGAATTTAGGTGATATTTTGTAACTGCTGCCAAGTGTGCTCTTGGCAGCATCTTGGCTGAGGATGAGCAGCTCACCTTCCAGGCTCTTCAGAACAAAGACCCCACAATTTTTTGTGGTGAAAAACGTGCATAAAAACCAACAAGAGCTTCCTTGTGAGCTGTTTCCTGCCCATAACACCAGAATTACCAATATGAGAGGTTATTTATGCTTAGAGGAATCTAAACTAAGGTAATATGTACCTGGAGATAAATTTGGCTGTGTATTGCATGATGTTGGAAGAAAAGCTGAGGAATCAGATAAAACCCTAAAAGTGAAACACCTTTACAATTCCCCAGGTGCAGCAAGTGTAATAATATCATCTGGAGACAAAATTTACTGTATGGGAAATCAGATGATTTTTTTTTTTGACTGCATACCTGTGTGTGGTAAATAATCCTGAAGGCTGAAATATTGGGAGTGCTTTGGGAAGCCATAAATATGCATCAGGATTTGGTATGCAGGGAGGGTAGGTGTCAATGGAAGGAGGCTTACTCAGAGATGGGCTATGAATATGCAGCAGCTGAACTTTACTCCTTAGCTGAAGTTTGGAGTTCAGCATTTCTATTTTTACATCTTCTGTTGTGGGGGGGGGGGGGGGGGGGGGGGGGAGAAAAAAAAAAGCAAAAAAAAAAAAAAAAAAAGCAAAAAAAGAACCCAAAAGCCAGCTGGCTATCAGCAGTTCCCTTCAAAGCCTCTTGCCCTAGATTTCAGAGCATGGCAGGGATGAGGTTGGATCTTTTCCCTACTTACCAGACCAGGATTGAGATTTAGGGGTATCCCAACACTCAGCTGAGCCCTGGATTCCTTCCTTGCTCTCCTGCTGCTCCTCTCTGGGCCAGGATTTCCTGTGTGGGAAGCATTTTATAGTCAGTCCCTTCCTTTGCCATCCCTGCTGGCACAGCCACCTGTACTCCTCTCCCCTGCATCATGCCCTGGGGTTCATCAATATTTCATTCTACACAAAAATAAATACTTGTTGCTGCTCTCTGTATAAAAAGGGTGGTTATATTACACAGCCCAACAAATATAAAACTGATTAGGAAATCAGATGTGCTCTGAGACATCCCTAACACTTTTTTTCAGGGGCTGGGACCAGAGTCCTCAGGCCCTTGGCAGCATCCAGCTGGATCTTGTCCAGGGATGGAGGGGTCTCTGCTGTCAGCTGGGAAGGAAACAGTTGTGGGATTTGCTTTGCTCTGGTTCCTGGATAAGCCACAGATTCCAGCAGAGATCCCAAGTATTTTCTCTTTATGTCTGAACTCTGGGTGAGCAAGAAGCCTGGAATCTGAATGACAGAACGTGGTGGCAGAGAAAAATCATGATTTATAGGGTATTAAATTGTTCAAGGCTTAGTGAAGCCCCATTCTCACACTTCCTCAGGAGGGGGTTTCTATTCACAGGGATGCAGATCTCACAATCTCCACATCCCTTTCCTAGCAGGAGAAGCAGGAGAACTTCATGTTCATTGTTTGCTGTGACACCCCCACTTCATCTCTCTCCTGCTAGCCAAGAAAACCCCTGCATTTTTAATGTTTGAGGGAAATCATTTTGAGGGAAATCACTTTTTAAAAACTCCACTTGAGGACAGTTTCAAAATGCTAAGTAGACACCTAATGGCACAGAGACAGCATTTTTTTATTTTATGTCTAGGCATTACTTTTAACTGGCATGCAGATTATTAAGGGAATTTTTTACCATATAAATAATGCAGTTATTTGGCAAGTGGTTGAGATAAACAGAATTATGAGTTAAGTTGCACCAAGTGCTTGCTATGTATTGTGGAATACAAAAATGTTTACAATACTTTTCATTCATTTCATTCACTGTCACACTCATAAGTTTTAAAGTGGTAAAGTTTTTGTCATGGTTCTGCTATGGATTATACAAATAAACACTGGACCATTAGAAAAGAAAAAAAAAAAAAAAAAAGCAAAAAATCCCCAAGCCATACATTAAAATAAATATTTCTTTGCCAGGCAATTGTCATATCTGGAGTAGATGTCCCATTCTGCCTCACTGTCCTATAAGAGGTGTCCTATAAAAGCCAAGTAAAATGAAACAGAAAATGGATTATTAGCTCATGTGCTCCCTTGTCTAAGAAAAGAACTAAGTGAAAGCATTCAAACCTTTCACACTTATTTATGAATTATTATTGAGAATCATTAGTGTCGTGTTATAAACTTTCTCATAGTATAGCATGATTACATCACTTTAATTTATACAGTTATAATTATTATAAATTATATTGGACATGAACTGAAGTCATTTGAGATACACCAAGGAATATGTTAAATTTCATTCTTCCCCTTCTACGTAACAAAATTTATTTTATGTTCTGGGGTTTGAATAAGTAGTAGAAAAAATAAAGTACAGCCATATAACTTAATGGAGTTCAGTCTTGCTCCTTTTCACATGCAAAATTATAAAATATAAGCCATTTGGCTTTACAATTAGAGCTTTATTTTAATAGAAAATAACAACAAGAGGAAGAATTGCAAAAAGTCAGAACAATATTTCTGTTTCTCACATCCTTGTGGTCTTTTGTATTTATGATGCTGATGTTTAGCAAAAGCCCAGAAAGAGCATTAAATAAGCATTAAATAAACATTCCAGTGTCATCCTCTTAGAAACTATTTCTAAGGAAAACTTTTAGGAAGAGACTTGGAGCTGGCTGGAGGCAGCTGGCTGTGCCACATAGGGAGAGGGGGGATGAATCTTTGGGTTTGGGTTTAAATGAGTAAAAAAGGAATAATGTGAATGAGGGCATTAAACTGAGACAGCTGGAGAAGTCACCCCACCTGAAACTTTTAAACAGAAGCCCCTGACTCTTTGTTTAGTCACAGAAATGTTCCCATTTCCAAACCTCTTTCCAGGGAAATTGAGCATTCAGCATTTCTGACAGTTTTGTCAACCAGTAGACAGATATGGATTACCTAATATCTTACAATTTAATAGCCTTTGAAAATTGCCTTTCATTTTAATATAAACCTAATTCAAATTTCATTCTAGACATTAAATAAATGAGCATGAGCATTTAAAAAATAGTGTTATTATATTTAATAAACAGCAACTACTTCAGAAATAAGGTATAAAATATGTAAACCTTTTGCCTTATGTAAAATTGTGGCTTAAATTTACCTTAAATAACCAGGATTTATGAAATGTTAATGTTGATTTGATTTAGTTATTGTATTTGCTTTTGTTTTAGCAATATTTCATCATTTTCACAAATGCATTAACACAGAAAACTCTGGTAGTCATCACATAGAAAAAAAATTCAGGAACCTTGATCTCTTGGGAAAAAACTCTGGCTATGTGTGACACTTATATATATTTATTTTTGAAATTACCTCCAAAAATACCTGTTGCAGACACCAGCAATTAATTATGATGATTATGCAGTTTAAATATCAGCATTTTTTTATCTCTATTTCTTTTTTTACTTATTTTTTTTTTCCTCAGGGCATACTCATTCCCCAGATAAAAAGCTCATGTCTGCTGGCAACAGTTTTTAATGTAAAGAATTACAAGTGATGGCTCAGAATTACCTGTTGGTATTAAAGGAACCTATTCACTGGTTTATTTAAAGTAGTACCTTCCCACATCTGAGTAGAACATCTTGATGATAATCTTCCAAATCCTGCCAAAACAGCTTCCTGAGATCTTTTTTATGCGCCACCCAACAGACTGATTTATTTTTCCTGATTTTATTTTTTTATTTTTCCTATTTATTCTGGGGTTCAGCAAAATATTCTGTGGCTGCTGGAAGAAGGCAGCCACCAAATTCTGAGCAAGCTAGCTGCATAATTAAGTGATAATAGTATTTTCTTACTGTTTTATGAGGCAGTAACATGGTTCCCCCAGTGAATAAACGATGGAGCCGTGGATTCCACCCAGGGAACTGGAGCATGGCCAAGAGCAGTGCTGCAACAGGCCTGGTAAATGAGGATGCTAAAAATGTTTAATTTACCAAAATTTACTGTGGGTTCTTGCATGTGGTATGGCAAATTAGTAATCCAGGTTTTCCTAAGCTCTACCAGCAGCTTTGCTGATCAGCCTGATCCTCCCTGCATCCAGGGAGTCAAGAGATGCAGCCTGGGTGCTGATATCACCCTGCCTGCCAGCCCAGGAGTAACTTACTATATAGCCCATGTTTTGGGTTTTTTTTTTTTTGGTTGAATTCTCCACATTATCTTTTTTGCTTAATTGGAACCAAAATAGTTTGGATTGCTGAACTGAATGGAAGTAATTTTTGTCAGTTCAGCATTACCCTGTTGCTGTGCTGCCACACTGAGAGATCTTCAAGTAGTCATCCTTCCAGTTTGCTCTCTTGGCCGAAAAAAAAAAACAACAAAAAACCCTCAAAAACCTGTATAATTTTGTAGTTTCCCTAAAGTTTTTTGCTTCGTTGTTGGTTTGAGATGCCATGTGCAATTTAGAAGCTGAGAGAACAAGCAGAGATGTAAATATTTTCCCATAGGCAACCTCTGGTTCATTGAAATGGAAACAACTTATGCAGGAGCTTTGCATCTTGACCATGACTTGTGGCAGGAATGAGGAGCACAAGGAATTTAAAAGCAGATGCTGTAAATTTGTTTTGCAAGGGTTTTTTTATCATTAGATTTTCTATTCTATGCTATCATTAGCATTTCTAATGAGCAGATGAGTGCAATACAGCAAATAACACATTACCTAGAAGGCTTGGACCAGATGATCCTTGATGTCCCTTCCAACCAGATATTCCATGATTCTACCCAACTTTAAATACACCAGTTCCAAGCTTCCACTTGGAAGTGGAAGGAGATGAGAGTTGAAGGTCAGTCTTTTAAGCCTGTTTAAAAGGAGGAAAAAAAAAACAATTTCACTTTGATATTTCAGATCTGAGACTTTAAATATCTAGCAAACTCTAAGTGTAACCCAACCCCCCAGTTGGAGCTCTCATGGCCACACAACACAAATCATTCCTCAAGGGCTCCTGTGCATGCTCACCCCTGGTGTCCCCATGCAGCATTTTGGGGTCTACCACCTCTTCCTGGCTTTTTCCTCCAAGTAAACCTGGCTGAGCTTGGACAAAAAGAGTGGATAATGGAGAAATTAGGATAATTTTGGCCTGTAGTAGATGCAGTAGCAACCTAGAGCAGTGTGTTCAATGGGAGAGGAGGAGCAGAAGGGTGCATGTGGATAATCTCAACTTTTAGTTATTGAAAGCCATCCCAAATAATCTTGTTGTGCTGCTGCTGCTGAGGGGTGGAGACTGGTGGCAGAGGAGATGTTGTGCTCTTGAGTGGTCCTCCTGCAGAAGAAGAGCAATCCAGCAGGGTTTGGCTTTGCTGAGGGCCTGAATTGGTCCCAAAGTGCTGGGGGAGGGATAGAGCTGGATGCTGAACTTGTTCAAAATGATTCAAGTGGCTTTGCCAGCACCTCCTGGAGGGATGCAGCAAGTGGTGTGCAAGGTAACGTGTGGCTGGGAACAACAACAACAAAAAAAATCTCATTTCAGGGGGGAGCTGAGGCAAGGCAGCATTCCTCTGGAGTTAGGCAGCTTTCAGTCAGTGGGTTGTGTCAAGTGGAACGTGGTGCAAAATAATAACATCTCAAGAGATGAAGGTAGAAGGCTGTGAAGAGGACTTGAAGCTCTTGTCACGGTGCTGTCATTTATTGGAGAATTTCAGGCTGGAATGAGTGTTTTCAGCTCAAAGGGGTCAAACATAATTCAGTTGCTGTTTTGGCAACATGAACAAAATTTCTCATCCTAGCACCATTATTTCAGTGTTTCAGGAGAAAGTACACTGTTTATTACAATTTAAGAGTCTCAGTAGCATTACACTGCAGCTCTCAAAAGCAGTCACATGATTCCTTTTATTTTAGAGCAAATTTACCTTTAAGTGTAGTTATTCATCCAGGCTTTTGGTTTTAAATAAGAAAAAAATAGATGTACTCCTAAAACACAGTGATAAAACAAATTGAAGGTACTTCTTGTCTTGCAGAAGTTGTGAAGTTTTAAGAGTTATGCTTCTTCCCCAGAATATTCATAGAGCCCACGTTCTAAATTCCCAGAGAATTTCTCTGGGTGTTGCTGGGGTTATGTAGAGATTAAGCATAGGAAAATATCCAACTAGAAGTTATGTCTGAGTAGGGATGAGAGAGAGGAGGATGGAGAAGATTAAAAGCCTGGATGTCTCTTTGGAGTCCCCATCCAAGATGCTCAGAATTATCTGTGGGGCAGATGTCAGCTCAGATGTGGCAGATGGCATTTTGGGTGCATTAGTTTAGGAAAGCTTCAAAAGAAAAAAATTAAAAATGGGGATGGGAGGTGCCCTGCAAACTCAGCTCTGAAATAACTGCACTAGGAACATGTTCATTTCTGTGAGTGGGGGAGCCACAGGACAGAAAAGATATAAGAAAATACAGTTTTTGCCTTCCACAGATGCCACTTTGCCTTTCTGGAACTCCTCTGATGGGTCACCTTGGCCTCAGTATTTGCTGGGACTAATTGGTATGGAGCTGGAGCTCCCAGGCTTTAGCCCAAGGTCTGTCAATACTTTGCTGCAGAGCAAGGAGCAAGCTCTGCCTTCTCTGTGCTTCTTCCCAAGGAGCACAAAAA
Source organism: Heliangelus exortis (assembly GCF_036169615.1). NCBI lineage: Eukaryota > Metazoa > Chordata > Aves > Apodiformes > Trochilidae > Heliangelus > Heliangelus exortis. Next base: position 23,134,929 of record NC_092430.1, read on the forward strand.
GTGACAGAAGTGTTTAACTGCTTCACTGGAAGTGAGCAGAATAAGTGCCAGATCCTTTGAAAAGGAATAATATTATTAATGGTTGTTGTAGCAGCAGGAACACACACACAGCACATTCAGAGAAATCTGGGAAGAGGCAGAAGGGGCAATCTCCTTTCATGTTTTTTTTTTTTTCTTTGGGTAAAGCTGTGCTCCAGGTACTTACTTGGTCTCAGTCTCTCAGGTCTCTTTGTTGCAAATGTGATCTCTTTAGAGCATGGAGGATAAGATTTAGCTGGAGATGAAAACACATGTACCAGCATGCTGCAGCTTACCCTTTGGCTGTTTTGCTCCTTTGCCCTTCACCCAACAAAGTAAAGGAAGACCTTAAAAAAAAAAATAAAAATGCTGGGGAAAAAGCTGATTTTTTTTTTTTTTTTTTTTTTTTTTTTTTTTTTTTTTTTTTTTTTTCCTGTTAAAATTCAGGAACACATGGTTTGGCCATTAATCTCAAAAAGCCACAGCATTTGCTTGAAAGGACAACTCCTCACACACAGCTTAAAAAATTCAGCAATTACAAAGGCAACAATGGCAATTTTTTTGAAACAAATAAGTGGCACCAGGGAGGTTGGTTTGTACAGCTCCCAGTTCCCTTTTCTTTCCTCCCATCTCATCTCCCTGACCGTTTTTTATTTTTCTTCTTGACACTAGGAGCCAATTTTCTGCTTTAAAAAAAAAAAAAATTAACAAGAACATATCTGGCAATGATGCTGATGACATTTTCATGTTCATCTTTGTACATAACTGCTATCAGATAGTGTATTCTCTGAGTCTGCAGGCTCATTTATTTCCTCATTTATCTTGGAAACTCATTTACCTTAAATTTAAATTTGTAAGAAAAAAAAAAAAAGACACCTGAGCTCAAAGATGTTGTATCTAACTTGACATCTTGATGGTGATGGTAGATAGGCAAGATAAAATGTCAAGATGAATAATTCCATACTTCAAAGGACAGCAGATTCTTAGGAAGCAATGTCCAGCTCTTATACTTTCTTGGGAAAAATATATAAGATTTTCAGGTAGTTTTGTAGCAGTTTTCCACATTGCTTGGGGAACAGAGAGGGGGAAGAGCAGGGTGACACTGAGGCCAGGGGTCCAGGGCACCCTGTGGAGGTCTGGTTTTAAGGGGAGGTGACACCACACTCTTGGTGTTGGGCAGTGAAAGACTGAGCTGCATCCAGGAGCAGGTGGTGAAAACCTCAGAAAGTAACAGCAGTTGAGTGTTGAATTTCACATCTGAAGCAACTGGTTTATTGTGGTAATAAATGGCTAAACTGGTAGGATTACACAGGCTGCATCCTGGGGGCAGGTTTAATATGAGGGCAAAGGGTTTTATTTTGGGGGCAGAAGGATGGCATTTTAGATTCCAGACCTAATGGGGAGCAACTGGCAGCATTAATGATAAAACAATATTCCAAGCTGAGCTCCTGACTTGCAATAACTCAATACCATTTGTAGGATAGCTCTGGGAATCTTCAGTGTGAACACAAAAAAATTTCCTGCAGTTTTCTCATTTAATTAAATTTAAATCTATGGGGACTGAGAGTGCGTGTCTTGGGTTTATGCTTTTTTTTTTTTTTTTTTTTTTTTTCTTCACTTGTTCTTTGCAGTTAAATGTCATTGTAAAGTGGTTTTTAATCAGACAGGCTTAACTGGCAATGAAGCCAACACCTAGTTACCCTTATCTATGGGTTGTTATTAATTGCAACACTAAGGACAGGAAAAATCTCTAAGATGACACACAGCAATAAAACATGAGAGGATACCAAAAAGCTCCAAGGAACTTTACCAGATTCTCTCCCAGGTCACTTGCAGTTGTGGAGTTTTGTAACTGGAAGGTCTCACTGTCATCTGGTTTTAATCTTGCAAATCAAACCATTGAGGGTTTTTTTTCCACATCAAGGTGAATCTTGCAGATCCAGAGCAGGGGAGCATCAGGGTTCTAAAATACCAAAACATTTGTGAGTTGAAGGGGAAGGTGGTTTCAGTGCTTTTTCCTGAAGGAACATCACAGCTATGCATTGGAATGAGTTGCAAATATAGATATGGATATAGAAATAAACACATATATAAAAAGATTCCTGTACAATATGATTCAGTACTTCTCAGAGCCAGTTTCAGCTGAGCTGTATTCCTGATGCCACTACAGCATCAGTTATGTGGCACTCACAAATTACCAGGAATGGTGCTAGTTGCTAAATCTAGGACCATTTGAGTATTTCTGGGAGTGGGAAGCTTGCATGGGATTGCTTAATGTAATTTTTAATGTAGAGAAACCCTAAAAAAAAAAATATCCACCAAATCCAAATTTGGTTTCATAACAAGTATTAAAATCCAGTGTGCACACAGACACTTGCTTGAAATCCAGGCAAGACTCTGACATATCTGAGAGTTCATTTCCACTCTCTGCTCTCCCCTCTCTCTCCTGTTTCCTAATCACACTGTTCATGATCAAAACAAGAGCTCTGCTACACCACTTTATTGGGATTTTTCCTCCAGTAGTAGTTTTTTTTGGCAAAAGGCACAAACCAAACCAAGGGGCTTTCCCTGCTCCTCCTGCTCACCCAAAAAACCATGGGAAATTCCTGATCAGAGTTAAAGGGAGATACAGGAAAAGTGAACCTGGGAGGGATGAAGAGTAAAGACAGTGATAAGGGGCAGAGGGACAAAAGCTGGGAGAGCAGGAGCAAATGGGGAGGAGAAATGGGAATCTGCAAAGGAGAGAGGAGTGGTGGAGGGAAAGAGAGAATGCAGAGAGGAAGGAGGGAGGCAGCAGTGATACTTTGCAGAGGTATAAATACCAAAACTTCAGATTTAGAAAAAACACAACAAACCCATCAGGAAAATATCTGTAGGGATGGAAGGCCAAACAAAAATTCACAAAGTTACAGAAAGGGCCAATTAGACCAGAGAAGTAAAAGCTGTTTAGCCAGTGCAACAGGCACCTCTGCAAGAAGCAGGCAACTCATTCCCAAGTTGTAGCACCCTTATTTGTTTAGTAAATAGCTGTGATCTGTCTGCCAATTCCCCTCACCCCTCATGGCAGGTTCACAGACAAGATAACAGCTTTCCACTTAGGTTTCCTAATGTTAAGCTGTCAGCAAAGCACACATCTCCCTCCCCTCCTTTCAGCCTCCTGTCAAGCCATGCCTGACTTTGTTCTTTTTCTTTTTCTCCACTCCTGCAAGTTACAGGCTGGGAGCATTAAACAGAGAAGCAGGGATATGGTAAGCAACAACATAAAAGGGAGGGGTGAAACTTTTTTCCATATCCCCCATGGTTCTTTAACTTGTAAAGAGATTGGAGTCCCCTTTTCCATGTTGTGCACAGAGTTTTATCCAGTAGAAACCCTGCAATTTCTTGCAGGATGAGACACAAATACCCCATTTTTAGTTCCTCACATATCCAACCTCCTCTGCTAAGGAGACACCAGTGCCCCAGGCTGAGAAGCTATTCCATGTGTGTGAAAAGGCATTTTTTTTATTTTTTAATTTTTTTTTCTATCAGCACAAAAGACCTCTTTAAGCTGTTGCTCTTTTGCTGGAGGGATAAACTTAAATTTGCATTGTGGATGCCCAAACAGGCATGGCAAGTCAAGAGACATCTTCTTTGGACAAAAGGACATGGCACCTCAGGGGCAGCACATGGAATTAGTTAATGTAGTGATTTTTCTTTTTTTTTCCCCCCTACCTACTTGTTCCCCCACCTCATTTTGAAGAACCTGCAGTGAGTCATGGCAGTTCATAAAAAGCAAGGATTAGATGCAAAATTTAATGACTATATTTTAGAGAGCAGTGAGAATCACATCAGTCAATGGTAGCAAGAATGGTGGGGGAAAAAAATAGGAAATTGTCACAAAAGGTAATGTCAAAGAGCAAAAAAACCAACAAAAACATGTGAGGCAATTTAAAACCTCAACAAGACGTGCCTGATCTGAGGCCTTTTGTGTGCAACGTTGTTGGTTTTTGATTAAGATTTTCTATTTTAGTGATATAGTAAAAACCAGTGTCAAACCAGAAAGATAAAATGATGCAAAATTAAAGTAAACCATAAAATTTCTCTTTCTCTGTGGGCTAACTGCTTCTTAGATATTATTTCGAGAGTATTAAATAAAACAACATAGGAATTCTATAGCTGCCTGATGCACATGAAAGATGGAAAACTTCACAAAGGGTCACCACCTCTGCACTTTTAGCTTACCAAAATCCAGATATAGTCTGAGCATCATCTGCACCCCTTCAGCTGTCATGAAAATGTAGAATTTATCTTTCTGTGGATTAGGGAGGGCAATTGTGCTTCAATATTTCGTTCCCATTCTGCTGCGAGATCAGAAAATTATTTTTCTCCACTGGAAGTCCAGAGAGAGGGATAAATTCTGATTTTTTTCCACTGTTTTGTAGAGCACCTTATAATCTAGATGTCATCCAGAATTTGGAAACTAACTTTTGATAGCTCCAGAGTGAGCTTTAGTGCAACCTCGGAATCTCTGGGAATTCCTGTAGTGTCAGGGACAAACAGAGAGAAATCATCATTTTATGAACAGAATTTCCACACTATTATGTTCACTCCATCTCTCATCCAAACTCCATCTGAATAAAGCTTTTAAGTATAAAAGTCCTCTGCAAAGCTTGTCTTGTGATAAGTGTGGGACTAGTTTTTTTTTTTTTTTTTTTTTTTGCTTCCTGCAGATGAAGCCTTCCTTCTGTGCATTCTGTCTGTTTTATCTCCTAAAAGCAGCCAGGATTAGATAACACCATATATTTGATACCTGATCCTGACACAGAGATGAGAACACCTATCTAGGGAAATTGCCAACAGAGATAGAGTCAAAAATAACAATATCTTCTACCCTGTTATCATCTTCTAGATGAGTATGTAAACAGTTTGGTCTGTATGAAAGTTTTGCTACAATGCATCCACTACCAAGGAGAAGTCATTCTAATATTGTTTAAAAAAAAAATTAAAAAAAATACTATTTTGGATCAAACTTTCTTAACACACACGAGGCTTTAGTTACCAATGTATGGCATTCTAGACTGATTTTTTTGGAATAGATTAATGTAATGGCCATAATTCACATGGTTTTGATAGTATTAGAAATGAATGGACTCTATAAGGATTTTTAGGACTCAGAAAAATACAGGTATATCATCCCTCTTTCAAGAGTTGGGAAAGTTACTTTGTATGGAGCATCATAAGATATTTAAAGATGGAGGAAAATAAATTGATTTTTTTCTTTCTTTAGTTTAAGAACATTATTGTTTAAGTGATATACTTAGAGCCTGGTTTGTAGGTATTTCACCTCCTCATCCTTCCTGTCCTGGATGCCCTTTGTCTGTTGTGAGGATGATGAAAACTGCACCTGCCACAACCACCTTCTCCACAGCCCCAGAGTAATCTGAATCTTTTGCTGTAAATTTAACATTTAATTTTTGAACTAGGTACTAGTCTGGTGATAAGGAAACTATGTTTTCTACCTCAAAAATAGAATGAGTTTCCACTGCATCCACACAGATTTTACTGTGTCTTCTGAACTGAAGAGGATGATAGACATGTTTGTCAGGTTTTTTTCTGAGACAAGAAAACAGCAATAAAGAAAACAGACATTTTCCCTATTATAACAAATGCAAGATTGCATAACACCAGTTTAAAATATAATCTAGTACCCAAGCACTAAAGCAAAATAAAAACATACTGTATTACTTTCCAAATTATTCTCCTTATGAACCGTTGCCAATTAAACCTCAATATATTTGTTGATTTCAGAAACAAGAAAAAATAGCTTCACATTGCTTATTTGTGGCTGTACACATCTTTGATCTTAAAAGTTAATTTGTAATTATTTTCAGCAAGAGGCAGAGGCCCCTTTGTACATCTTTGAATACCTTTTCTCAGGCACTAAGCATATTCATCTTTCCAGGTAATGCTCTCTCCCCCATAGCAAGGCTTAATTTGTTTTTAAGTTTCAGATCTCTGATATTATCTAAAACATCAGGTGATTGTATTGCTAATCTTCCAGTTAACAGCAGCCCTTCCTGACTGCAAAACCCACATTTCTGTTCTTGCAAACAGCCTCTCATCCAAGTCTCATCCAAGCTTCTCAAAGCAGTCATGGAGCTCATTCTGCCCTCCTTCAATGAGCATCTTAAAAAAAAAAAAACCAAAAATACTAAGTAATAGGACCTTGCAATCTGATCATTAGCACTCAAAAGCCTTAAAATGTTTTCTGTTAGGGTTTTTTTTTTTCCTCTTCCTACAGAGGATGTAAAAAAGTCTGTTCTGTAATGAACAACAAAGGAAGTGTAATGAAGGTAGGAGCAAGGAAGGAGTTTCCAGAGACAGTTGGTACCTACATCTACTCAGTTCACTGTCTAATTGCTAATTCCATGTCTAATTGCTCAGAATCACATTATGTACTTGTCTGCAAAATACAGCAGTCACCTCACATGGGTTTTGCAAGGGCTTCTTAATGACACAGTTCCCTTCCTAGACATCCCATGAAATGTAATTATTACAGATGCCATCTGGAATATTGAACAGATCTGAGCAGCCTCCTACCACCTGCAAAGTGTTCAGCTGCTTTCTGAGAAGCCTCAGGACCTTTCATCCAGACACTGACACTTCTCACCACCTCACCAAAATATCCCAACCTGTTCTGACCTCTCCATGACCACATGAGCCAAGGCCACCCTTTATTCCCTCCTTTGTGGGGTCTGAATGGTCCAGCACCCCTGTGACACAGCACCTCACCCACTGCTCTTCTCAAAATTAATGTTTAATGAGTACTATTTTCTCTCCATTATTGTGGGTAGAACATTATGCCCTCATAAAAAAAAATTGCAGTGCAAGATCCAGGGTTACACTTGGTCAGCCATTTTATAATATAAATTAATTATGTAAAAACATTTCATAACTTTGGGAGAGGTTTGGGTCTAGTTCTAGAAGAATTCCATCCTACAAGCAGAAAACAATATCAAGGTCTGCTTTAGACCTTCCAAACATTAGAAAGCATCTAAAAGGAGCAGAAACTCTAAGCATAGCATGGCAAGGCCTAAAAAAGAAATGGTTACAATTTGCTGAGCATCAGAATGTTCAGATATATCTGGTAGTCTCTGTGTAGCAATTTATGCTACAGCAGCCACAGCACAGAAACTGCTTTTGTATCCAATTTAAAAACAGGAATGTTCCATCCTTACCCTAGAGCTTCCAGACAATATACAGAAGTAGGGCAATGTGAAGTATTGCTACAATAAACTGTTGGTTTACTTCCCTTTTATACCAAAAATTAGGGAAACACTCCAGCCTGTCATGACTTAAAAGATGTCTGCAATAAAATCAAAACTATTTTGTTTCTTTAATTTCAATGGTTTTCTTCATTATTCAAAGGTCTCTTTAAATCTTTCATAGATTCAGGTGTGATTTTTTGTTTTTTAATATTTTTTTTAAGGAAATATCTAATCCTTCAGCTATTAGTCTTAGCCTTAGTCTTAGTCTCTGGCTACCTCACCAGTGGGCATTGGTCCTTCTGTATTTTTTATCAGGGAAGGCATTTTAATATTTAAAAAAACTTGCTTAGTGGCTCCCTGGTGCTGGCAGAAGTTCCAATAGATTATAAAACATTTCTGGTAATATTCTTCTGGAGTCAAGGAAGAAACATCTTATAGTTAGGCACCATTAATTCATTTGAAATCCATCCCAGTGGCTGGAGATTTGCTGTTGACTTAGACATGAATGATTTGTTCTGCTTCATAGAAAGCTCCCATCTCTTCCATCACAGAAAACTTCCTTTGCAATAAGAGGATGCAGGATACAGAGAGAGAAAATAGCCAAAAACAAGTCCTTTCATAATGAAAGGAACCAACTGAATACTAAATAATATGTAAATAAATGGGGCTACCATCTATTCCTTGCTGCCCCTCAATGAGAGAAGCACAGAGGAGTTTGGATTGTCCAGCATAGACTTTGCTGAGCCACAAGAAGCTCTTCTCTCCATGATTAGTCCTGAAAGCAAGAGAAATATCAGAGGATTAAAATCCAGGAAGGAGAGTGTCAAAATTCAAACCCTTAGACCCCTTAGGGATTTAAGATTGGATTTAAGAAGCCTTCACTTGGGCACCTTGTGGTCACCAGATGATGCTTGTAGGTGGGAAGAAATTTCCCTCATTGGTATAAAACCCTGAATGCAAAGGCTTTTTTGGATGATGACAAGGAGGAAACAGAAGATATTTTCAAGCTGTGTAAGCTCAAATCACAGGGGGGGATTCATGAGCATGAGAATGGATTTATTGGGAATGGATTTAATGGATTTATTGTTGTAACTCTGCAAAGAGTCAAGGAGAGAGATGTCTCCTCCAGAGCCTGCAAACCCAAAGCCAAATGGTCCCTGGGCAAACAAGAAGTTCAAGCCTACCTGTTGGGTAAGCAGAAGTTTCAAGTGCTTCACACATGGAAGAGTTGTTGATGTCTTTGTGTGAAACAGAGGGAATGGGAAAAACACTGAAAAAGAAAAATAGCAGTATAGGGGTTGACAGATATTTGGATTTTACTGAAGCGTTTGACACTGTCTCATGAAATCTTAATTGAAAAATTAATTCAAATCAGCTTGGCTGGAGAGAATTGTGTGTGGATTGAATATTGGCTGAAAGACAAATGAAAAAAAATGATAAACAGCTGTGTAACATGATGCTTGGAAATGTCCAGTGGGGTGGCATATACAAAGTAAACCCAGACTAACAATTAGTATCTTCATTAATGATTTAGAGAAATGTCATAAATAAGATCTTAATGACACACACAGATTGTGCTCATTCTAGAAGATTTGGAATGTCAATAAAGACAGGAAAATAAAAAGGGACTGAGAAGAAACTGGGATGAAGCGTGGCCAAAACAGATCCATCAAGGGATGGAAGATATTTTAGTGCAAACAAACATGAAAAAAAAAAAATTACAAACAACATAAAGCAAGGAGCCATTTGGAAGATGATCCATTAGAATAAGCACTAAAGGAAATAGAAAAGTAGTAATAGATAAGAGAGGTGGAGGATGTAACAAGAATTATAAAAAATAAAATTAAAATGCAAGTTTAGAATCCAGCACCCAATGTATCTCATGCAAGTTCAGCCATGGACTTCAAAAACTTTTGGACAAGGGTGGAAGTCCCAAAGCAAGGATTTTCTATGACCTTATCATGGTCATTGCATGCAAGGAGGGGAAATGTTCTCCCAGAAAGATGTTAAATTGGAAGGAAATCAGAGAAGAGTCAGAATAAAAAATGAGGGATTTTTTAGTGCGAAATTAAATCAGATAAAAGAAACTAAAATAAGAGGTTTAACTGGTTATAATTTGGCCAGATAAGGAAGAAGCAGGAACACAACAGCAGCTTTCAAATGTCTGAGGACATAAGCTTCTAGAACAAATCAAAATTATGCTTGGAAGTGCAATTCTAACAGGTAGGGGGAATGGATTATAAGGGATGAAAGACACGATGTAAATATCAGGCAACACAGAATATTAAACTGTTGAATAATAGAAGAGATGGAAGTTGTATGGTTTGGGACTTTGAAAAAAAAAATCAGATTGAATGGCAGCTATTGAAATGCAGAGAAAAATCTTTTCTATTCCCCACAACACTACAAAATGACTGCTTTAAAAACACAAGGATCTTCTTTCTGCCTCTTCCTGGGAAAGTTCTATATGTTTCAAAGCCTCCATCAGGGGATGCAGAAATAGCATAGGATAAATTGTTCTTAAAAATGAATAAATGCTCTCTGTGTCTTTTGATCATGTCATCTCCTCTCTGCTTTCACCCCTCACTGATTAAGATTATAGTTTTCCAAATCTAGTATTCATGTCAATATCTTTAAACAGTTTTGCTCTACTTAGAGGAAAATGGAACCTTACTGGAATGGAAATGGGAATTTTTGTAGCACTAACCCACAGGTTCTTTTAGCAGAGACATTTTTTTTACCATTATTTTCTTCACTTATTCTGTTTTCTGCTAGAAGTACTGCCTACAAGTGATGTCAGACATTTTTTCAGAGGTTTTTTTCGTCTTCCAGTTTCTAAAATTATTGATTACACTGAAGACCATTAGTACTTTTTTTTCTTTCCTTACATCTACTCATTCACATAGAAAAGAGTTCAACTAAAAAAATAGGAGAGAGAAAATGTAAAAAGCTGATCTTTACTCCACAACATGGCTCATGACAGGGGAGGCAGCCATTTCTACCCAGCTATTTCTGCCATTTTCCACCTTCTAAGTTTTGCTTCCCAATTCTCTACCCAAATGTGAGAAGCAAACAATTTCCAGATGGAAAATAAGATATTTTTTCATCCAGAAAGACAAAAATTAAAACACAAATATTTATAAGCTTAAGAAACAATAATTCTTGTGATATAAATCATCACAAATTCATTCATTTCAGTTTCAGAATGACAATTACAGGAGTGAAGGACATTGTAGGGGATGTGCTTGACATCTCCCACTGGTCCCAGTCTCCCCAGCAGCAGATTCAGGCAACCTATATACTGGGATAGACTTTAAACATAACTACAGCCTGAAGTAAAACACTGGAAAATAATTCCTGGCTTTTTCTGACCAGAATCTGTCCCAGTTTGATAATAATGTACAATCAATTGTAAAGAAACACGAGGGAAGCTTTGCCATGTCCAAGTGTGAACCTTGTGTATTTTAACACAGACAAACACTGCATCCTCAGGGCCATTCCAAAGTGAGAAGGAAAATGGGAAGTGTTCAGGAAAATGTGGTAGAATGTCTGGAAAACAAAGTTAAAAAATTGAATTAATTTCATTTTTCCGTGTGCAGTTTAGGAGATGACTTAAATCAAAGAAGCACTGAAGTGAGAAATCGTGTAACAATATGTTAAAAACAATTCTTTCAGATTTATTTATTGATACCATGATAGTATCCTTGACATCAGTGGTGTCTTGCTCTTATGTGAGTCAGCTGAAGTTATCAGAGGGGGTTGTGTCTGTACTTCTAGTTTTTCCTCAGGTAAATTCCAGCAGTGACTGCTCAGATTTGCTCTTGTCTGAAGAAACACTCAGAATCAGGCCCAATCCACTCTCAAAAAAAAAATAAAATTCAGTCTTATGCATAAATTATAAATACCTGAAATGAAACAGGTTAAGCATTAAGGCTGGTTAAGGGGAAGAATTAATTCAAAATTAAAAGGAAAGAATACGTAAGCCCTAGACTGTAAAATGTTTTCTCATTCTGGAAATTTGAAGTTCTGTATTTCTCATATTGTGTGCTTAAAGGCATGAATATGTTTTATTCCTTGCTAGGTTTGTTCTTCTACTTGGAAAACATTTATTCTGTTTCTTGTTTGCACTGAATTTAGAATTAATGTGGCTGTTTTGGTTGAGCAAAAACAACCTTGACTCGTAGTAGGCATTGTTTTATCATGCCAAAATATCTTGTGTAAAAACATAACATGAACTCAGTTCTAAGAATAAAGCTGGTTAATAATTACTACAGAAACAGGGCAAGGATCAAAAGTCTTGTGAAGTGGATGGAGGTTTTCTATTTCCAAACTGCAACACTGCAAACCAGAGCTATCTTAATGTATAGAGAACAAGTCTGATATCCATTGGTGAAATACCATGGAAACAGAGAAATAATTGGAATAAGTAACCCAAGCAGTCTGCTGCTAGATAATAATAGACTCTTGGCATTAAACAATTTCTTAGGTGCAATACTATTTACCCCCCTGAAAAAATGTATTTTCATAAAACAAGCCAGGTTTTCTTAAATAGTGTTAAAATTAACAGAAGCCCAAATTCAGAAATTCCAAGCTGGTTTCCTAAGGAGTTGCTCAACCTCAAAACCACACTCCTGGGCAGCTTTGCTCCAAGCCCATCCTCACCTCTCACCCTCAGGAGGTGCCTGGGTGCCCTTTAGCCCTCTCCAGCACCATCTTCAATACACATCCCTATAAATGAAAAATCCTGACTGGTTGTGCTGGTCCTGAACTGGATCCAGAAACGGGGTGAGGCAGAGCTGAGAAATTCTGTGGTTAGGGTGCCACAGCAACCCAGGAGTGGAAAAGGAGGGGAAAGCCCTCTCTGTGTTCAGGTTTCATGAAGGATCCCAGATCAGGAGCCAACAAACACCTGGCAGCACAGGTCTAAAACTGGAAAAGAGGTTGGTGGTGCTTGGAAGGTGGCATGTAGGCTCTGAATTAACCCTGCAAAAAGTAAAATTTAAAAAAAAATATATAAAAATTAGATCTACATGTACTTGTTTTGGAGAGAAAAATTCCAGCAGCTATAAAAATACACCCTGATAGGCAAAGGTCTCTGTCAAGTGGGAAATGCAGAGGTGTGTAAACAAAGCAGAGCAGAAATGTTTCCTTTCAGTTGTTTGCCAACGTGTCATTACTTCAGTGTAGTATTTACATACAAAATGCAGTGTACCTTGGAGCCACGGGATGTTCCTGGCTCCTTCACCTGGCTGCAGGTAAAGCAGCAAGCCCTGCTGCAACTCCTTTGGTTCCTGGGTACTTGGTTCTGGGCCTGAGAAAGCTCTTTTATGCAAAGAAAGCAGCAGCAAGACAGGAAAATCAGCTCCAGAGGTTGGTCTTTTCTGCTTCTTTTTAGAATGTTACAAGTGGGAGAGGTGGATGCACTGATTTGATCAGACAGGGAGGTTGCAGTAAACAACCAAGTAGGTGCTGTTTCCCCCCTCCCCTCTCTGCCCCTTTTTCTTGTAATTTATTTGTTGCAGACATCACAGCTCTGACATTTTAATGGGCAAATGATGAGAGCAGCCCTGGTCAGACCCCTCAGCTCTGGAGCTGGGGGCTCTGAGGGCTTTTCTGTCCTTAAGCCTGACCTCTGGACTCTCCCTGGGCAGCCTCTTGTAGGGTCCTGCAGAGATTGCTGCCCCAAAACAGCTGTGGGGGGGTTCAGCCCTGCAGATTCCAAACCATGGCTCTGGGAAAATGAGCAGAATTGAACCCAAAGCCTGGAAGAGCCCACTAACCTTACCTTGCCCTGTGCTTTGAGGATGGACACAAGATGTTAAGCAGGAAACTGGGGGTTGTCCTCTTTGAGAACCCCAAAAGATGCTGAACTAATTGCTGGTGGCTAAAACCAGCACAGTGTTGGGCCTTTCTGTACTCTTTCTTGTTAGAAATGCAAACTGGGCTCTAGGGGAATGAAGGAATGTGTTGCATGACTTCACCACTGTATTTCCCTACAAAATAATCTCATCTGGGATGATCACAAGGATGGGAAGGCAAACACAAGGAGATGGTTTGTAGGCAGCTTCTGTGGGCTTACCTGCATGCAGAGGGGGCTGGGGAAGGGTCAGGCAGTCCTGTAGAGGAGGAAAACTCAGTGTTGAAATCTGTCTTGGCCAAAGAAGTGAATGTCAGCCTCAGTACTGCACAGCAGCCTGGGAGAGAGAATTAGCATGAGGCTGAGTAGACCAATGGAGATAAAATTCTGCACCAGTGTGGACTGGAGCTGCTGGTATGCTTTTCTCTGAAGTGTTAGCAGGACATCGAGGTGGAATGAAAATGTTTTTAAATGTCAGTTGCTTGCATTTCCTGGATCCCAGTGGGAATCTTCCAATCATCAAAAAAAAAAATCCATCTGTATTAAATGCACTGAAAACCACCCTGCAGCTTGCAGCAAGTTCTCTCTGGCTGTTAACAGTGTCAGATGGCTGTGGTGCAAGGCAGGTTATACACAGAGCAAACACTTCCAGGCTGATTTCCTGCTCCTCCACTGCCACAGAAGTCCTGGGATAAGGTTGATATTCCAATGTATTTCCCTTTGCACTGCAGCCGTGCCATGGCATTAAGTTGAAGGTGACCACTGAAGTTGACCACTGCTTGCTGGTGCCTTTCCAAGGGGCTCTCCCCTTCTCCTGGGTAGGTTTCTTGGGCTGGGGAAGCTCCTGCTGGGTGAGGAGGCTGTTTTCAGCTGATCCTTGGGCACAGCTCATCAGGGCAGTGTTGAGATCTTGAAGCTTTCAGAGTTAGAAATTACAGTTCTGAATGGAACGTGCCTGGCAGGTCCCTGCTTGAAGCCTGAAGCTCTTCCCTCTCCTTCAGCTCCTTTTTCCCTTCCTTTCCTCTCCCAGCTGACCCCAAAGCCACCTCCAGGAAGAGAGGGGCTGAAGTTAATCATTAGTTGCTGGAGCTGGGGGTAACCCAGCTGGTTAACACCCAGGTGTGGGGCTTGGTTACACCTTGGTGTTCTTCCCCCAGGGATTAATTTTGGGATGTACATTTGCTTCTGGACAGGCAGCCCTTGTGTTCAGGCTGTCTGGATCCTGGAGGAGTCAGACAGGTCTGTCAGACAGCCCCAGGCTTCCCAGCCTTCTGATTTTTTGCAGAAATATCTCTGCACTTCCACCACCACCAGCAGCCCGGTGTTAATGAGCAATAGCAGGAACTCATCCCATTCCGAAGGATTCTGGAAAATAAAACAGGCTCTCCCAGTTGTAAAACCTTTAGGAAGGCTTCTCTTCCCTTTTACACCTCTTTTTCTCTGGCAGGAGTATGTTGTACAACGATTACATTTGATCTTAGAGGTCTTCTCCAACATTCCTGATTCTGTGATTATGCTTGATCAAGCCCTAAGTGAAATAATACATAATTATTTCTTCTAACTGGAGAGGTCTGGAAATGATTAGCTGGAAGTATTAAGGAATTTTGCTGTGGAAAAAAAAAAAAAAAAAAAAGTTGATTTTTGTTTAACAACATTCAGAGGGAAAAGAGGTGGGCTGAGGCTGTCAGTTTGCCCCAGCAAATAGGTGGTTTTGGGGATTATTATGGTTAGTAAACCTTCTAGCTTAATTAAACTGAGTTCTTATCAGCTAAGGAATCCTGAGGAATCTAAGGAAACAGATGCCACATTTCAAAACTATGTTTTATCTGCCTTGAAGAGCTTCAGACTCACCCAGTGGTTTAAAAGGAAAAAATATCTTTGTTCTGATTTACCAGCAATCACAAATAACTCAGAAATGTCCCCTTGGGATATTTCTACTGAAGTGTAACCATGGTGAGATGAAGCTGCTTCTCTGGTAGTTTTGTGGATGTTCTTACAAGTTTTGGGGCACGGAGACTTGGGAGCCTGAGCTGAGAGAAACAAGCACAAGTATTTCTTGTAATAGAGAAGTACAAAATATTTGCTGGTAAACTACAACTTTTTGCAATATGCCAGGGATTTAAGTTACAAAAATCAGTCCCAGCAGCAGGTCTTGGGGCACCCCTTGTTAACCTTTCTGTATTTCAAGAATCAGATCTTTTTTTTTTTTTCTCCTTTTTCTTTTTTTTTTTTTTATTCTGTCTCATGAATGGTTTTTAATCCTGAAAATTTACCTTTTATCTTGTAGTTTCTAGATTTCCAAAACAGATTTTGGTGATGGATTGTGTCATAAACCTTCCCCAGCTACAACTGAGTGGTCTTAGCTTTGCTTCTGTTCTCTGCTAACTGGAAAGTATGAGAAAAATTTCTCTCCTGACTAAGGTTTATATCTCAACTACTTATATTAGTGTGAGGAGCATGAAATAAACTGTATTTCTGCAGGCAAAGAAAAAACATAAATTCTTGTGAGGTGGTCTTTTTTGTGTCACACACTCCTAAAACTGCTCTTATCCAATGATCCAGTTTTATGAGGAAACTGCCAGGTATCAGCCTTGAATCTCAGCCAAGTTTTCTGTGTCCTATCCTAGGTACAACCAGCAGGTGGTGGGTTCAAAAGCAAACTGAAAGGAACATTTTTTCATGGCTCTTGGACATATGCAATGGATTTTGTTGTCAGGTGTCCTGGGTGACAAATCTTTAAAAGGTCCCCAAAAGTGCTTGGAGAAATTCAAGAGAAAAAACCTCTTGGTGGCAATAAGATAAAAAAAACCTCTTACTGAGTCAGGCTTTTGCTGGCTGGAGAGTTTTACAAATATTGTAAATATTGTAAATATGTCCAGCCTGCTCTTCTACTTTAGTTTTGCAAACTTCCCTTGAATTTGTTGATTTACCTTTGGTCAGAATGCCCATTCTTACACATTAGTCCTGTGTGAAATTTCTGTTATTTAATGATGATACCATTACTTCTCTGCAGCTAACACAGCTCTTAACTCATACATAGTGGAAAAGTCATTTTTAGTCCCACCAGTGTCTGAGGTGATCAGTGCTGTAGAAAAATCTATAAATGATCAACTTGGTTTATGGTCATTTACTTAGAAACCATGCAATGGGGATCCTTAAAGAATTCAATCTGTTTAGGAAGGAGGAAGAAAAAGGAGTAGCTCAGGCATAAACTATCAAATAGGGTCATCTGAAATATATTCTGAAAAAATGATGGCTTTGTCCAGCATGCCAAATATAATAAGATTCAGCCCTGTGCAAGCAGGGCTGAGGTTCCAGCTGCAAACAGAGTTGGGTGTCCAGCATCTTCATCAACCTCTAAGTATTCAAGGTGTTTCCTGACCCCTGTGTTGAGTCCAGCCCTGAGTTTTCACACAGAAAATAGTTCTGAAAAACTGAACTGGTCTGCTGGGAGAAACCCAGAAGGGAAGCTGCAGTGCTCAACATTAATGAGTGGTTTGTTGGATGTTGCACTGAGTACCACATCAATTCTCCCATCAGCTTTGCAGTGTTTGCATCCTTAAGCCTGTGCTGATAAATTCTTTATTTTTTGTACCTAAATTTCACGGCCAGCAAACTCTGCCAGTGGTTTTACAAAGGGAGGCAAAGTCCTAGGAAAAATACCCAGCTCTATAATCAAAAAGAAAATTAATCTGAAGGACTTGTTTTCTGGTTTTCTGGGATTTTCGGGTCTTTCCAGCTGAATAGCAGTCACCAGATGAGCACAGCAGCTCAGTGGTGATTCCTATTGCTTCAGGGCAACAGCACAACCTGGTGGTTTCTGGTTATCCTGAAACATCAGATGGAAAACACTGGGCTTCCCTTTCCCCAGAAACAAACTCATTCATCGCCTGTATAGGAGCTGTTATTCATTAATTTGTTTGCAAGATCTCCTTTTACCTGAGGTTTTCAGACTAAAAAACAGAAAAAAACTCTACTGCAAGGGCATGTGCAAAAAGATAAAGGAATAGGTCTCTTCCTTCCCAGCATCTACAATTCTGAAACCTCGAGGCACCTTTGCAATGAGTTATTTCATGTGTTTTTTGAGCTGGTTATGTCTGAAATTTTGTTCAAGATAATAGCTAGAGGCAGATTACTAAAAAGAAAAGCTTGCAATATGCAAAAATTGAAGAAGAAAAAAAAAAAAAGTAAAAGACAAAAGGGAAACGTGTGCAGAAAAAAATACAAGTTTATCTTGCTTGCTTTTTCTATTATGGCAAAGCCAAGAAAAATATATGATGCATTTACATAGACTGAATATTCAAACACCAATAATAATATTTATTCTCTTTCTTCTGTGTCTTCAGGGTATGTGATATTGGTCAGAGTGCAGCCTCTGATGTGGTAGGGGAGGGAAACGGGTGCCAAATGTGCTCAGAGAGAATTTTCAAATGAAATTAATTACATTTTCTATTTTGCTGGATGCAGAAGCACTGGCCTGTGCTGCTCTCCTTGCAGGGCAAGGCACTGATGGGGATGTTGGAAAAAAAAAAATCTTGCAAGGGTCATATTCAGTTCATTTGCTGCTCCTATAGAGAGAGACAAAGGCTGTAACTGGGAAGGCAGAGCCAGTCCAGTGCTGGGGCTGCTCCTGAGGCTCTGCAAACCTTTTTCATCTTTAGGCTGTGTCCAAAACACACATTTCTCAGTTCTGCTTAACTTGATAAAAAGCACCTTTGATTTCAGCCTGCGTGGGTTTGGACCTGAGGGTAAAAGGCACCCTAGGAGATGTTTAGTAAGGCACTGAAAGACTGAAGTGCTTTGAGTGGTGTTTTTCTGCTGTGAAAATTCCTATAGGATTGTCCCCACAATAAATGTGAAGGTCTCTCATTCCTTCATCTTCCTACCTTATTCCTGTTTGGGGCTGAAGGATGACTTAGAATCTTGATCCAAGGAAGTGGAAGTGTGATTAATTCACCTAACCTTACTCTAAGCTCAATACTTAACTTTCATTTAGGGTATTTTGACTGAATATGGATGAAATGGAAAGTGTACTGAAATTTATGAAAATGCTTATTTTTCTACTTCAGTTTATGTAGGAGAAATACATCATTACATAAACAGGACAAAATTCTCCAAAGACCAGTGAGGTATTTTTGAGAAACTCTGTAAGAAGCTTTGAGAAAAGGTGGAACAGTGGGGAAAAAAGGGTAAAGTTTTTGCTTTCTTTCCCTTGAGTGGTGAATTAGAGGATGAAATGACTGAAAAACCAAATCCTGTTGTTCACAACCTTTCCCTATAGCCCACTGGAGCACAGGGAGGTGATGCCATTCCCACCTCCCTGCATCCCTTAGGAGCAGATCATAGAATCATAGAATCATAGAATGGGCTGGGTTGGAAGGGACCTCAGAGCTCATCAAGTCCAACCCTTGATCCACTCCCCCCATGGTTCCCAGCCCATGGCACTGAGTGCCACATCCAGGCTCTTCTTAAATATCTCCAGGGATGGAGAATCCACCACTTCCCAGGGCAGCCCATTCCAATTCTTGATCACCTTCTCAGTAAAGAAATTCTTTCTAAGATGCTCCAATAGTCCCCTGACCATCTTGTAGTGCTCTGCTTGACTTTGAAGCAGCTTTTCTTGTACTGGCAAGCCCAGAACTGGACACAGTACAATACAGGTGGCCTCACCAGGGCAGAGAAGAAGGGGAGGAGAACCTCCCTGGACCTGCTGGTCATACTCTTCTTAATGCACCACAGAAGCCACTGGCTTTCTTCACCACAAGAGCACATTACTGATTCAGTTAACTTGCTGTCCTCCAGGCCAGAAGAATGCTCAGTTCTGCAGCTCCCCATAACTATGAGCAGCAAACCAGTGCACCTGAGCTGAGATGCCTTTGTGGCAGCTCCCCACACATCCCCTTTCCCAGTGGAGAAGCTCCAGGAGATTTTTCAGCTCATTAAAAATCACTGGTGAGGACAGGGATATCAGGTCTACCTTTCAGCTTTGCTCAACAGCAAGGGCTTTAATGGGTGGACTGAGAACCTCAAACTGGGGTTGAGCTGATCCATTTCCATCAGCCCTTACTGCCATAATTCCTGTGCAGTGTTTGGGGCACTTGGGAGGATCAGCCCAACACTCTGCTTCCCCTCCTGTTAGCTCAGGTTACTCCATATCCTCAGGTTGGCAAAAAGAATTTGCCAGCCACACTTAATGTACTGCTTGGGGACATCTTCCAAACTTGGCAACACCCACTCAGAACAAGGATGTGCTCAGTTTCCATGCCTGGGTGAAGGAAAGCTCTCCTTTTTCCATCCCAAATGGGGGGAAGACAGAGGGCTTGGGAATTTTGTCTGGTGCCATTCATGCTGCCCAAGCAAAAGCTGCATCAGCATTTCCAGTGCATTTAGAGGGTGGATTCTCTTCGACTCAGAGGAGTAACAATCCTGTAGTACAAATCCAATGCTTTCCCATCTGTGTTCACCAAATTGTCTCCTCGTTGCTACAAATTTGGTATTACATTATTTAGGACAGCTTAAATTCAGAAAGCAAGAAAATAAACACCATTTTTGGCTCATTTACATGTCTGTGATTATTGTAAAATGGTTTGCTTCCTAAATTAAAGTGCTGCTAGCAGTCTGACAGGGAAATGAGCAGCAGTTTTTTTTTTTTTTGTTTGTTTCTTTTTTTTATATTTTTGAAAAACTGCTTTTAACTCTCCACCATTAACCCAAGACCAGGTGGGCACCTGGAAAACGAAAATTCAGATCACTTGCAGCATACATTGGATCTGTGGGTGCTCAGCCTTGAAATGAATCCTCATTTTCCTTTGAACTAAATGGCATTTTGAGTCTTTGCCCAGTGGTTGTGCTACACACTGTGCAGGCATGGGCTGCACACTTTGGAGCTGTACATTTTTGGGGCTGCTGTATCAATATCCATGAGGAGGTGACTAAGGACAGGCTGATGGCATTCATTGTCAGGACACTGAGTGTGGCATGAAAAGGCATTAATAGCTCTGTCCTGTGCACTGCCATGATGTGATACAGCAGCTGCTCCCTGCAGAAGCTCTCAAGGCATCCAGTCAAAGGCTAAGAACTTCAGGAGGCACTGGTGTATGGCATGGTGATGGCATCAGGGTCCTTCCTGCTGGCAGTGGTGCCAGACATGCTGCATAGAGTGCTGGAAATCCAGGCATTAGCAGCTCCCTTTTTCCTGGCATGCTTTTGTGTGCCACAGCAAAGATTTACAGGAAACAAGTTCAGCTGAGGCTGATTTCATGGGATTTGGAGGCACTGTGGGGACAACAGGAGCTTGCAGGCAGATGTTTGAACTCCAGGTCTATGTGACCTCTCCCCAACCCACCTCTGATTTTTTTTACAAGTGCCAGCACATGGCAAAAAACTCCAGACTTCATTTCTGGGTGACCCTGTCTCAGAGCAACACCTCTGTGTTCTTCAGCAGGGATTTGCTGTGCATGCTGGCAAGTGTTGCTTGGTGGTTTTCAGTGTCTCATCTTTCTGCTTCCACCAGAAGACACTTATTTTAAATTCAAATGTTGGTTTGGGTTTTTTTTTTTTTTTTCCAATAAGACCACCCATCTCCTTGCACAACCCATTCCATGAAAAGTCTTGATCATGACTGAAATTCCAGCCATGGAGTAAAGTCCCAATAGAGCCTTTCAAGATAAAAGTTTGCTCTGTATAAAATACACAATAAAATCTCCCTGCAATAACTTCAGAGAGGTTTTGATAAAGATTTTTAGCCCAGTAACAAGGCAGAGGGAATTGTGGTTTCTGAAGTGCCCCAAACCAATAAAAGAATGTTGGTCTTTGGAGGTTTGCTGTGTCAAATGCTGGTTGTCACCACTGGATTGGGGATTCACAGCAGTGTCACTGTCACCTCCAGCAGATATTTGGGATGATACTGTGCTTGGGGAATCTCCCACCTGTTGTTCAGGTGAGATTGTTGGCTTTAGTATTTTCCCTGTTCAAGATCTTCAGGTGGGGAGGAGGAGGGAATAGCTCTGTCCTTCAACTGTACTGAAATTTGTACTGAACAAATATCCACTGAGGCCTCTTCTGTAGCCTCTGCTGTTGAACCTGTGTGTATAACAGAAATGGCTAAACTGGAAAATCTCCACTTAATATCCATAAACTCTTAGGCTCCAGGCTCATATTTTAGCACAAGTGTAGAGGGGCAGTAATGTGCCTGTGATACCTCATCCCACAGCTCCCCCATTCCCAGAGTGCTGGAGATACCAAAGGAAGAGCTTGGAAATCCCTCCAAGTGCTCCAGGCAGGGGTTGTCCCCACGTTCACCCCTCAGCAATAAAAAGCTCTCAGTCCCCAGATCAGACACAGAAGCTCACAGAACCAGAGCTGGGAGCTGCTTCCCGTGATCCCATTGACTTTATTGGAGCATCCAAAAGAAATGCTTATTTCTGTTTGCTCTGGCTCAGCCCTGAAGGCTGCTTAGGTACTGGCTGTGCATGGTCCCTTTCTCTGCTTGCAGACCTTGGGGTTTTTTGCAGGTTTTTTTGGACATGTCTTGGGGTAGGGAGGAACCCATGGACACAGTGTGGCTGCTATAGCAAGTGGTGAGAACCAGTGCTGAGGGGCTGATGGTGTACACACTGCAAGGCTTTTCATTTATTTTTAATTTTTTCCCCTAATTTGGAGAAGCTCTAGGCTGACCTCACTGACCAAATCCCCATTTCTCATGCATCAGGTGGTGCTTAGCATGAACTAAATCCCTGCCATCCAGGCACACACCTCTGAAACATCTGTCTCAGCATTAGCTTAAAATCCTTTGAGTGGTGACACACCAGGATCACTTAAGCCCAAAAGGACAGTGACTTGGGAACCATAAAAAGAGCTGGATCCCTTCACTTACATTCCTTTTGGTCAAATATCTTGTTCCCTGTCTGTTCTGGTATAATAATCTCAGAAACATTTGATAAATTTTTACTCTTTGCCCATCTTCTCTCAAAATAGCTTACTGGTTTCCCTATACAGTGCTCCAATTCAGCTCCTTTTTCTATTTCATGCACCAATACTTAATTCTTGTTCAGATTTTTGTTGATTGTTTCCTTACTGTTATTTTATTTTGCTGTTTCGTGACTGCTGTTAGCATTTGTTAGAAAAAATTCTTTTTTTACACTCAGTGTGCACTGATTTTGGTGACACTGAGAATAGATGGCTAAAAATTGGAGGGGGGGTTGTGGAATAAAAGGAGGAGGAGAAAAAAAGCAGTGCAGAAATAGCAAATTTCCTTTCATTTGCACCAATCCTACCCACTGGTAACTTCTCAGATATCCCAAACCTTCAATGTTTGGGGATGAGATTTTTTTGTATGAGCATGGAAATTAAAATAATTTGAATGTTTTTACTGAGAAAGGCATTAGCCAGGGCACTTTTACTCCCCTGAAATAGACTGACATTGGAATCAAAACGTTCTCAGTATTTTGAGTTGTACCCTTGGACTCTTGAGCATATTTTGAGCATATTACCTCTAAATTAATTTTATGTATTAAATATGCAGATATATAGTGAAACTTGAAGGAGTCCACTGTACTTTGTCACTAAGCCAGCTGTCCTGCCTATTTTTCAAGCAGATGGCATTGTGATGAATTCCCCAATATTCACCAAGCATGGCATCTCTCTGCAAAAAAATTTACACAGATGTTTGTAATGAGATTTTCAGCATTACACAAGACTTGCACATCCATGAAGAGCCCCACTGGTAAAAAGTCACTCAGCCTCAGAGTGGTTCTCTGATGGGACCCAATAGTGCAATGGTCATAAGTCCAATGGTCCCTGGGCATGACCCAATGGGAGAGGTCAAGGTGTGCCTACGTGTGTTGTGCCTATAACCTCTACCAGGGTCATCTCTTTTTCCTAAAGTTTTATTTCTTTCCTGAAACACACAGGCAAAGAGCTCAAATCAGCTTTGAGTTGTAGAAAATAAAGGAAAAATAACTCTGGAGTATTTTTAAGGTTTTGCCCTAGAGCAGTCATAGCAAAGAAAAATAATAAAATATGTGACCTGTTGTTGACCAACATCAAGGTTGTCTTCCTCCTGGTTGGGCAAAGCCATTGGAAAGGTGCAGGTGGCTGCCCCACTTTGGGCTGCAGCAACTCCTCAAACCTCCTCTTCCATGTCCTTGGATGCACCAGGTGGATCTGGAGATTTTTCCCAACACAAATGCTTCCTTCTTTCCACTAAAATCCATAGTTGTGATCTCAGGTGAAAGATGGGTGAAATCATATTTGTGATAAGGCTGGAATAAAAAGTGAGAATTGGGAGGATGAGAAATTGGGAAGAATTCCCACCTCCCAGATACAAGTTCTATTGAACAGATTCAAATGAGCTCAGAAATAATTTCTTAATTATTCAGAGGTTTGGGGGCTGAGAGGACAGATTGTGGCCATCATGCTGATGTTGGGAGGGGATTCCCAGCAACCAAGCTTGGTTATTCAGATATCTTTAAATCATTTTAAACAACTAGAGCTTTTCTACCCATAAGAAATAAAAGTAAAACAGAAATGGAAAAACTGTTATTTTGTCAATTAAATAATCTTCTGCAGAAACCTGAAAAAAACTTATTTATAATTTAACTAACTTTCTCTTGCTCACACAAGATTACAGTTCTTTGCTGACACTCCAACTTTGACTGTTTTCTTCCAAGCTAAACTCCAAGCTATAATAATGATGTGTCATTTTGTATTTTCTTTATTGAATCTGATCCCTATATAAGACAAAATACTGAATTATGTAAGAGTACCACAAGGAAAAAAAAAAAACCCCACAATAATAGTAATAATACCTTTATCTTTTAACTTGCTGTATGTTCTCATTGGTTCTGATTTCTCCAGGTATTTTTCTTAATTGTACTAATAAAGTGCAAATGATACAACCTATAATTAGAGTAAAAAGGGGAAAGGTGCAGTGGATCATAGTGGAGCCAATAAGAGGAGAATATAATCATGGGTTATAGTAGTGTTAGTTTCTTCTATATACTTAATAAATTGGCATCCATTTTACTGGTGTGTAGCTAAAACACCTTTCCTAATATTCTCAAATTACCCTTCAGATCTATTCTTGGGATCTTCTGCCTTCCCTGGAATGACTGAGATTGAGGCTTCTTGGAATTCTCAGAGTAAGAAGAGAATTCCAGGCAGGTCTGGCCTGATATGCACAGAATAATAAGAAAAATGCTTAACATTGGCAGTTCTTTGCTGCTGCTTTCTCATTTTCTGGATTGTTTTTCTGCTTTTGGGTTTGGTTTGGTTTTTTTTCATCTGAAGATTTCACAGCTTGTGGCTTTGATGTTTTTCCCTCTGAGTCCTTGAGCTGCTAACTGTCCCCATCTCAGCAATCTCACCCCTGTCTGCAGTTTCACCTTTCCTATCTCATACAGCTTGGGTTTATTTGTTTTCCTCACAGTGTTTTCTCACAAATTTGGTTTTCTCTGAGATTCCAGCCAAGGTCACACAGATGCTCAATGTGAAAACTCAGCCAAGGATCAGAGACAGCCCCAAGGGAGTTTACCAAGGCTGGAGTTTAAACAAAAACTCCCCAGATGGTCATAAAATGATATTTCAAATAGATAACTAGAATTTACCTTTTGATTTATTTAAAAATAAATAAAATATAGTAAATAAAATTAAAATTAAATAAGAATATTCCCTGCTTTTACATACTATTGCCATGGAAGTATTTCCTCACATGTGCACACACTTCCTAAGTGATCCCCTTTACTTTGAAGTGAGATTTGGAGGGTTTCTCAGCCCAGTTATCCTTAGGGGAGCCCAGGTGCTCTTTCTGAGGCTGCAGAATGGATGGAAAACTCAGGACTGATCCTTGTGATTGAGACTTTTCATGTACAAGCAGACCTGGAAAGCTCAGAGGACACCTTGGGAGAGAACAACTTGTTTTCCATTAGAAATACCCAAGATATCTCTCTCTGCAGTTTTATCTTCCATGGATTTCCCATCTCTATTAGATAATTCCTGCAGATAACTCAGAATGTGCATAATTTAAGATATTTATAAGTGTAAACATCTGCATATGCTTAGGAAATATCCTAAAGGGCAATTTAATGATGAACTAAATCGTAACAAAAATGTTTGATCATTCTTTAACACATATTGCTTAAATTCTGTAAACTTTTGTGCCTACTAAATGCCAGTCTTTCCCAGAGTTGGCCTTTAAGTTCATTTTTTAAGACTCAGACATCTCTCATACCAAAATTCCTATATCAGTATGACACTTACCACATGTGTCCACAGTAAATAATGAAAAGACACTTCTGTCATTGGTGGTGATCTTTAGAACCCTGAGGTTAAACTCAAAAAACTCCAGGATTATAGAAAAATAGAGAGATAGATACATTTAGAAGTATGAGCATATATATATATATGTTTGTGTGAGTGTAACAGCTAATACACACACACACACATATATTTAATTTAATTTTAATGAATTTATATATATATATATTTATTTATTTATATTTATGGTATTTTATCTGCTGGTTTGTATCTCCTTTCCTTTCCAGCTCCCAAAGGAAAATGGAGAAAACGACCACTCTGCATAGAATTACTAAGGCATTACATTTATTTAATCTCTCTTATTCACACAGGTATTTTTAGGAAGTAAAGTCAGAACAAAACCAAGTGTTTCCTCTCACAGCACACAGTCGTGAAACTTTAATTTATATGTTAATTTTTTTAATTAAAGGAAAAAATATAGAAAAGGGCTTCGTTTTAAAAATTACAATATAAGAGAACATCTAAATTAAAGTTTCCCAACTCTGTGCTCTTCTCCAGCATTGGCCCAGTTATCCCACATCTTCTGTCCCCACCCATGAGGGGGACAAGAAGTGAAGCCAAAACCAGCATTTTTAGTGTCTCTTCTCTGCTGTTTCTCTGAAGGCAGTGGTGAGGGTTGAGAATACAATGGTTTGCCATGAGCCTCAGAAATATTTTATTTAAAAGTGGCCTCTGACAAGGTTTGGGGCTTGTGATTCATCCTCTGATTTCACAGCAATGAAGCCAATGTGTGTTACCTGGCTGTGTTTCCAAAGGGCTGGAAGAATTAGGAAAAAAAGTCAGTGAATGTATATGTCAGGGAACGTGGAAAACTGCCTTATTTCAAAGAGCACAACTGAATGTTACCTGCAGGACACTGCACTTGAAAATATTTGGTCTAGTTGTCACTTGAGTTCATCCCAAATTAATGCTATTGTATTAAATATTTCTATTTTCTGTAGTGTGCTAAAAATCTCAGCTGACAATTCTGAATTCATAACTAATGACTCTATTAGACACTTACACACTGAAAACTCAGGGATTTACAACCTGCTTTACATTTACACTGGGACATCTCCTCTCCAGTGGACACATCCCTGCAATATACCTACAGAATGTCTCATCCTGTAAAATTGCTGGGAGAAACTAAATGACCATGCTCTCTTCAGCTTTTCTGCATTAAAACATCATTTCACATGCTACCTTTTAACAACCATTTGTAGTCTCCAGGTTCAGGTCTATAAACTTCACACTTAACTTTTTATTTCTGCTTTATTCCTAGTCCATGCATTGCCAAATATTGCTTTTGTGTAATTGAAACAGAGCTGTAGTTTGATTATTAAACAGAAAGACAGTAATTGTCTTCACCTCTAATGGGAGAAGCAAAGGCTCCTGGTAGAAGAAAAGCTTAAAAAGGGGAAAATTTTCTTTTTTAGAGCAGATGCTGGTGGGAGCCAGCAGACCCCCAGCCAGGGGTGGCCTTCAGGCTTCACGTAGGGGCACAGGTTTGCAAGATGTTTTCCAAGGGGGGTACAAGTAACTTCTTTATCTTCTCCACCCACCTCTATTTTGCCTCCTTTTGCATCTCAAAATATTTGCAATTTCAATACTCACCTCACATGGTTGGACATCACCCCTTGGTGCTGGATCTCACAGCTCTGACCTGGGGCTCAGACCTGCTTGGCACCTGCAGTGCTGGGGTCTGGTGGAGACATTTCATGTCAATTCTGAGATTCAGGCAAAAGGAGGGTTCCAGGTGTACCAAGCAGCACTGGTGATTTAAACTTTGAAGCCTACAAAGAAAGAGCAAACAACATGTGACACCATACGGGCACCATTTTTAACCTTAGCATCAGAAGGGGACAATGCAGATTTCTGTTGTAGCCTACAGATGGCCAGGAGTCAAGGACTAGAGCTGAGGCTTGCCAGTGGGTGACAAATCCCTGCAGAGGACACTCCTGTTTTCTCTGCCACTGTTGCTTCAACCCAAAATTAACTTATTTTGCAGGGGAAAAAAAAAAAAAAGTTTGAGGTACTTGAAAATTGTTGTGACCTCGAGCAAAAAAAATGCAGGTGAGGTGGGTGCTCTGAGAAAGAAAGGAGAGGAAGGATTTTATTGTGTTTATCATTCTCCTTATCCTTCTGGGTTATGAAATGTTGCCCCATGCTCGGACCAAATCCCCGCATCGTCCCTTCCCTGGAAAATCTTCCTCTTGCTTTTCCCCAGAAGGGCTCTTTTTCTCTCTGTAGCTTTTCTACAGGGCTCCTCTTAGCCCCAAGCAGATGTCAGCTCCTGAGCAGAGGCTGCCTGCAGATCGAGTTGCTGGTGCTGCCAGCTCTGAGGAGCTCAGTGTCAGGAAGCCTCCAGGAGAATGGCACCAGTGTCCCACGCTCGGGCTTGAAGCCGCCGCTGCCTGCCGCCCTTTCCCCGAAGTATTCCAAGACCCTGGCTCTTACAAAAACTTTGTAGTTTCTCGTGCTAGAAGTGGGGTAAGTGCTTTCCTGTTTGCACGTCTCTCCTTTGCCAGGGGAATTTCCAGTTCAGCTTGATTTGCACGGGGATTGGGATCTTTTAAAATGCTGCGCTCTGCCCGTTTGGTGCTCTCTTGGGAGAACTCCCCCTGCTCTGCAGATGCAACGAGCAAGCAGGCAAGTGTAGCAGAGCTTGGTATTATTCAAGGGATCCTGGGCTAAGTAAATTAAGCTGAACTAGAAATGACTTATTAATTCAAACATCTTTTCCATTTAAATACTGATTATATAGTCTTGTGTATAGATTTTTTGGCTGGGTAAAGATTTGCAAGGAGAGGAAACAGTCATTGAAATAAATCACGCTCCCCGGCTGAATTAGAATGCAGAAGTCTGGCCTGTTTAACTTTTGCTGGAGGAAACTACTGCAGAAGCAGCTTTTTAAAGTATGCAAATACATTATGTGATGTATCTCTGCTCGGGTAAGGTTGATGAGCTGAAGCAATCTTCTGACCCTTTCACTCTCATAGTAATAATCAAGTGATGCTCGTTTTGCTCGGTGTGCTTTACGGGGTTGAGTTTGGTTTAATGCAGCATTTAAAAACCTTATTTAAATTAGTATTTGCCATACAGTCGAGGGGTAACAATCATCCTCTGTCACTTGGCACAGAGTAACCTGAGACTAGATGAGTCCTCTCATGCTCTAGCACAGAACTTCTGTGTTTTTCAAGCTTGATGCATTCCAAATTTTTTCTTCGAATTGCCACCTGTTCTTTTGGAAAGCTGATTAAAGAGATACAGAACTGATTTTTTACTTAGATTTCTTAAAAGCTTTGTTCCTAAAATTCTTCTCTTAACCTTCTTAGAGTCAGAAGTTACACCTCTGTGTTTTGCAGTGCTGTATTGTTTTCCTCCCATCCCATTTCTTTTCAATTGACAGGAAAGCACAGAGAGGAAATAATTTAATTACTATTGAGACCTTAAAAGCTTTATGAACACCTCTTGCTTTTCTTAGCATCACTTTCTCTTCTTCATAATGACAATGCTTGAAATCTCTCATTTCCAACTTGTGATTTAATCCTGGGTGGTGTGTTAGAAGAGAGTATGTGGCAAAAACAAAGTGTCAGTGCAACAGTTGGAGAAATTCTGATCTCTCAGTGCCATGCACTGGGTGCAGACATTCCCAGTTAGTTCCCTATTAGTGACATTCCTCACAGTTGCCTTGGTTGGGTGAAAAAACTGAGCCCCTGAACTCATCTTTACATGCCCTTTCTCACTGGGCTCTTAAAAGATTTTATTACAGCAATGAATGGGAAAATATAGATAAAAATGAGTGGCACATGGGGAGCTCAATGCCAACAAGTAACATTGGACCTGCACAGGGTACCTGGGGCTGGTACCAAGGGATGCTGGAGTCAGCCTCTGCTCACCCAAACTCCTTAGGAACTGCTGGACCATGGGAGTCATCCAGATTGACTGCTCACATCTCTGAAGTTTGATATAAACTGGGAAGGTTTCTAGAAATCAAGCTGGGTGGGGGGTTAGAGCACCTCTGAAGTCTACTGCCCCCATTCACCACCTTATCCTTTTTCAATTTTTTAAAACAAAAAGACAAGAGTGTAAATGTTTATGTTTCCTCCTATTTGCCTATTTTCCAGCTATTTACATGAATGCTAAAAATATTGTCTCTGAAGCTTCTTCCTTGCTCCTTGGATGCTGTCTCAAAGTCAGGAACCTCTTTGTGCAGAATCTTCTTTTTCCCAACCCCTGAATTTTCTTCCTTGATTTCCCAGAACACACAAAGGAGCTGGGGGAGCTGAGATGAGGCCCCAGCTGTACTCTCCACAGAAAGTAGCCTCAAGCCTTTTAAGGACACAAGTGCTCCTCATTAACAAAGAATGGCCTGTTTAAAGTGGCCAGACAGAGTACACTATGTACAACAGGGCAACAAGCAGAAAAATAGAAGGAAGCTTTGTTGAGTTTTTTTCAAATATGTAAGGCATAGGAATGGGCTTATGCAAATGGTCTTTTTCTGTCTTTTCACTCTGAAGAGGAAGATATTGCTTATAGGGTTTCACCTTCCCTGGTCTGGCTTCTTGGGATTTGGGGTTTTTTTTAGCAACTGAGGTTTTTTTCTGAAGCATTGTACCAAATCCTAAATTCTAAACACATTCTTTGCAACACAGCTAAAAGCAACTGATGGTTAAAGACTGCTGAGCTTTGGGTAACATCACCATCTTATTTTCAATGCCCTTGGGATGACCTATACACTTTTTGAATAAGCAGTTTTGACTCTGGTACTGATACATTCTGTCGTTCTGAATTATTTTATTCTTTTTTCTGTGTTTCAGGCATCATGACTTGGAGAAATGGTAGAGATCTCTATACCAGGTTTCTTTTGTGGTTTCTTCTCTTGCATACGTTGGTCAGGAAGGTCATGGCTGAAGAGAACATCATTGCAACCAAGAAAGGCAGAGTCAGAGGGATGAACCTGCAGGTGCTGGGGGGAACTGTCACAGCTTTCCTTGGAATCCCTTATGGACAGCCCCCCCTTGGTAGGCTGAGATTTCAAAAACCTCTTCCTCGTGAGACGTGGTCGGACGTCTGGGACGCCACAAAACACGGGAACTCGTGTTACCAGGTTATAGACACAACTTACCCAGGATTTCCTGGGACAGAGATGTGGAACCCAAAAACCAACCTAAGTGAAGACTGCTTATACCTTAACGTCTGGGTTCCTTCTCCCAGACCCAAGAATGCAACAGTCATGGTGTGGATTTACGGGGGTGGCTTTGAGACTGGGTCAACCTCCCTGCCGGTCTACGACGGGAAGTTTCTGGCCAGGGTAGAAAGAGTCATTGTGGTTTCCATGAACTACAGGACTTCTGCATTTGGATTTTTGGCTTTACCAGGAAACCCAGAAGCTCCTGGGAATGCAGGTTTATTTGATCAAAGATTGGCACTCCAGTGGGTCCAGGAGAACATAGCAGCGTTTGGAGGCAATCCAAAAAGTGTGACTCTGTTTGGAGAGAGTGCTGGAGCAGCTTCTGTAAACTACCATATCCTTTCTCCTGGAAGCCACCCTTTATTCACAAGAGCCATCATGCAAAGTGGATCTGCAAATGCCCCTTGGGCTGTGGTAACAGCATCTGAAGCCAGAAACAGAACAGTGACTTTAGCTAAACAACTCCAGTGTCCCACCAGCAACGAGACAGAGCTCGTTCTCTGCCTCCAAGACAAGGACCCAAAGGCTATAATGCAAAATGAACATTTTTGGGAAATGTATGACTCTCTTTTTCGAGTCTTTTTTTGTCCAACCGTGGATGGTGATTTTCTCTCTGACATGCCAGGAAAGTTGATTGAGGATGGACATTTCAAACAAACACAGATCTTAATTGGCGTTAATAAGGATGAAGGATCAGCATTTCTAGAACCTAAAGTCCCTGGATTTAGCAAGGATGGTGATGGGCTGATCAATAAAACACAATTTGAAGCAGCTTTAACACTGGCCTTCCCACAAGCAAGCCAACTTGCAATAGAATCCATCATTTTTCAGTACACAGACTGGGAAAATGAGGAAAAGCCAGAACATTACCGTGATGCCATGGATGATATTATTGGTGACTACAATATAATATGTCCCACAATGGAATTCACCAAAAAATTTGCCCAACCAGGTCACAACGTGTTCTTCTACTTCTTTGAACACCAATCTTCCAAACTTCCTTGGCCAGAGTGGATGGGAGTAATGCACGGGTTTGAGATCGAGTTTGTGTTTGGGATGCCCCTAGAAAGAAAAGCAAATTACACCAAAGCTGAAGAAATCTTAAGCAGGACCATGCTGAGATATTGGGCAAGTTTTGCAAAAACTGGGTGAGTTTCCTCTAGAAATGTGTTTAAGGTGTTGGATGTTTGCTGCTTTACAGGGGGGGAAAGCTTAACTGTTTGGGTGGTGATTTGAAGAGTAAGGAGAGTGATGGTGAAGGATTAATTGTTCTGCTATCCAGAATTCTTGCTCAGTTATGAAAAAAACAACTGTCTTAGCAAAATAAACTTTTGATGTGTAGTTCACAGTGGATGAGCTGAGAAAACAACGTGTGCCCATCCATAAAAGCAAATGCAAACCATTTTTTTGCCATGGCAGAAGCTGTTACTGATGGCAGGTAATGGTTTCAAGACGTAGGAAGAAAATATTTCAAATCCTGGGCAAGACTTCCAAGAGTAGAAGGTAGGAGCAAAAAAGCCCAATTTCTTTTAAGAAGTAATTTGCACAGAACATGCAGGTGTATAATCTGGAGGTATTTTACTCTCACATGATGAAGTGATTGAGAGGGCAAGATGTTCTTTGCAGAAAGTCTCTCTCCCTATGTGTACTGCAAGTGTGATCCTGGGTTCCACTGAAGCTGATGACAAATCACTCACTGTTTCCATTAGCCTCATCTTTAAGTGAAATATGTCCTAACCTGGATAAGAAGCAAATAAGTATATTTCATTTGGATGTTTGAAATGGATTAAATACATCCCCTTCTTCAGTCTGTTTGGCTGGAGACCAAGAGAAATGAGACAGCCCTCACTTTGCTCAGCAGGACTGTGGGGCTCTCAGTGCAATATTCAGTTTGAAAGGAAAATATTTCAGTGCTGTAAGAAAAACAGCCACTACCAGAGTCTTGTATGATTAGGCTCAAGGCTTTAAGCCTGATGGGGTGGGGAGGTATCTTGTCTTGGCAAAAGCTCAGCTTGTGCTCTCTCATGAGAAAATTATATATATACATAAATCTGTACCTGTGAAAAGGTACAGACACTTAATTTACACTTTTAAAATGTTTAAATGAGTTAAATTTTAAAATCCTGCCTTTAATTTTACTTCCGTTGTGGATTTTTCCTGATTTATGAAGAACACATGGATCTGTGAAGGCTGAAATCAATGATGTAACAGGATTCTGCTTCTTTTCCTCATAGATGAGAAACCAGACTTGATCACTGGGCTCATTTAGTCCATAAAACCTTGTACATAACACAAAACACAGGTGGGATTTAAACATTCCCAGAGATGGAAAATGCAGAACAAATGTTGGTAGGTTGTTCTGAAGCTTGATTACACTTCAGATGGTTACAGCTATAAAAGGAACTTTTGTGTCTGGTCTGAATTTGCAAATTCTACTGCCACATTTTCCAGGTGCTATATTTTATTTGACAATTTCTAAGCTTTATGTTGTTATTTGTGTTCCATGCAGAAATGACTCTAGGCTCTGCTCAAATAATTTTCATCCTTTTTTTTTTTTTTTTTTTTTTCCATGAAGTAAAACTTAAGGTTTTAACTGTAATATATTTTTTTCAAGTTCTTAAAGAATAACTATATATGTGCATCAAAAATGTGATTCATTACAACTTCAAAACTTTCCTTATTAACACTGTCACCCCTAAAGAGTTTTAATTACAGGTATCATCCATCCTCTCTGCTTCAACCTGATAATTCCCTGTTAACTCACAAGTTACAACCACTCACAAGTCCTCCTTGCACTGGCCCTGGTGTAACAGAGGCTCCACAGTCTGCCCCATTCCATGTCCCCCATCTGCAGGGTGACACTTCATGTGACACTCCAAAGTGGACTAACAGATCATTTTTTTAACATATTTGCTCACCACAGGGTGTAATTGATTGTTCCTTTTGACACCCAGCAATGTTAATCACATTGATAAGTTTTATCCACTTTATCTGTTGTAGCCTACAATTTATTTATTTTTTTTTTACCATGAGTGATGAGCATATTAGAGCACAGGAAATAACTATACAGGGAGCCATGCTCACCAATGCATAATGTTTTAATGTAGCTCTTATTCTTGTAAAATTTAATCTGAAATTTAATCTATGGGCTCTTCCTGCTTCCCCCTCTGCTCAGACACCACTCTGTAGGAATTTGGTGTAAAAGCCCAGAGAAAAGCAGTCAGCAGGGGTGTATGTTCTGGAACTGAACTGTGTGGTTGATTTATCAAAATTAAAACTTCATCTGATGGGTGGGTACCCAAGATGAAGTCTGCACAATGGGGTCAGGAAACTCCTGATAACAGTTCCTGCATTTTTTTGAAGCTGGTGTCACCTTTTTGGAGAGCAAATTGGGTGAAGGTTCCTCATTCTGTACTGCAGCTTTACAACCTTCCCTCCAGGAGCTTGCAGTCAGGATCTTATACCAGAGATAGTGGATCTTTCCATTGAACAGAAGTATCTCTTAAGTAGGAAAAGAGAAATTCAGCTCAATATTAGATTTTTTCAGAATATTTACACTTTTATGTACTATTGATTTCCACTGGATTGCATACACGTTGTAAAAAATGTACTATATATTCCTTACATCTATATAAGTATATAAAAAGATATCAATTTTTTTATACCTTACATAAAATACAGACATATAATAAAATATTTTCTATTAATCTATAGAGAAACATATATACACATAAAATTCCAGTTACCTGCTGTGAAAAACAGAGTACACTGTCCCTGGAGCTGGCTAAAATTAGACAAACATCCAGTACATTTAGGTTTAAGTTTTTAGGCTGATCTTTCATCTAGTCTGATCATCATTCACACTATAATTAGATTAGCCCACAGATTGGATTTCAAGGGGTTTCCACAGCAAATAGCAAATAATCCCTTCCTCTGACCAATCACTATGAGGGCAAATACTCCAACCATGCAACTTCTGGACCAGTAAAGGGTCACATCAGGAATAACCCAATCTGTGACACCTCACGGCCCCCTGAGCCTTTGTAACCCATTATTTATAGTTAAAAACAAGAGGTGAAATACTAAAAATTGTTCACGTTTCCAAAAGTAATAGGTGAGCCTCAATTCCCTGGCACCTTGGAGCTCACAGTAAATATTTCTCATGAAGAGGGGAAGCCCCATTTGGCATCCTGTTTGTAGGAAAATCTGGTGTGATCAAAGGGCAAACATCTGAAGGGGGAAATAATCATTGATGTCTCCAGTGCAGGAGGAGAAAATAAAGCAAAAAAGATGGAAATCAGAAACATTGTAGAGCACAGTTTTCAGTGAGGGTGTGTGACCTAATATTCTAATGTGCAGAAGTACAAAAGCACAAGGGAGGGAATGCAGAGCCTGCAGAGGAATGGAGGTGGGGTAGAGGCAACAAAAATGAAAAGAAATCAGTTTGCTCAGTTGGGAGGGAACAAGAGGTTGTTCACCTCACTACTTGTAGAGCTGTTCCTCATGAGGGGTCTTGAGTCCTATGCTTTGACCCAAATTATCTCAATTTTTCATCCTCACATGAGCATAAATAATAAACATGGAGATATAAAAAAGTCCCCTAGGAGCATTTTCTGCTTCTTAGAAATACCTGATGTCAAGTGAGAACAAAGGAAAAGATATCAGGGAGAAAAAGAGAGGTGATTCCTCCAAAGGAGCCCAAGAATCCTGATTTCCTGGTTTCCAGGAGTCCTGAGTTCCTGATTTCTGTATTTATCAGGGATCAAAAGGAGACAATCAGCCAGCCCAAGGGTTTCCTACTCAACCACCCCACCCCCACCCATAGGGTGTGCAATTTTCCAAGTCTCCAGGCACCTCTCATTTCAAGTCTTTGCTAAAAGTAAATATCAGTGCTAATTGAACATTTTTGCTGGCAAATTAACAGGGATAAATATTTTCTGGTTTGAATATGAATGGGGAAGGCAGGTGATGGGAACAGACACTTCACCTGTGAGGCTTGAAGTTGAATTTTGGCATAATATAACAAGAGATCTCTTTGCTATCCAAGGGAAGAATGGCAGTTTTAAGACATCTGACATATATTTACCAGGTGTATAATAGCTGTGAAGATCTTCCTTTCCTTCAGATTCATTACCCAGAAAAGGATCCCTAGGAATTAGGGATACCACAGCTACCTCTGTTACTGCACAAGGGACATCCTGCTCATCACTGCCTGCTGTATTTATAATGTTACTTCATGCCACATAGCCTGAAAAAGAGAATATTTTTTATAAAAAAAGGGAAATTACCTCCTGTGCCTGACTGTTCAAGCAGTTGACATGGAGCACCATGAAGAAAGGACAGAAAGGCTCAGAAGGTTCCTTGTGGTGATGTTTAGGATTAGCCCCTTGGGTTATTTATAGCCTAACTCTAGATCACTGATTTCTAATCATTGCCTCTTGGTATCAAATAAGATTGACCAATTATCCCAGCCATTCCTACAGCTATTAGCAGCATTTCATAAATACTTTCTTTGCATATATCTGAACCTTCAAAGAACAACTTTTTATCACACCCTCAAAAAGAAAAAAAAATCTGTTTTATATGCCAGGGAAGAAAGAGGATCATCACTAGTGCTGTCTAAATAAATCAAGTAAAATATTCAGGTTATAGGAAAGAACAGGTTCCAAAATCAATGTTTTTGATTTACACTGATTTAAAATTCCCCCCTTCACCCGGACCTGGGGTCTCCTCATCTGAATCTTGTACTTAAGAACATTGGCAGATGACTATCAAACCTTAGCTGTAAAATCATTTGGTAAAGTAACAGACATCACCAAAATGAGAGAGGAGAAGAGGTGTGGCCAAATTGTATCCAGCAGGAAACCACGGGGTGATATCCTACAGAAAATCAGGCTGAGTACCATTACATTAGTGGAGAAATAAAGTTAATTTTAACACTATAAAGTCAGCTTTCAGCAGAGTTTGGAAAGCTTTTTGGCACCCCTTAAGTGACATCCGTGGTGAACGAATTGATATTTCTCTTTTTAAAGGACTTTTAGCATTCATTTCTCTGCTGCACTTCTGTTACTCTTCAGAAAGCTTTGGAAAGTAATAACACTAACAGGTCCCATCCATCATATGCAGCAGAAAACACCTCTAACTAGTAAAAGGAAGTTTTATTTATCAGGAAAAAATCCATGGCATCCCAAAGCAGTGGTTGCTAGGTTATGCCTCCTGCATTACTTTATTCATTAGCTTTGGTAACTGGGTCCTTTAGACCTGAGTGATGCAAAGTGATGAGGAGACAGACAAGTCAGGGGAGATGAAAACTCTGATAAGGATGTGCTGGAACACAAAGACAAAATTGTTAAGGCTTGGTGAAAAATGTTTCTGGTAAAAGAAAACTGGCAAAACTTGTCTCAGTGCCAGCTTTACAATTCCTGAAACAAATCTCTTGCAGCTTTTTCTCTAAAGTGAAGCTTTTGAAATATTTCCTCCTATGTTTTGGGGGAATTTGGGAGGCTTTGATTGCCCCACTAAAGCTCTTTGCCTGGTTCCTATTGCCTTTTCCTCATCTTTCACTGGTACACATACAATAAATTTCAGTGCTTTTGTTACTGACTTATCACAACATGTTTATAGGCAGCAGTTTCAGAGTAGTGAGAAGAACAACAGCCTCATAGAGAGACCAGACAGAAGATTGAAATGAGGCCCTAAAAACTCTGTCTGGAAGGGAATGAATGTACTGGGAAAGAAGGAAAAGAAAAAAGAGAATAAAATAATAAAAAAAAACCCACCTCCAACCACTTTTAACTTTCTAATTCTTTAGAAATAGGGAAAATTTACATACCATGAAGCCACTCATGGTGAAAAATTTCAGGTGGGTTGTGTTTCTTCCTGAGATCAGCCCAGTTTAACTGGGAGAGAGGCAGGAACTGGGTAATCCACTCAGATGAGATCTGGTCCTCACAGCATCTTCAGCATCCCAGAGCTGGAGCTCAGCAGGACCAAGAGGAGGATTTCCCTGAATCCAGGGCAGATTTCTGGGTACGAGTTAGAAACTGAAGGAGATAAAAATGAGGTGTGAGCAAGGTTTGTAAAAATACAAAAAGATGTACTAAAAGTCTTCCTTTCTCAGGTCAGGGAAAAGCAAAGCTTTAATTTTAACCCAAAAGAGCAGATGCATTCTCACCCTAGCTGGCTTTCACTGGGATCAACCCTGAGCCATGAACAAACAAAAAAACAAACAAAAAAAGGAAATCATAGCACATGGACAAAATAGAAGGTCAGATTTTAGGAAACTTGCTCTTATTCTCCACACCTTTGCTTCTGGGTTCTTAAAAGTGGCTCATCAGCCTTCCAGGGCCCATAATATTGTTGTAGTCAGAAGCAGTAAATGAAACATTTTTTCTTATTTTTTTTTTTCAATCTATTTGGAAATAGTGCATCATGGAAAAAATCAGTAACTGGAGACTTGCAGTTGGCAGTCACCTCTCTCTGGCTTGCAAGCTGACAAGCTGTCATTGAATTTCAGAACTGAAACCAGGAGCCTTTGATTCAATCATCTTTTGAAAATAGGTTTGGGATACAATTTGTTTAGACTGGCTTAATATTATCACTAATATTGTAAAATTACAAGATGTCTTTTTCCTTTCCATATGCATAGCAGATGCAATTCTGTCCATGCAGATTTTGTTCTCTACAACAGATGAGTCAAACTATTATTTTCAAACATGAGATGAGAAACATCTATTAAGGAAATGTCCAAATATTGTAGGAGGGATTAAACAAGACATAAACCCAAAACCTGATGCTCTAACACTAAGCTTTGCTTTGAATATTTAATCAGAGAATCACCCTGGTTGGAAAAGACCTTCAAGATCATTGAGTCCAACCATCTACACAACCACTAAATCCTCTCCCAAAATGCCACATCTACTTGGTTTTCTAATACCTCCAGGGATGGAGACTCCACCAGCTCTCTGGGCAACCTGTTCCAATGCCCCACCACTTTTTTGGTGAAGAAATTTTTCCCAATATCAAATCTAAACCTCCCCTGGAGCAACTTGGACCCACTGCCTCTTGTCCTATAACCTCACAGAAATGAGAAATGTTTTTGAGGTGGTTTGTTTGGGTTTGGTTTTTCTGGTTTAAGGGGGTTTTTGGTTGTTTTTTGTTTTTTTTTTTTAGATTTGTGCTGTCTTTGGCTGGCCATGTAAAAGCAGATAGGGACATACCTTGGATGAGGTTTTTCCTCTTCATCCAAGAGAGAAATGTAGAAGAGTTGGTAGTGGATGTGGTTCCCTGCTGTGCCCAACACCTGGCCAAGAGCCCACATGGTTGTGTTCTGGGGAAAGGAGAGGAAGGAAAAGATAGAGCTGATCCAAAAGTTGAAATCAAATCACAGTGTGATTGTTGCCTGAAATTTGGGAGTGAAAATAAAAAGCTTGGATGGAAATAATACAGAGTTTGATGGAAAGCACATGATTAAGAAAGATGGGAAAACAAGAGAGGGAGGTGCTGAGTGATGGAAGAGGCTGGGGGAACGCAACAAAGTAAAGGGAAAAGAACAAAGAGAGATGGAAAAAAAAAAAAGAATAAAAATGTCTGAGCCACCTGCTGATCATTCTGGGGAGTAGAAGAACCTGTGAAGAGTGACATGAATGAAATAGATGCATGAACTTACAGTGAGTTAAGCATTAGAGCAGTACACCTCAGAGATAATCTAGGATTAGGGATTACTTTCCCCATCTCACAACTTCTGCAGGAATGTAAACACACAAAAAGTCACAGTGAAATTCTAAACATTGTTCATTCACAGTTAATCCTCTTTTTAGGGGCACTCAACCCGTGTGCTGCTTTTCTGCAGCTTAGCCCTTGTTTCATCAGCAAAAGGCAGAAATTGAAATTTAAAAGGACTACAAACCCCATTTTCCAGGTGGTTCTGGATCACTAATCTGAATTCCTACTGAGGAATTTCACAGGAAGCTTTTGGTACACATTTTAATTTACTTCCCAATGCAAGAGCTTGGCAAAGGGGAGGGAAGAGGAAATGAGGAGCAGCAGAGGTTACCCAAATCCATATTTTTGAAGGGAGCTCAATACAGTGTTTAATTTTATTTTTAATTTTTTTTTTTCAATCAGCTGCCAGAGAAGTCAGTCCTGGGTAAATGTAGCCAGCAATTCAGTCACAGAATTTGTGAGATATGGGCCCCAGAAATCTCAAAGCTGTATGAGGAGAAA
This sequence comes from Heliangelus exortis, assembly GCF_036169615.1. Lineage (NCBI taxonomy): Eukaryota > Metazoa > Chordata > Aves > Apodiformes > Trochilidae > Heliangelus > Heliangelus exortis. The sequence goes on from NC_092430.1 coordinate 23,174,764, forward strand.
TCAGGCATTTCATGCTCCCAGTTACTGCTTTTACACAATTATCTGCTTGCACAAATGTAAAATTAAAAGGTGCCATCCTCTGCTTTCCCAGACATCTCTGTCTGCCATCTGTGTTCTCTTCCTTTCCTTGGGGGAACATAAGACAACTTCCTAGTTCCATACAATGCAACCTCTAAGGAGCCTTGCCTCAAATTTACACCAGGGAGCTTCTTGTTCTCTGCTGGTCAGACACTGGGATTTTTATTTTAACAAATCAAGTTTTCAATATCTGCCTTTTGTGAATATTATTAACCAAGTTGTTCACCAGGAGGAGCTTCCAAGTCAATTTTCTGTACAACTGGAAATGCTGAAAGGTTTATAGTTGGTTTTTTTCCAGGCATGCAGTAGTGTGCAGACTGTAATTTCCACAAAAGCCCCCTCAGTTTTCAAAGAGAAGGACTTTGAATAGGTTCAGATATCCTTCTTTACATATTTTTTCATCCTTTCAGGGCTCTCAGTCCCAGTGTTGCTATTGGAAAGCCTCCCTCTTGCTGGAGCTTAAAGCAGGGTCAGAGAATGTTATAATGCTGGGACATCATTTTAAAAAGTTTACCAAAGTTAGATCTAACTTCTACTTGAAAATATCAAACCTACAATGAATATATAACAGAAAAAAAAATGTTAATTTTTAGATATTATTTTAAATATCTTGGGGGTTTATTAACATTATATTTATATGGTTTTTTTATATTTTTATATAAACTAGAGGGAATATAAATTATTTACATTTCCCATCATCAAGTCCTAGTGGTTGTGTTCCTGATGAAGCAATCACACACAGACACCTTTTCCTGAAAGCTGTGTAATGGCTTCATTTATAGGACTGCTCAATTTGGCCCAGATTGCAACAGCAATTGAAGTCTGTGACTCATCTTCTCCCTCCCATTCACAGAAATAAACCAGTGGCAGTAGTGGAAAATATCAAGAAAAATGCTACTATGATGAAGTCTGACAGGACAGGATGAATCAAAATGATTTTACTTGGTGCAGGGCTACGTGGAGCATCCATCTCAGGGAAAAAAACCAAAATCATGATTAGGGCAATTACAATTGAAAACAAATCTCTAATATTATGGGCTAGGATAGTATCTACTGCACAGTGTATATTGAAAATTTGGTCTCCAGAGATAAGGAAAACATTGAACCCATTTATCTAACAATTTCTGAGTGTCTGGAACTCTATTAATGGGGGAGAAAGCAAGAAATGGAAACAGTAATCATATACATATGAGGACAGTGTTTTCTCTTTCTCACGCCCAGCTGGGCTGGCAAATTTTTCCAAAGCCACAGGGAATTTAAAAGACAGTATTAATAGCTCCATGGCAAGAAAAACATTTTTCTCTCCTGCTGCACACTCTCTCTAGGTTTGTCCCAGGGAGCAATTCAGTTAAGCTACTATGTAAGTTTATGTTTTTCCAGGTCATGAGAAGCAGACCTGAGGTGGTAGAGCAGATAATACAGCTTCAGAAGATGAGTAAAAGGGCAAATGCCATGTGCCTTGCTACTTATTCTTTTACTTACCTTCTGTGGAAGTTAATTCCTCCTTCAAGGTCTCAGTAGGGTTCAGCACCTTCTCCCATTTCTAAGTGGCCCTCTTCAACCTCTGGAGGTAAGACAAAAAACTATGGTTTCATTTGATTTCTTGTGGCAACCAAGAGTGGAAAAAATCACAGCCCTGAAAAGTGGTCCTTGAAAGGTAAAACTGATATCATACAAAAAGGTATGAGGATCTCACAAAATAGTTCAGAGGAATATTAGGAGGGGAAAAAAATTGCCTTTGGAATAAAGAAGGACTCAGCCATAATGTTACCTCTCTCTTGACTATTTTAAGGTGATATAAACGTGATCAGGGAATATTCACACTAGACCCTGGAGTCCTGGAGGTGTGAAATCATCATTGTGAAATCCATCCAGGAAGAGTAAAGCTTCTTTGTAGCCAGCAACAGGAATTCCTCCATCTGGGACCTAATCCCAAACTTTCAATCAATCTATTTTCCAGTTGTTCAGATTTTAATCAACCCTTAACCAAGTTGATTCATCTCAAAAGGCAGAGGGCTGGTCCACAAACACCATGAATAAACCCACTTCAGGTGCTAGGATTGTTAAACAGAAGGAATAAAATCCTTCTGAAAATTCTTTGCTGCTTTCTCACAATAATGTGATTGTGCAAATTACAGCTGCATATTGGGGGTATGTTATATATCAGACACTTTTGACACATCCAGCTTCCTGTGAATAGCACACTGAGTGATAAGCATTTCTTGAAACAAAACAGCAAACCACCAAAACACATTTTGGTGGTTAAAATTATCTCCACATCAATGTCATGGTTTTCATACCTTTCCCTGAACTTGAATTTCACTCCAAATCTCCAGTCCCTCTTCTCACTGTGGCAGCCTCCATCATTGCAGGCTCCTTCCATCTTCAGAGCTTGCTGTTTGCTTCTCCTTGGCCAGAAATGATGTTTTGGGGTGAGAAAGCTGTGAGGTTCAGCATGGTCTCAGTCTCTTTTTTCACACTCTTTAAAACTCTGCAGAACATGTATGTATTTGGGATGGACCATGTGAGATAAAAGGATGTCTGAGTGCCAGGGCTTGGTGAGAGGAGAGGAGACCCAGGTCTGATACTCCTCACCCAGGGAGACCCACAGGATATTGTACTGATTTCTGTCAGGGTAGATTTACATTATTAATTAGAGCTAAATTTAGGGAAGCATCAGCTCATACTTTAGTGTCTGGTCAGGAAAGGACCTTTTAACTCATTTCCAAGTTTCTACTGCCCCTTAGAGAGAGTGGTGGGGCTGCTGTTCCAGACCTTCCATTAAATCACTTCTCATCACATGCTATAAAAGCAGCAGGGTTTGAGGCAGGGGCTCCTGAACTAGCCCCAGGCTTTGCTGAAACATCTTCAGAGTGGAGGAGTCCTAAGTGCAGGAGGGCCAGAGTGGTCCCAGGAGGCTAAAAACCCACAGCCAGGGGCTGAAGGTCTCATCAGCTCTGCCCTGACAGCCTCAGCTTATGATGCCTCCTGATACCAGAGCTCCCCAGTCCAGAAATTTGAGGCACTGGGCTCCTAAATGCATTGCAAGCATGGCCAGAGAGCTAATGCAGGACATCCTGGTTCTACATGTCTCCAATGCTATATTATTTATGGCCAACACCTTCCAACTTACCTTACCAATCCCTTAAATATAGCAGGAATTCACAACTAAGCACCAAGATATGCATGAACAAGAATCAGTCCAACTTTTGATGGATGCTTCATGAGGCTATTTTGAGCAGAGCCCAGAGAGAAGCAACAGCTTGTTGCTTCATTTCCTGAAACTGATAGCAGTGGTAATAGTGCATACCAGGGGAATTTAGAGTTTCAGACAGTTCAGTGCTCAAGTGCTGTCACCAAACTGGAATCAGGGAGGAATATCCTGAGAGTTTTATTTAGCCTGGGAAGGTGTCAGAAAGTCTGGCTGCAAATGTTCTACTCCAGTTTCTGGCAGTTTAAAAGCATGCCAGCTGGACCCTACAGGTTTCTTCAAGGATCAGCAGAAGGAATAATATTTACCTAGGATGTTACTTGCAAAGCAGTTTCCTTTTGCTGGGGCTCTGGGAGACTTTGTGGGTTACAAACCCGTGTGTGATCCCTGAGAAGTGAGCCCAGCAGAATGTAATGAACTTCCCATAAGCTGCTGCTTAAGAAAAGGAATTTGAAGGATTACAACCTGCAAGCTCTCTCATTCTTGCTGTATTCAGTGACATGAGTTCTTTCATTCATTACTGAGGAACTTGAGGAGGGCTCAAATGTTGCAGTGAGGTCCAGCACTTTTTGCATCACAGTAAATGGGATAGTTTGAGCCACTAGAGCTTTTCTAAAACAGGTTACTATTTCCTTACAAAAAGTTCTAATTTAAAAAAACCAAGCATTTAGACGTGATTTTTGTTTCTAAATTTCCCAGCCACATAATTTCTAAATTTCTAAATTTTCTCAATTTCATTGTGCCACAGAGCAAAGCCCCAAGACCTTGAGAATGCTGATGCCAGGAGACATCAGGAACCAGTGCAGGAACTGGTGCCCAAACACCCAATGTTGCACAGGCTGACAACACCCTAACCTGGCTTTTCACCTTTCAGTGTGGAGGTTTTTAGAGCTTGGCTGTTTTAAATGGCACCCCTCAGCCTTTTCAAGCAGATAGATTAGCTGCTGTCCTTCTCATTAGTCTAAGAGGATAAAAACCTTGAGAATATTTTAAAATAAACTATCAAGTGTGGCAGTGCATTTGTAGAGATGGTCCATGAGTCCAGTGTTAAGAAATACTCTGAAGAGCTGTCTCAATGAAATAAAAACCAGCAAGGGAAGTTGTTATGCAGCACTGGCAGCAAAAAGCACCACCTGGTAGTAGCAGTGACATTGAAAGTAATATATGGATTTGGGAAGAGATAGTGTGTCAGCTTTCCAATTCATTTATTGTGGAGTGGCACATCCCTTGTCTTGCTATTCCAAATGAGGCAATTCATAACCTTTGGACACTGAACAGAAAAGTGCTTTTGTCATCTTGTCTTTGCTTTCGCAGTTTCTAATGACAAAAAGCCTCAAAGTGTACAGTTTAATGTGAAACATTTGGGCATAAAGTAAAGATTTTGTTAAGGGAGTCCTTCAAATCATTTTAGTGGGTGGTAGGTAATTAGCTGACTTGGTGAAATGTTCTGGATAACTGAGCTGAAACAATCTAAGAATAAATTCAGTCTATGGAGTCATACATAGGTGGACCCAGTTGGTGGTGACAGGGCATGAGATGTAATCTCCACATTTATGTAGTGAAATCCTTTCAGATTTATACAGACCTCAGCCTCTGGATGGAAAGTTTATACAGTAATTAGAGTTTCTAGGGAAGTTCTTACAGTTAATGGGGTTTTTTACAGGTGTTAAATATTTCTTCATCCTCTCCCTTGCTGGCATTTCTAAGGAAAGTTTCCAGAACAAGTTCATTTTCTTTGTTCTGATAGCAAGCACTGCTCCTCAGGTTAAGGACTTTAAGTCTTCAATCTTGTAGCCCTCTCCAGTGTCTACTTAAGAGTGGAGTCATTTGAAACTAATAGTCTGGTATGAGGAAAAAAGCATTAAGCCAAATTGTTTGAGTAGCTTCAACCAGCACTTCACAGTAAAATCTGTTCTTTTTAATAGGACTGGGCTGGAAAGGACCTGTTAAGCTCCCAGTCTCACCATCTGAGCAAAGCTGTACACAAACAGTCCCTACCCAGTCCTTCCCCTGGGGACCACTGCTCAAAACTGAGCTTAACCTGGCAGTTGTGTTGAAATGAGAAAATGAACACAGGTATAAATAGCACACATCATGACCTTTAGAAATTATTTGAGACATCTGGATGCATTTGCCTTCCTAGAGCTGCAAACACTTCCCACCCCTGTGCAGCAAGCAAGTGCCTGGTGCTGCTCCTCAGCTCTCCTGAGAATTAGGAGTACCCCTCTGTCCAAGGTAAAAAAAGTGGGAAAAACGTACAAAATGCTTTAAGGCTGGGAGAAGGAAAAAAAATAAATTCATTTGAATTAGATAAACAAAGGTTGGGTCATCCATTTGGATTAGATAAGGTTATTTTCATTGGGGGTGTTTTTTAGTGCCAGCATGAGTAATGGAGATGTTCTACATGACACAGCAACTAACAAAGCAATTGTACAACTGAGATAAATCTTTAAGATACAAATCTTGTTATGTTTCCTCAAAGCCCATGATATCCCTGTTGGGACTCCTCTGAAGCCAAGGTGATCACTCATTGATTGAGGCATCAGCAAGAGGGATTCAGCCTTTGGCCACATTGCAGAAGGATGCACAAAGAGCTGGCATAGCCCATCTCTTGGAGGAGCAAAGAGTTGGAGGCCCAGCACATGATGGGGTTCTCCAGGAGTTCTTTACCATCTTATTATTTTTTTAATCTACCTGTAGCTCCATTCAAGCCAGGAGGCAGTCTCCTTGTGGTACAGCCACAGCTTGGTCTGTGGTGCCAGGAGTTGGCTTGGCATCTTTGCTTCTGTTGTAAAACACACAGCTCTGCTTCCCATCCCTTCCCCACTGAGATCATCTACTGATACCATAGTCCAGCTGATGTCTTCTCATCCTTCTCTTTATTTTGCCTGAAGCTTGGATTTCTCTGCCCTCTGCTCTTAATCCCTTTCACCTGAAAGCCTCCAGAGGAGACAACCCAACAAAAATTAACAGTGCTACAGAAGCAGTTCCTTAGGGTGTCTCTGCCCAGGGCAGGGGTTTGGAACTAGATGCTCTTCAAGGTCCCTTTTCAACCCAAACCATTCTATGATTTTATGCATTCCTACAAGCACAAAGATATTACCTATTGACTCCTGTCAGGTTTTATACCTGTACTAGAGTGTGACACGAGTTTGGAGGGGTGGAAACCTCAGGTACAATCACACAAGCTTCAGCAGCTCCTCTTGGTTGCAGTACAGACATGTGCAGAACCATCCTTTGTCAAACAGGTGAAACATTTACAGCAGGTTTCTTATTTGATGCCAAACTATTTCCATGATTCTTAAAGGCATTGTAATGCAGCTGTAGGAAATGTGCCAGAGACAAGGTTATTGCTGCTGTGGCATTCCCTCTAAAGCCATTCCCCCTCCCTGGAATCTTGTGCCCATGGTAACACACCATGAAATGCCATCCCATGAAAAACTGCTGATTGCCAGCACTGCCCAATAGCTACAAGGGCTCACAAAGCTAACAAAAAGGATTCACATTTATTCTTTCCTGCCTTTCAACCAGCTGTTTGGAAGAAAAAGAGGCCAAACTCAAAATGAGCATCAACCCTTCCAACCCAGGTGAAGCCCATAAAATCCCACCTGGGAGGAAAAGCTCTGCTTTTGATTTCCATTCTTCCTGCACAGGGAAATGCAGCAGCAGCTTTCAAGCTTTGCATTAAAATCAGTGGGCAAGGTGTCCAGCTCCACAAGGATCCACATGGAGAGGCACTGTTCCTGCTGCTCCATGGGATGGGAGGGATGGGGAACATCCAGAAGGTGAGCTGCAGGCAACCATGTTTGCTGAGCCCTGCTCAGAGCTGGTGGGAGGGATAAAAAAAGGACAATTAAGAGCAACAATGCATTGCTCAGGTGAAATTAGTGTAGGTTTCCTCTCAGGAAGAGCTTCAGCCAGGCAGAACAAATATTTGGCTGGCTGGGGTCTTCCAGGAGGGAGGAGCTACTGGGGACCAGAGGTAAAATTGTGTTGGAGCCTCTGAATCTTTCAGTGAGCCTGGGCTGGTATAATTCAGCTGTGTTAGACAGCTAAAATGATGTGGGTTTTGTTTTTCTTTTCCTCCAGAGCAACAGACAACATGTAAACTTGATCCATTTACAAAGGGAGCAGCTAAATAGGAACAGTGAATGCTTGGGAGAATCTAAGCTGTACAGTCAATGTTTACAGCACTCATTAGGAAGGTAAATGATGCCTAAAACCATTTTCAAGAGACTTAGAGAAAATTTTTCATTGTGAGCTATGTCAAAATAGAGTTTAACACTACAAAAGAACCTCTCTAGCAAATGGTGGTACTGCAGCAGAGTGAAAACTGTTCAGGGCTCGCTCACAAATATAAACTGAATATTTTACAGGTACTTTACATCAGGAATGCCTGCAAAAACAACAAACAAAACAGAGAGAGGGGATGAATTAAACTTTTCTGTGTTTGACAAACCAACCAAATAAAAGTTATGCTATGTAACCAACAATATGCAGTGAGCTAGTAGTGGGTTTCAGGGTATATTTTCATGAGAATGGTGATTGATGCAGCTTTATGAGCAACTGAGCTGTGTTCAGGTTGTTGCATTTTCCATCTGAACCAACTGAACTTTCTAAAGCTGTTGAAGATGAACACTAAATATATAGAAATTATCAGTGAAAAAGCTCCTCTAAACCCCTCTTTGTTCCTATATAATATCTACTATAAATTAACCTTGAGGGTTAAATGGTAAACTGGTATGGACATACAATACCTAAAAGGGGGGAGAACAGGAACTTAGTACCTGGGAGTTATACCAAGCAACTCCAATTGAACAAAATATTTAAAAAGCTGATGAACTTCCCTGAGAGCAGCTTTACTGGTGGCTGAGCCCAAAGACATTCTAGTTTTCAAATTAATGAGCAAATAAGTTGGGATGCCTCGAAGACACATCTTAAAATAATTAACTATAAACTATCACAGAGTAGAGAGGGTCCAGCCTATAACTTAAGGGCATAAGCAGAGAAAAAAAAAAACAACAAAACAAAACAGCTGAAGTAATGAAACTGGTTCTGGTTACAAAGTTCAAACACAGGTGGGTTTGGATTTGGGTTTCTTGGTGGGTTGTTTTTATTTCTTCTCTAGGATCAATTAAAATAATTGTGTTTCTTAATAGCCATAAGACTTGCTCCTGCAAGCATTAAAGATTGCAGAAGAAAGGAGCTCATTTCTTTGTAAAATATCCAGTGAAGCAGCTCAAATTTTCTCCAAACAAAATTAAAATCTTCCCTGGATTAAGCTGATATGGACAGAGGTCTGTAAAGGTGACAGATGTTTGACAAGGTTGGTACAAAGAGAGAGGTTTATCCTGCAGATGCTTGGCCCAAGCCCTCTCATGACACAACTTGAAGCCCCATTGCCAGCACTGGGGGCACAACTGGAATGTACTGGAGGTGACATGATTGAGTAGGAGGAAAAGATGAAAGAGCTGAGGTTGCTAAAGATGATTGGATGGAGGTTTCCATGGCAACTTTTAGCTTTGGTTCAGGAGAAGCAAGTTCCTGTGATGTATCAGATCATCCATCAAAATATAGATGGGCAGAGACAAGGTTGTGCAGTGTGTTGGGTTCCTTTCTGTTCAAGAGATTCTCACAATACTTTTAATTTTTCTCTATGAATATTATTAAGTTTTCAGTCTGTTGAAAAGACCATGGGATTTTACAGCTTATTCTGGGCCCTGCAATTCTCATAATGAAGCTATTAGTAAGGAGGGATGAACAGTAATTGTGATCAAATTACAAGGTTATTATCATAACTTGTTCTTTACCAGTTAAACATTAGACTTCTGTGATCTGTTTTTCTGTAACTGGGAGCTACTTTTTAACATGGGAAATCTTCAATAATGGAGCCAAGAAGCAAATTACTGGACATTTCTTTGAACAGTAGAGCTGATTAGAAATGCAGAGAGAATATCCTAATCAGCACACTCACTTTTTTTTCAAAATGCTGTGTTCATCTGACAGTTCTTTCAATCATTTTCAGCAAAATACATCTGTAGCCATTGTGTAATCCCACCCCCCCCCACACACACCTGTAAATTATAATGTGGAATGTCATGATTTATCACATAGCATAAAAGCTATTAAATGAATACTGGCAGCACCATTAGTGTTCTGATCTTGAACTGAAGTGCAAGTCAGCTCTGCTTAAGTCATCATTCTCATGAGCCCCAAATAAATGTGCAGTTAAAAAGGGTGCCACAGGTTAATCAGAGCTGAATTAGTAAAGAAAAATTGGGGAAGAAGTGAGCAATTCAGGAAAAGGCATGCTCAATCTCTCCCTCTAACATCACATTTCCATAAGCAGCCAGTGTCTGGTGCTAAAGGCTCTGGAGCAAAGCAGAATACTAAAGCATGGGCCAAAAATTAGATTCATTTTGAATGAGTTTTGATGAAGTTTCAGTAGGTGAATCTTGTGCTCTGCCTGCTCCCATGTACACCCAGTACCTTGTTCCACCCTCGTGGCAAGCAGAACTCAAGTGGGTTTCACTCCACTCCCCTGGACTCCTCTCTGACCACTGCTTCTGGGAAGAGTCCTGGTGAAAAGTAGAGATAACCACATTAATTTAGCTAATGGATTTACCCCAGCAAGACTCATCAAATACTCTTGTGCTGCTCTAAACCCCAGACTACTTCTAGATGACTTCTGGAAGACAAATCCTGCTTGCACTGCAATGAGACTTTCAAGCTGGGTACTCTTCCAAGCTAACATTATACATATGTATAATTTCATTCCCCTGAAAATTCCATTCCATCTCATTTTTTCCCTGGGCAATCTTGTTTTACCAGGGGCAAGTGCTCTGTACCTCTTTTCAGTTTCCAAAAGATTTGAGATTCCTCATGTTTGGCACCACTCTTTGAATACTTCAAAGAGGAACTGGTCCTTCTTAGTAAGGAATAATTCTTTTCTCTCTGTATAGCAAAGTTTAGACATTATTTGTACATTTGCTCATTTTTATCTCAGCTGTTTAGTCTAATCTATCCTCTATCTGAAGGGATGAGCAACATTCAAACTAAAATTACTCAGTCTTCCAAATTACTTTGTTTGGTCCTAAGTCACCCATAATAATTTACAGTTTTTGTGAGAATGTCCAAATCCAACACATGTAGTTGGTGTCTGATCATTAACTTTTTTTCCCCTTAGGTGAACCCAGAATACTCCCAAAAAGGAATATAGATTTAATTTTTCTTTTTAATGAAGTGTAAATCAAATTTATTTCTCCCTCCTCCTCCCATCACTTACAGTAATTCCAAACTAACATACTTAAGCTGAAATAGCTGTTAAATGGAAAAGAATTAATACTTTATTGATGTGCTAAGGTAATTCTTCATTCCAAATGAAATATTTCCCTTCTCATTTAGAACTCCCAATGGGACCCTGCCTAATGGAAAAAGATGGCCAGTCTTCACCAGTTCTGAACAGCAATATTTGACATTAAATACTGGCACTTCAGAGATCCTGACAAAACTACGTGCTCAGCAGTGTAGATTCTGGACTGCTTTTTTCCCCAAAGTCCTGGAAATGACAGGTAAAAATGCTTTGTTAAATACTTCTTTTTAAATTTCTCTACAAGGATCAGATCATTTGCTTGATAGCAATGGGATACTTGAGTTTAAATCTTTACATTCCTATTTGTAATTGAATTTTCATGAGATGTTCAGATGCTGGACCAAGCTGAGGTGGGGATGTGCCCTGGGCTCCTCACCCCATAACCAATCAATTGTGGGTATATACAATGTTTTTTATGAGATTTCTTACCTATAAACATGCAGTCTGTATGAAACTTGAAGCTCATTTGAACACCAAGAATTCCCATTTTTCCTTAGCAGCCTGATGGCACTCAGACCAACCCTCTGTGCTTCTGGACTTGGAAAGGAATTGGTTTTATAAAGCCATTTAGCAGCTCTGGAACTTCATTCTGCAATGTCACTGAGGGGAGAGGGAAAAAAAAAAGTCTCATTTCAAAAATAAGATACAATTTTTAAATATTCATTTGTAATTTACAGGCTTTCTGTAAGATTCAGTTTGAATGTTAGTCTTAAAAATATCTAAGCTTTCATGTCCCACAGATTATTCTGAAATAATTCATTCTGCTGTCATTTGAGCCTCTGACTGTATTGTGGCTCAACTTCTATCCCCTCCCAATTCAACAGATGTTTTTCAATTAAATCCACAGGAGAAAATCAGCAGGTAAAATGAATAATTTATAAAGCAAGCTCTCATTTAAAAAAAAAAAAAAAAAAAAAAAATCACAGTTGAACCAAATCATGGGTGGATTTGAGGGAGTTTTCTCAAAGTGACAGGTCCTTTCTGCTGAGCCAGGAGAACTGAACTGTTTTCCATATTTTTTTCAACCTGGCTGTGAGCCTCTTTTGGGTAACATGCATCTTTTAGATGGACTGGGTGTAACCAAATGCTCTGTGGAGCACCAGGAGGGAGCACATCAGAGTTCAACACATCTTGGCAGGGCAGCAGAAATGCTTTGCATGGTCTGCAGGGTGAAGGATGATGAAGCAACACTCTACATCTGCCAGGAGACATAAATACATCATTTTGCCACATTTGGTAATTTACAACAGAAATTTACATAATTTAATTAAAAGAAATTCTTGAGTGTAATTTTAGCAAGAGAAAAGAATCATCATGCCTGGATCCTAATGTATGAATGAGACATGAATATTGTCAGGCAGCAGAGCTGCTTTGTCATCTCCCTACGTCTTCCAGTCCTTGAAATATTGTAACTGAAATATTATGGATTTATATTTATGTTCCTTAGACAATCCTATGCAACTCTGGCAAAGAACTCTTTTAAGATTCTACTTACAAAGATGATATAATACTCAGTACTTCAATGAAGTTATTACAATATAACTTTGCATTCTTCTCTCCTTTTATGCCCAAAGGAGAGCACATGCCATAAATACACATTTTTCCTCCTTTTCTAACACTTCTTCCATTAAGATATTCTTGGAAGAGGGTTGTTTTAATATGATATGATACAAGCTGACAGCAAACAAGAAGCAGGGAAATTTTATGTTGCTAGGATTGCAAGTTATGGGTCAAATAAGGTTCAGATCAACACAGTGGAATGACATCAGGTACAAGCTGAAGAGGACAACCAAATCATCTCCTTCTGCAGAAATTGCAAGGGGAGTTCTCATTGTGTCAAGTGATGAGAATGGGACATGAAAGGGAGTGGTACTGACCCAGTGGTGTTCTGAAGCTTTGCTTGTCCCTTGAGGCCTTCCCAGCATCTCCTGGTCAGCTCCAAATGAGCTCTGTTCCCACGTCAGGCTGGGTAAGACAGGTTCCTTGAGGCAGTTAAAATATGAGAAGGAAAAGTATTTATCCCCTGACATCTTTATGGTTAGGTATTTTCCATTTTCCTCCAGCAAACCAAGTCAGATCTGGTCCAAAAAAGAAAAAAAAAAAAGTCATGGTTATGGATTGGGAAAATTAATAAGGAAAAAAAAATAAGCCTCACAGACTAACACAAGAGTAGCAGCCATATAAAAAAAATACTGGCCTTTATATCTCTGCAGTAGTTTGTGATTTGGGAAGAGTTTTTGATGTCTTTCCCTTACATTTCAACATATAAAAACCATTGAAGATATGAGTCTTGTCTTTTTGTGCAGTTTTGTGTCCAGCTTGACAAAAATCATCAGCCAGATAAACTGGAGCTAAAAAAGCTTTGTGCAGGCTCAGTTCCAACTAGACCCAATTTCTGTGCAGATTTCAACCCCACTGTGAAGGCACCAGGAATACCCTTTGCTCCCACTCACCCCGAGACAACCTGGGAACATTCAGCATTTATTTTTTCATTTGAGGGTGTGAGCTTTGGGCCAATCACCAGGACTTTTACTGGTAACTGTTCTAAAAGAAACACACCAGAGGGTCAGTAAACAGCAAGTGACTCTGAAGTAGCTTTTAGAGCAAACATATGTTAATTATAAAAGCACCTATGTTCAACTCTACCCCCTTAACACAATCTTTAATGCATCCAGAGCCCTAACTATTTATACATTCCCATTTTCTCTTTATTATAGGAAGCTGCAGGCAGCCACACTTTCCATTTATTGCTCCATTACTATTTTTGTGTGGCTACTACAAATACACATTTCTCTATTTTATTTGCTGTAACTGCATCACAGGGCATCTATAGAGAAATCAAAGTAGTTTAAAAAATACATTAAATATTATGATTGGTTTTTATAAACATTAAAAAGGTTTTGAATGTTGAGAGAGAAAAGTTCAATCTCTTGACCAACAAGTAATGAAAATAATTGTATTTGCTATCATCCTTCAAATAGTATCTGGGTTCTGTAGAGCTAAATATTCAGGGTAGTAATGTAAAAAATGTGCCTAATTAGAAAATTAACCATCTGAATTAGCTTTCAGCTTCCACAGAGCTAGATGCTGCAGTCATTATGCATGCAGAAAAGTCAAAAGTAACCACACCAATGCTACTGCAAGTACAAAGTCAAGTTGTACCCAAGGCACCTATGGGCAATAAAATATAAACCCTAAAAAACTGATTCCTTTCCAATTCCAGCACTTTGCATCCCAGGGCACAGGTGAAACACCAGCCCTGAAAATATTTAATTTCCCAGAGAGCTCTGACTTTTGGAAGAAAAGAAAATAAGTCTTAGAAAGTCTTAAAAGAGAATAAAAATCTTAAGTGACTAAAAACATATATGAGAACAAATAAGGCTAAAAAAGCATTGAGACTGAGTGATTAAAAACTATTGAATAGAAATTCTGAAGTCCAGATACTACTGTTCTCCTTCCTGAACATCTGTGTATAAATAAAAAATATGTATAAAAATAGTGTAAAAAAATTGTGTATAAATAAAAATATGCCCCACAGACAAATTTATAGCATTTAGCACACTGATGAAGTTTGTAGGTACTGTTGAGGACAAAAATTCTGTTTTGTCACCCCCTGTTAGTTATATTATGTCATAAAAGCCGTGTGACCTTTGTCCCAATCTTAAGACCACAAAGCTACATTTAAGGATAGCACTTTACTGGCACCCCCAGCAGCTCAACACAAGATGGTGTGGAGAGAAATTTAATTTTGCTATAATACCATTAAAGTATTAAAGGCAAGAAGAGAACAAAATCATCACTGGGCTTTGCATGAGGCTGATGGATATTTCTAGGATGTTTGGGGTTGCCTAAATGACTGCAAATAACAAAATAACCTGACTGGATTATTACCCAACTTCCATTTTACTGCAGCACATGGTAGGAACCCAGTGCTCTGAACTGTGATTATTGGTCAAGTTGAATGCTCCAATCTTTTTTTTGGTTTTTTTTGCTGCCTAGCTGTCAGCTCATCTAAGTCATGGATGGTTGCTTCAAAGAGATTGATGATGTTGGTGATAATGGGATGCATTGACTTGTGACTTCAATTTGGATCTTATCACTGAAAAAAAGGAAAGAAATGGGAATTCAAGTTCCTATTTCAGTATTTTCCTTCCCCCTTTTATCTTTTAGATTCATAACCATGGCTATTCTGAATTTTTCCTTGTCTGCTTTCTCTAGTTGACTCAATTCTTCACTGTGATCTTTAAGAAGCACAGAAATGCCTCCCAATTTATACTCTAAAACAGTAACTTTTAATTGTAGTTGTGTGGTAGAGGTATTCCAGTTTCTAAAGTCTTTGGGCAGACTTCAAACACAACTATACCTGAATAATCAAAAAAGGAACAGAATTTAAATTCTTAAGTGGACACTGTGCCTAAAACTGGATACCCATTATCAAGAATAAGACAAGAAATATAGTAGAGACATTTTTCTCAAAATAACTCTAGTGCTGGCTCATATTCTAAATTACTGATCCATTTGACATCCATGGCTTTACCCAAGACCCTGGCTACATCTTTGAATTAAGGCTCAAGCAAAGTCAAGTTCTTAGAGTCAGGAGACTAAAATGTTGTGCCCATAATTCCAGGAGTCCTATCTGAAGAGTTTTGTACACAAAATGTGGGTTTATTGTTACCAGTGTTTATAAATCCTGTGTGATTGCAGCCTGCAGAAACATTTTAAAAATCATTTGAACTTTTCTTTTCTCTCCAATGTAGCAAAACTCATCTACATCTCTGAACTGAAGGAGTGTGGTTAAGTTTTAAATATTTTTTCCTATATTTCTGCTTCACAATTTCCCTTTTTGACTGGAGGCAGAAGTCCAGAAACTCACCAAGAAAAAGTATCTTGGTTTTATTTCTGAAATCAAGAAGCAATGTAAATCTCATTTCA
Organism: Heliangelus exortis; assembly: GCF_036169615.1. NCBI lineage: Eukaryota > Metazoa > Chordata > Aves > Apodiformes > Trochilidae > Heliangelus > Heliangelus exortis. The sequence goes on from NC_092430.1 coordinate 23,190,357, forward strand.
AAGTCTCATTAAATTGCCATCTGGATTTCCAGACCAAAAAGGTTTGGAAATGTTGAGCTCAACTTCAGATAAGCAACCAAATTGCTGAATACTTCTCTAAACTGAACCTTGGAATCTGTTAACTCGTTTTCCAGAATATTTTCTCTACTGATGTGTAAAACACAGAAGTATTCCATTTTCACATAACCAGTTAAACTTGCAATACTGGCAGATCATAAAAAAAAAAAGAGGAAGGGAATATTTATAGAGAGAAAAGGCCTGTGCTCTACTGCAGCAGAAGAACATAAAGTCAAAAGAGCATAAAGAAGCCATGGAGCTGTTATCTTGTGGACACAATTACCATTTTTTTTTTTTTTTTTTTGGAAGCAAACTCAGTGTGGGACACAGAGATAATTAGGTCCAGAATGAATCAAGGCATTCATAGATTATAAATGGTTTCTAAACTTTTTCTTTAAGTCTTCAACTGATGCAAAAAAAATAGTAATCCCCAGTATGTGCCACAGCCTGCACACAATCTCCTTCCCTTGGCTGTGGTATGGGCTGGTTCTGCAAGGTCACTGCATTTCTCCCCAGGGTTTATTACCTGGAGGAAGTAATCCCTGTCAATAAAATACTCTGGGAACCTTGTAAAATGATCTATTTTTATTACTGTTCTCATCCTCACCCTCTGATCTGATGCCTATAACAAATTTGGCAATAAATATTGCCTTGGGACAGAGGATTAGTTGGGAAATGCTTTATAGGCTAGAAGGAAAAAGAGAAGAGAAGATGGTTTCACACTGAGAGAGTGCACATTTTGCAGTATCCTGCTCCAGTCTTGTGTCCCTTTTGCATTAAATTTGCAGATTTATTCCTCAGGAGGGTGAAATCCTGGCCATTTATTGAAACTAATGGCAAAAGATGCAGTGATACAAACATCCATTTCAGTTTTCATGTCATAGTCTTTAGGATCTGGAGGGTTCACTGTAGATTACACTGAACCAAATTAATTTGGGGATCTAAAAGAAAAAAGATGGCTTCAAAATGACAAATTTGATGGACAGAAGTTTTATCCATAAGCAACAAACCCATACATAAGGATATTTATGATCTTGGGATGAAGAGCATCCCTTCCTTCCCTCCTTCTTTACAGTCCTTCCTCCTTGATGTGAAAAGAAACTGAATTTTCAGTCACTCCAGGTTGAAGGCAAAAGACCATCATATAAATGTGTTGGGAGCAAACACTGGTAATCAAAATTATTTTACAATTTCACAATTTGGGGATCTAAAAGAAAAATGATGGCTTCAAAATGACAAATTTGATGGACAGAAGTTTTATCCATAAGCAACAAACCCATACATAAGGATATTTATGATCTTGGGATGAAGAGCATCTTTACAGTCCTTCCTCCTCAATGTGAAAAGAAACTGAATTTTCAGTCACTCCAGGTTGAAGGCAAAAGACCATCATATAAATGTGTTGGGAGCAAACACTGGTAATCAAAATTATTTTACAATTTCACAATTTGGGGATCTAAAAGAAAAATGATGGCTTCAAAATGACAAATTTGATGGACAGAAGTTTTATCCATAAGCAACAAACCCATACATAAGGATATTTATGATCTTGGGATGAAGAGCATCTTTACAGTCCTTCCTCCTCAATGTGAAAAGAAACTGAATTTTCAGTCACTCCAGGTTGAAGGCAAAAGACCATCATATAAACGTGTTTGGAGCAAACAACACTGATAATCAAAATTATTTTACAATTAGCATATAAAGTGATTCAAATTTAGATTAATGGAACCCATCTCATGTTTTACAGGAAATACTGATGAAGCAGAACGAGAGTGGAAAGCAGGATTCCATCGCTGGAACAATTACATGTCAGCCTGGAAAAATCAATTTAATGATTACACTAGCAAGAAGGAGAGATGTGCAGACTCTAATTAATATGTTTACCCTTCCCAATATGTCTGTATTACTGTTCATCAGGCAAACACACAGGTAGCTTTCTAAGACATCCAGTGTTAACTATGTTATAAAGATTTAAAAAAAAAAAATGTTATGGATATAATTATGATTCCCCAGATCATTTATATTTTAGCTCCTATCAAAATAAACAATAGAAGGCATCCATATCCTTTGAAGCATCACTGTGTTAAATAGGGCTATAGAGATTAAAGGCTGAAGATTAATGATGTACATGTTATAAACACTGGCTGCTTAAACTCACACTTCAAAGAAACAATGTAATCTGTTACAGAAAAATGGATTTTTCTTTTAATAGAAATAGCAGTGGTTTTACAGCATTGCCATGCAAAACAAAATCAATTTTAACTGCAACACCACCACACTTAAACCTTGTTTCAGACATAATTTAATTGACACAAACATAAAGAGAGAACAACTTTGCTGGACCCACCAAATGATGCTTGCTTGTTGGACCAAAAAGTTTTAAGGCTGCCACTGAAGCACGAATCGTTGCCTCTTTATGGCTAAATCTGTAGGACAAAGGGTAGGAGAGCACTGAAACTACTGAAGACCTAAATCATTGGCACTCTGTGAAAGCACAATGGTGGAACAAGCCATAAAATCTGATGCTTCTGCTGTCCTCATCTAGTAAAGTAAAAAAATGCTGTCATCTCTAGTAAAGACCTAGAGGCTCACAAAGTTACAAGCTCACAGCTATCCCTGCTCAGGCACCCACTGCCCTCAGCTGGAAAAAATCTTTGCTGTGGGGGTAGGGATGGATTTTGTGCACCAAGCTGCCTCCCAGTTTAGGGATTGCCCCGTGTTGACTGGGATATGATGGGCAAGTTTTTACACCTACAGAAGGACATCAGTCTACGTGTGATCAGGTTAGAAATCAACCTCAATCACCGTGCTCAGTCAGCCAGACAACCTTGCTCCTCTTGGGAAAAGGTGTCATAGAGTCACAGATTGGTTTGGGTTGGAAGGGACCTCAAAGATCCATCCCAACCCCCCTGCCATGGGCAGGGACATCATCCACTAAATTATGTTGCTCCAAGCCCCATCCCACCTGCCCTTCAACACTTCCAGGGATGAAGCATCCACAGTATCTCTGGGCAACCTGTTCCAGCATCACTGCAGATGGAGAGTGTGGCCTTGGTGGGAAGGACCCAGCTCTTTGACAGGGTCAAATGAGCTCCAGCCACCATGCAAGTGGACCCTCTCTTGGACCCCTTTCTTCCTACTTGAGCTCAACCTATTAGAAGCAACAAAACACCCCTTGAATAGTTCTTCCTACTTCTGGGTGGTGTGGGAAGAGCTGTGCCTGAATAACCCCTTAATTGGCTCCATTTCCATTGGCTTCCCAAGTGGGAAGAATAACTACCAGAAAGCTGGATAAACATAATGAGTATGTAAAAGCCACAATCTCATAAATATATTATACTGAATCTTCTAAATGTAATAGTATTTTGGAGCATCTATTTTCTGAACTCTTGCAAAAATCTCATCTCAAACTGAGCAGACTGAAGAGATCAAGATAATGAACAAAGAGCTCTGGCAACCAGTTTGAGCACACAGAATTCCTCCAATACAAGGGTTTAAGTTGATTTGTTTGGTTTCTGTTTTTTTTTTTTCAGAAAGACCAAATTCTTAAACAGATTATGGCTTCCCATCTTCCCAGATATTTCTAAGAGAACACAATTATTTCCTGTTTATTTACAGCAAACCACCTTTTGAGACAGTATTTCCAACACCTGCAATAAAACCCATGCAATCCAAACCCTCGGTCACTTTTGAGCCCACTGCTTCAAAACATGAGATTACCCCAGCTGAAAAAGCCCTCTTCATGCAGCACTTCATGTTTAGACCCCAGGTAATTAGCTAATTACATACATTAGCATAGTTAATCACAGCATGGAGAGCTGCATCAGTGTGCTGGGTATTTATCAGATATTCCTCACGCCAGCAATGAGCTACTGAAAAAAAAAAAGCCAGAGAAGGATGAAGCTTGTCTGTCATGGAGCCAGTTGTGGTGCGCACCATGGGGGGGTTTCATAGAGGGGGGGGGGTTCATCGGGGGGGTTTCATGGGGGGGGGTTTCATAGGGGGGGTTTCAGGGGCAGGGGGTTTCGGGGGGGGGCCTCATGGGGGGGCCTCATGGGGGGGGGGGTGTTTCATGGGGGGGGGGGCTTCATGGGGGGGGGTCCATGGGGGGGGGGTTCAGGGGCAGGGGGTTCATAGGGGGGGTTCATAGGGGGGATTCATGGGGGGGGATTCATGGGGGGGGATTCATGGGGGGGGATTCATGGGGGGGGATTCATGGGGGGGGGGGATTCATGGGGGGGGGGATTCATGGGGGGGGGGGGGGGATTCATGGGGGGGGGGGGAATCCATCGGGGGGGGGATCCATGGGGGGGGGGATCCATGGGGGGGGGGATCCATGGGGGGGGTGGATCCATGGGGGGGGGATTCATAGGGGGGGGATTCATAGGGGGGGGATTCATAGGGGGGGGATTCATAGGGGGGGATTCATAGGGGGGGGGATTCATAGGGGGGGGACTCATGGGGGGGGGACTCATGGGGGGGGGACTCATGGGGGGGGACTCATAGGGGGGGAACTCATAGGGGGGGGGACTCATGGGGGGGGACTCATAGGGGGGGGGACTCATAGGGGGGGGGACTCATAGGGGGGGGACTCATAGGGGGGGGGACTCATAGGGGGGGGACTCATAGGGGGGGGGACTCATAGGGGGGGGACTCATAAGGGGGGGGAACTCATAGGGGGGGGGAGGGACTCATGGGGGGGGGGGGGGGGGGGACTCATAGGGGGAGGGGGACTCATGGGGGGGGGGGGGGTTTCATGGGGGCATCCCCCAGGCAGCCTTGACAGCACCCACAACACCCAAGCATGGGCAAGAGCAGCATTTGTGTCTTGCTGCCATATTTCCCTACCTGTCTAATCAGCCTAATCAATGGGGGGAAAAAATATGAGGCAATTAAAATGCACAAATAACCTTTGTGAAGGGCAGATTGCAAAGCAGTTTGTAAAATATTTGGTTGGGAAGGTGTCCTCTGTCTTTATGTGCTGAGAGCCAGGCTGGATAAGGGCTATTTAAAGACTAATATCCTTTCCACACTATGCATAGCATGTCTGTGATGGGCTTGAGGAGGGATATGGATGTTTGGATGTGGAAAGAAAGTCAGAATAGACCAAAGGTTAAACCACTTTTTGAAGTGTGGTTTTACTGATTTTCTTAGGGGGAATAAATTGCTACCTTTGTATTTTTTCCTAGGCTAGGAAATCAAAATCTCAATTGATCACATAGGAAGTCAATAGATCACACAGGAATATATTCAAATACACACAGGCAAAAGTAGGAAAGCCTACTTTTTGGTTTTGTTTTTTTTTTCAAATACTGATACTTGAAGGTAAGTGGGCAAGGGAATGAAGAGTGAAAAAAAAGACCAGTCCACACAGCAAGTAGTTTCAAAAGGTCAGACAAACCTACACTGAAAATTCTTTGAGGATATTATGTCATTCCTTAACATGATTATATTAGAGGGATTTCTCACCCAGAGCCCAGTAAAGATGTAATGCTGTTAATTAATACTTTCTTTTGGCTCAAAAAAGGCAAGAAACCAAGGTTTCTCTGTGAAATCCTGAGAAAACAGGTTGAATCTTTCTTGCCATCCTCGAGATCCCAAAGCAAGAATGCTAAATTTAGTCCCAGAGTTGCTGAAAGATTATAAGAAAATGAACTACAGTGCCAAAAAATATTGGCATTAAACCAGGTGTCATTAGGTTTGCAAGCTAACAGCACACTGATTAAATTACAGACATTTCACACATATTGTAGACACAGTCATAAGAGGACTGAAGTCAGACTTCCCAGCAAAACTCTGTTTAATTAAAGCCACCATTTTTTTTTTCATTTTAAATGTTTTATCTGAAGGAATTCTGGTTAGCTAAGTCTGGGGTGAAATTAAGTAATATTTTAGTGAAATCCCATCTGTGTTTCTGCTGGAGTAGCAAAAATTCACAAGATGGGATGTTGAGGGTACCTGGTTTGGAGCTGCTCTGCCAGCAGCAACCAAAGTTGAAGCTCTCTGGCTCTGAACAGACCCCCAGACCCCAAAAGTTGTCTCTAGGTGGACTGAGACCCCTCCAAAGTTTCCAGGCTTGCTCCCAGTTACAAATTCCATACTCCCAGCCTGGATTTCTGGGACTGGTGTTCAGGCCTTGCTGCCCTGAGCTTTGACCATCACTCCAGGTTTGTCCTGCTGATAAAGCTGAATTTCTGGTGAAGTGGAAGGCTGGATTTTTGGCTCTCTGTGGTCAATAGAGGCTCAGGCTATCAGTAGAGATTCCTGCTCTATAAACATACAGAATTTAGCACTTCATGAAGAGACAACTTAAATGTGTCTTAATATCAAGGAGCAGAGGCAAATCTCCAGCAGCTTGTAGCTGGGAAGATATCTTTGCACCACAATTCCTATGAATATTATTTTAAGTAGAGAGTGGCAAAATTATTTAACTTTATGAAACCCTGATGGAGCCAGCAGAAACATGGATATTCATTTCATGATGTAAAGTCTTAATCTGACCTCTGGAGGCTTCTTCAGTGTTCCCATCACAACAGCTCATTAGCAAGGGATTTGGCCCAGTGTCATATGCAGATGTCACAGAGATTAATCTGAATGTAACTTTAACAGTGGAGAGATATATAGCAGTCAGCACCAGAAGGTTGTCTTCTTAGGCTTGGTTATGGTTCAAGTGTTTCTCCTGGCTCAGGACCAGCAGCTACTTGGAGGGACAAAATAAATGTCACCCTACTGCAGTTCCACCTGGCCAGCGAGCAAAGAGAAACCTCTGCTGCCACCACCAAGTGCAAAGGGCTCTTGTCCTTCCTTCCTTCCCCTCTAGAGGGGAAAAAAACCCCAACAAAACAAACATGGAGAGATGAGAAAAATATGGCAAAAAGGGGAAAACTCATACACACAAAAGAAAGCCAAAAAAGGGAATAGAATTGGAGTCTTTCTGGTTGGAAAAGAGCCTTGGGATTGTTGAGTCCATTGTCTCCACTCTACAAGGTTCTCCCCAAAATCATATCCCCCCCAGGACCACATCTAAATGACAGAAAACACAGGGGGGAAGAAAGCTAAGGGGGAAACTTACAACTATAAAAAAGGCACACAAAAAAAATGGTAAATGACAAAAAAAAAAAAAAAGATAAACAAAAAACAACAACAAAAAAAAAAGGAAACAAAAAATGAAAAAAAAAAAAAAGAGGGGAAACAACCCAAAAAAACAAACAAACCAACAACAAAAAGTGACAAAAAGAAGGAAAACAAGAATAAGACAAAGCAAAAGCCAGCACAAGCCAGAATGCTCAATAGTTGACAGGCTCAGCACTGTCCACAGAGGTTTCAGCATCCCCATCTCTATTCCAAGAGCCCCAGCCAAAAAAAAAAAAAAACAAAAATCCCTTCCCAGTGAACTTCCAAGTAGGTTTAGGAATCTGACAGTGGTTGAGACTGAGGGGTGAGGAACAAGACCAAGAGGTTTGGCTGGGGAGCTGCTCTGGAAGGTGCTGTGCCAGCTGCCTCCTTTCTCCCTGGCTTCTCCTCTTCCAAGCTGGAGAATTCTGGGCATTTGCCAAAAAAAAAAATAAAATCTGACTGCTCTTGGCCAGCCAGGGTGTCTAAAACTCAGCACCTGTGTAGCAGATCTGTGCAGCTGTGTGTGTTTACCAGAACTGATCCATTTGGAGCACATGCCACATGCCCCTGGATTTACTTTGGATGGATTAGGAGCAAAAATCCATGAGGAAAAAAAAAATAAGGTTCCTGACTGGATTACAATTATTTCTCTCTCTCTGATTGCTCTTTTTTTTTAATTATTCCTCATCTGTGTTAGATTTTAGGTGGGGTTTTCTATTGCTAGGTGGTTGCTGTTGTATAGAGTTTAAAAAAAAATCTAAATCTAAATAAAATAATCTAAAAATCCAAATAATCTCTGGCAAAAAGGGAAAACTTTAAATTGAATATACTATCTTGGGTATTAAATCTTGGACCTCACTTCCAAGAGGTCTTTGGAAAAAAACTGCTATATTTGACAACCTGGACTCAGTTCTGTGAGCTGAGAGGAGCACAAATCCTGTGTCTCAGAGACTCTGCATCCATGCAAACACAAAAAAAATGCAATTCCATCACTCAGGAATGTGTTTCCAACCTTTGCAACCAAGGTGGAGATGGAGGCTCCTAAATTATTGGGTCTGGATTCCTCCAAAGGGTCTCTGGTCTTAGCTGAACCCTCAAATAAATGATCACAGGAGTTGCTGATCTAAACCAACACCTCAGCCAAATGAGCCATTCACAGTTAAAAAGTTCAAAAGCTTTTACTCTGCTTTCTATTGTTGCAGGCCCCAATTTTATGAACAAACATAATTAGGCATTTTGAAATGCTTCATAAGACAAGATAATTCCTTCCTGACCCCTGCTGAAATCTCCAAGCATGAATACTGATGCTCTTGTTTTAGCACATCACCCTGCCTGCTTTGTGTTGCTAAACCAGATTAGCTGCCCTCATAAAAACTTTAACTCATCAACTTAATGACTGCCAAGCAGTGATGTGAATCCACAATTAGCACAGGTGTGAGTTTTTGAGAGGCTTTTAATTGGCTAGCAGGTGAGATTTAAATAAGGTTTCCAAGCAGGATGGGAGCAGAAGTGCAGGGCTGGAGGGGGGGGATGAGTTGCATAATGGTTTCAGTTGGTTTAGAGAAAATCAAGAAGGAAAATTAAAGGAAAATGGAGCTTAATTCCAGCACAGGGTCTGTAAGACAAAAGTGAACAGTGAAAAGAAGTTTTTCCTGATAGCATCACAGCTTGAGGACGTTTAGAGAGGCTGTGGGGGTCTGGGCTAGGTGGGTTACTGGGTATCACATTTATCACCAGCTTTTTAAAAATGAGCTTTTTGGTCAAAGAACTTAAAGAGAGCCAGGAAATTATTGGAGTTTCAAAACAGAAAAGTGCCCAGTCCTTCCAAATCAACATTCACCTGAAAAAGCACAGCAGCTTCTGATGTTTTCAGTTCTGCTCCAGTGTAATACAAGCCATGGTTGCTGAAGCTCATGTTTTGAACAAAAAGTTCAGGTGGTTCTTGCAGTTTGGAAGTGCTGTGGTTAATTTCTTTAATTTATAAAGTATTTATAAGTCCTCAATTATACTGAGCAGTGGTGAAAGTGTGTAGGCAGCAAGCAGTTATCTCCACACCTCTCAATCTCCCAAATTAAATTCACTCCTGCAGCATGTCTAATCACTTCAGGATACCTCATCCTCCTCTATTACAGCCTGGGCAGCACTATTTTTTACAAAAAAGATCCATTGCACTTGAGGTTTTAGAAGAATCTGATTTTGTTATTATTTTGTTATCTCATCCTTGAGACAATCAGGTTATTAACCCAGAAAAAGCAGCACGAGATGTGACTGCTCATTTATCAAGAGTGGTTTAGAAAGTAATTCCCATGGACCTCGTTTAGGACTGGGGGCATTACTGCTGGAATTACACATCCAAAGTCATCCTGCTGAAATATTAAACTTTTCCCACTCATTAATTAAAGCTACAAATTTTATAGATGCTGCTACTGAAGTTACACTAGTCATTAAATGACATTAATTTTTCCTGACTTAAAGCAATTTATATTTAACTTTATAAAAAAAATCTGCTGTTAGTATTGCAGAAAACTATTTCTTTGTATATATATTTTTTCAATCTAGATGTTGATCCTATTTCATGTTTGGCTTTCAGTGCTACAGTGATTTGGTTATAGTTTTCCCCACCTCTGCTCTCCAAAAAGAGTTTGGTCTTGCAGCTCTCACTGCAGGGATAATTTGCATTCCAGGAATTATTATTATTATTATAGACCAGACCTGCAACTATATCCTTCTGTACACACAGTTGCCTCCATTTGATATGACTTTTATATTTCATCTCTTTTGGAGAATTACCTCAGAACTCCCAGTTTTAGACAACTGGGTCATAATTCAAGTTTTGCCATTGCCTTCAGCAGAACCCCAAGAGCTCCTTTGATTGACATATCTTCTGTATCACAAAGGTGTTTATAAATTAAGAAAAAAATCCAAGTTTAATTTTTTTTTCCCCCTCAAATTTGATAGTAAAGCTGTGGATGAATTAACATGCTCCTCTTTGCAGAGGAAAATCCTTTAGATGCTCACTGAAAATGCCACCCACTCCTTTCCAGCCTATTTTTTATGGCTCTATTGCTTTGCTAATGAAAAATGGGTGCAGAACCCAAAACTCTGGTAACTCTTGGCAAAACTGCCCTGCTTCAGCTCACCTGAGCATCCTCTGCTCCCTCTTCAAGGCTCTCCTTAACCTCCATAGGAAGCCTTATGCTTAACCACCCTTCAAAACCTTAAGATCAGTAGATCCCATAACTCATTGGTAGAGACAGGGGGACAGCTAAGTGCTACAAGAGCTCCCCAGCCTCTGGCTGTACCCTTAAGGTTCAGAACTGCAAAAAAAAAATAAAAATAAAAAAAAAAAATAAAAGAACTGTGGTCAAAACTCAGCCTACAAACCTTACTCTCACTCCAAGGAAGAGCTGGATGAGGTCTGAGCGATGCATTTGACACCAGTGGGGAGCAAAAAAAGCAACAAAGAAAACCCTTTTGAAGTTTCTGTCCTATCCCCACACACTAAAATGCCAGATTCATGACTTTACCCACCTCAAACAGTGCTCAGGCAGCAACAGCAAAGGATTCCTTAAAAATCTTTGTGCTGCAGTCAGTAAGTAGAGAGTACAAATAGGGTCCTACCTCCTCTTCACACTGAGTTAACCTAAGCACATCCCATGGGATCACCCAGAGCAGGATCTCATCTCTATAGGACAAGGAACAAGAGAAAAAAGGACTGAAATCTCCACTTAAGTAGAACTTTTGGTGAGAGAAGACTTGATGAGACAATTAGAAACACCTGGATCCCCATCAGCTCTTCACTCATCCAACCTGGCCTGGTTACTGATGAGGCAGCTGTGCTGCAGCAGGAGAAGAGAGGGGATGCTCTTGGGATGCTTCTGAACCCTCCTGAGGAATTAAACCTCCCTCAGAGCACTGGAGAGGATTCCCAGAGCCTTTAGGCCAGGATGTCACCCACTCCAGAATAAAGTGCATTTTGCAGTGATATAAAAACAAGCTGGGTGCCAAATCCCTGGAAATGGTGATCTGGGTTATTTCTAAATTCCAAAGAAACTTCCTTGACCACAGAACCAGCCAGTGAATTCCTTCTCTTGCCCTTGAGTCTCACAAACTCCTGGAATCTGGGTTACATTGTGGCTTGGCAGTGAATTCATGGCATTTGACATTCATAACTCCACGTTTATAAAAATAACAAGTCCATTAAAGCCCTTGCTAACAGTGTTCTAGCAAAGCACACATTGCCTAAAGCAATACAATTATTGGTCAATATTTCCTCTTTTAGCTGCCTGTATCACTACCACTTTATTTCAACATTTAGCTTCTTACCCTTTGATCTGCTAATTATCTTCTTACCCACTGATCCTCTTTGCAATTCCTTGGCAATTTGATCCATTAATTACAGTGCCCACATTCCCTTTTATCAGTCGAATGTTCATTTTTTCTGACCCTTTTCACCTTTTTTCATACAAATACTTCACATCTTTCTCTAGGGTATATCTGTTTCTGTAAATATATATATTGATAGAAAGTGCTGTAATTAAAAGGAACTTTCCACTTTCCTTGCAGTCCTTTGGGTTCATGGCAATGTTTTAATCATTTGTCATTTAATTCAGTTTTGATGGAAATGGGTACTCATCTAAATTTTTTGGCACTACATTTTCAATTACCTGAAAATCTTAGAATTTTTCAAATGTTGAGAAACATGGGTTGTGTTTCCATCCTGGAGGCTCTATTAAAAACAGAGTTTCTGCTACATTTTGGATATATATTATTTTTTTAAGTATTTTTTTATGAGCTTTAGAGTGGTCAAATTTTAGGGAGATAAACTCAGGCTCTCAACTTCTACTGAGCAAAAATGGGGGGGGAACATTTCTGATACTGGGAAGTGAAGGTTTGGCCCTTGGAACATAGCTTTGCTGTTTGAAAGGCAGATTTCATTCAGTTACTGGGGTGAGGATATCCTATAAGAATTAAAAACAATTATTTAACTCAGTTCCCCACACATCTAAAGTGTTTTTTTCTGCCTGCTTCACACAAGAAAGAAACCAAGTGGAAGCAGAGTGTCCCAATGGTCTTTAAGGTCCCTTTCAACCACTCCATGATTCTATGGTTCTATGATTTTCAGTTTTACTCAGTTTTTATGTGGCCTTAGTTGCAAATGCTCACCTGCTCCTTCAGCCAAACTTACCAGACATTTAAAATCATGGCTTTGTGGTGTGGCCATAAAAATGACCTCAACAACTCCCATTCCAGAGAAGCCACTGCAGAGTTGCCAAATAGCTATTATTAATGCAGCAATTTCTTTTTGCTGTTTTGCCTCGTTTCTGCTTTAAAAATGATTGATTGAACACTTCTTTTCTTGCATAAATAATCCTTGCAATTTTTAGTACAGAGGATTTGTTTTCATTTCTCCTCTGTACAGAAATTTCTCTTTTCTCTGCAGCCACTTCTTCACAATCTTAAATCAATAATTCTTAAAAACTGGAGGGACTGCATGGGCAAGACACATGTGACAGAGTAGAAGGATCTTCTTCTACAATCCAAAGGAAAATCTCCTAAAAAACAACATTCTTCTCTCACAATTTCAAAAGCAAAGTGTGCTTACTGAATGCAGTCCTGTCAAGCCACACTGATTTATTCTGCCTTTTTTCCCTTTTAGACCTACCTGAAACCAGATAAATTGCCATTTTTCACATGATTTCTTAAATAGCTCACACACCCCTGCATCACAAGGCACTTAACAGCTTTTCAGTAATCTGATTGTTCAACTGGCTGAATATTTCTTGACACAGAGAAGTGAAGTACAAGTTCAGCTTGAAATACCTTGAAATACAGTAGGCCATTTCACTGGGGCTGAAGCAAGTGATGGAGAATGTGTAAAATAACATTTAAAGAAATGAATTGTGGCTTGCAATAAATAGGTGTACTGCTCCAAGGGTATTTCTGTTTGAATTATGGAACTTTTCTTTCATTGTTTGGGAATCAGGACTTATCTGCTTGGCTTCACTTTATAGTCCCCTCACTTTATGGTCTGGCTGGGTGTCTTAGCTGCTGCTGAGACAAACTATAATTCAATGTTAGATGGAGAAGCTCAGTTCACTGATTGATTGTGGATCTCAGATTTGCCAAAGATGGCCAGGAAAGTGGTCAGAACTGCTGACAACATTGTTTTAATTCACTACCACCTGCACTAAGAAGGAAAACTTTTTGCTGCTTCCTTTGGTGGAGCTTTGGCTCTTTCAGTGTTCCAGCTAGAGAAAAATCATCACCATCAACCAGATTAAAAACCTACTGAGCTTCAGACCTGGCTTGGAGAGAAAGGAAAAGAAGAAACTCATTAATCAAGAAAGTCTTGAAAGAGAAGTGCCATTTCCTCCAATCCTCCCTCTGTGTGTGTGTGTAATACATATCCAGTCCATATGCAGATTGGTAAAATCAAGCAAAGCCCATAATGTGAGCACATACATTTTTTTTTCTACAACAGAAAATTAATGCAGTTAATTGTGATGCATTTCAATCTCCAGTTTTGATCCTAATTCCCATAACCCAAACACTTGGATCATTTTCCTTTGCCATTAATTATCTCTCACTGATAATTAAGCAACCTCTCTATTTTCCTTTTCTATCACCCTAGAAAGTTGCTGCATCAGATAGTTTTAGGTTGCCCATGTATTTTCCTCCCTTTCTATTCCTTGCTTTTCCATATTGCCTGGACTACTATTCAGTGCTATCTGCAGAATTCCTCTGCATTGTTTTGCTTTGTTATAAAATAAAAAAAAGGTGATTTTCCATAATAGCTGTCAACCAGGGCATTCCCATGCACAGAATTCAGCTGCAGTTCATTTCTTAACAAATCTTCTTTTGCCTCTCTCACCACTCCAGATGGTTTATTAAAACTTCAGGCTAGCAGAACTTCTCCCAGCTCTTGTGTTTGCCCTTTTAGCTCTGAGCAGCAATTAAAAAAAAAAGATTTCAAGAAAACTCTATGATTTTTTTTATTTCAATCATCTTTTGATTTCGTTCTCGAAGGTTTTTTGTTATTTTGGTTTGGTTTGGGGTTTTTTTTATTCTGCATATAGGTTCAATATTTTTCACTAGAAACTTCATCTTAATGTGACTGAAGTCAATGAAAGCCTTTGAGGGGAAGTTTGTAAGCTCTGAAGTGAATCCAAATCTAGCAGCTGAGCCAGCTCCCACTCTTTTAACAAAAGTCAATAAGTCTTTAAAAGAAACCCATGTACAGGTTATGCTTTGACACATGCACACAAAAACTCCCAAACCTAATCCAGTGTGTCTTTATAACTAAGATGAGCACACAAGGCAGAGGCTGTCACATTTTTGCAATGCTTTGTTGCCTACAACCTTCACCCCAGGAAAGTTTAGAAAAGAGAGAGTGCCAGCTTCATTTTTGTAGCAGGCAGAATTGCTCCTTCTTTTACTGCTGTTAGGGACCTTAAATACAGTTTCCCACTGAAATGTTTTGATATCTTTCCTCTCTTTTCTTCCTGTTCTATTTGAGCAAGAAGCTTTATTTGAACAAGAGCTCTTTACCCTCATCACAGTGGTGTTTGTTGGGTTTTTTCTCATTTCAAGCTTCTTGTTCACCAATATAAAAGCCAGAGGTCTTGCTGCCCCTGCCATGAGATTTGCTGATTTTTTGCCTTTTGCTGAAGACAGCTCAGGAAGAAGTGTTCTCCAGAACTGGGATGGTTCAGCCAGGAAAAGAGAAGGATAAAGTAAGATTTTATCAACGTGTATAAATATCTGAAGGGAGGGGGCAAAGAGGACAGAGCCCAGTTCTTTCCAGTGGTGTCCAGTGACAGGACAACAAGCAATGTGCAAAAAAACTGGAACTCAGGGACATCAGGAAACAATTTTTTTTTAATGTGAGAGTAGCTGAGTGGTGGAACCAGCTGTCCTGGGAGGTTGTGGGGTCTCCATCCTTGGACTTATCCCAAAGCCATCCAGACACCATCCTTGGCAACTGGGTCTTAGTTGCCCTGCTGGAGCAAGGGGCACATGATGTGCAGAGGTTCCTTCCAACCTCAAATATGCTGTGATTCTGTGAAACATCAGCATGGAGCATACCAGGCCTGAAATGTGAGGATGCTGAGCACCTTTAGGGCCACACTAGAATGAATATTTATTGCCAAGAACCATTAAAAAAAAAAAAAAAAAAGTCAGATTAGGTTCCCCATATCCAGTGGGGTTCTCAAACTGTAGCACCCCCAAATATCATAGGATTTGGAGCAATTTATTTTTTTAAAATGTCTTTGCTCTCTTACTAAGCCTCTTATCTCTTTCCCCCTCGCTCTTCTGCAGTGAGAAATAAACACACCTTTGCCTGGCAAACTTCTATGAACTGAAAAATAAACATGTAACTGAAGGCATCCTTGGAAATGTTTACAGATGCTCAGTAACCCCGTGAAGACTCTCGTGTCCCCTCATGTCCCTTTGAATGTAATGGAAGTTGACACTGAATTCAATGAAGTGTGAATTTCCCTCTCAATTTCACCAGCACTTTCTCTGGATTTATTATGCCTGTGATTCCCTGCAGTAGCTGTAAATAGGGTTATAATACAGCCACTAACTCAGCCACTGCATTTCAAGTGAGAAGTTAGAGACCCAAGTCCTTTGCCATTAGCTGACTCCAGCTCATGAGATGCAACTCTCTCAGGATCTGTCTTTTATTTCTCATTTGTTTCATTTATTTTCTAGAAGCATCTTACAAGTAGAAAGGGTGAATCCCTCTCCTTTAGGGAAATATCAGTAAAAATATACTATAGTATCCACCAGAAAGATGTCAGCAGCTCCAGCTGACTCCTGTGTTAGGAGCAGTGGGTTTTGGTTTCTACTCCCACGTTGCAGGTGACAGAACAAGAGGAAAAAGCCTCAAGTTGTGCCAGGGGAGGTTTGGATTCAATATTAAGAAAAATTTCTTTATGGAAAAGGTTGTCAGGCCCTGGGCAGTGGTGGGGTCACCATCACCTGAAGGGATGGATGTAAAAGCTGTGTAGGTGTGGTGCTGAGGGATTATAGTGTAGTGGAGAAGGTGGAAATGCTGTGTTAATAGTTGGACCTGAGGAGCTGAAAACTCCCAACCAAAAGAATTCCAAGATGGTGAATCACTGCCATAGAGTAGACTCAGTAATATGGATTCCTTCTTTTTCATCTTTGTGTGAGTGGAAGTTAATTAATTGTCACCACTACTGCAGTCCTGGATGACTTGTGGTGTGGTTTTTGGACTCCAAGTCCCTTCTTGTCCCTTCATGTTCAGCCTTTCAGGTCTGGCATGTTGAGGTTTTAACTTGTTATCCTTCTAATCCCACCCCACTGCTTGCTGCCCTGGATGGTATCCTAGCAAGCAGGTGCCTGGAAAGTGCCTGGAAGGGAAGGGAGTCAGATATCTGTCACTGCCTCTGCTGAGCTCTGAGGAGTGACAAGAAGAGTGACACTGGGGTAGAGGCAAGCAGGGAATGGAAGGGAAGAGCAGAAATGCCACTGCCCTGGGTCACGTTTCAGAGTGAAGCTGAGGGCAGAGGGATCTCCTCCTCAGCCTGGCACGGTGACAATCCTGTCCCTTTGCCAGAAACCAAGCTGAGAGGCTGGGGAAAGGAAGAAGTGCTGAGTGGGCATGGAGTAAAATCTCATCTCTGCTGGGGACCTCCAAGAGATGAGAGCTACTGTGAGAGCTGGTGTCTCCTGCCAGGAGAAGGGGATGGCCCTCATTAAACTGGTTTTTCTTTTTCTGGTTTTGGTTTTCATAAGCTGCAGCTATGCAGCAAAGCCCTATTCAGATCAACTGAATATTAGTGCTGAAATCCACCCACAAGAACAAGTGTTTTGCTGAAGAAGGATGGACTTCAGCTGCATGAAGTTCTGAGTCAATATTCTAGCCGTGTAATTTCCCATCATTCAATGTGAGGCACCTCCTTCTGCCTTTGGTTCTGAATAGTTTTATCCATATCATGGGGAAGCCTGTGTTCATCCCATGCCTCACTACATCTTATTATGAAAATGTAGTGCCACCCTGTAACCTTGCTGGAGGGAGAGTTTCAAGCTAATGCAAGAAACGTGGCCTCCCAAACTGATAAAAAATATTTTAAAGCAGCTCTCTCTGCTCACCCTGACACAGTCAGCACCACTGGAATTCCATTCTTTAGCTGAAGAGAGGTGGAGTTTATATCTTTAACTGTTAATACCCAGTCTCTAAATCTGCTTGGAATTTTAGGAATTTAGTTCTCAGAGTTTCAGGTCATATGGCAATTGTCATGATGCCTGATCGAGTATTTTACACGTTTCAGAACCTGAATTTGTACGAGCTTGTGGACTGAAGAGCAATGTCTGGGAAATACTGTGCATGTTTGTTTGCTTCTGCTGAAACTTCACAAAAAACTTCAGACCCACTCCTCCTCGAAAAGCATTAAAAGCTAAAATTAAAGACTCAGCACTTTTCAAAAGCCCGTTCTGGTCTGAGCTCTTCAAAGCAGGAGAACTTCACCAGGGCAATAAACAGTCAGACATTCCCTCTGAGCCTGATAAAACCTCCTGAGGTCTGCAGGGAGCTACTCCTCTGGAGTAATATTGTACCTACTCCATCACTGCTAGCACTGCATCTGCAGTCCTAGAGCCTGCTTGGAAATGTTCGGGCAAGATATTACCAGTCTCTTTGACAATAACCATTTTGTCTCATGTAAAAGATCTATGTAGACTGCACTGTGTGCTCATAATAGATAGAGGCCAGCAGTTTTTCTTCCTCCAGTGTTGATAGTCAGGGTGTCTGATGGTCTGAGCAACTGCAATATATGTGTAAGCAGAGGGAAAAGGAAAATCTATGGGAAGCTGTAAAAACATTATGTGCAGTCTCTGAAGGAGCTGAAATAATTCTGGGAAACATATTCTGCCTTTCTTCATGAAGTCCCAACCTTTGTATTTCAGTACCAAAGTGTATTTGGCATAATTACAGTACGGGGAAACTTGGAAGAAATGGGAAAGTGGCACTAAAAAGAGAGGTACTGGGAATACTGTGAGCAAAGGCAAAAAAGAAAATAGTATTGTTTCTGCAAAGAACACTCTGTGAGTAACAAATGCAGAAAGGGGAAGTCTACTTCAATTCACTGTGGAACTGTTGTGCTGTATGTTGGGAGGAGTTTAGTTAGGACACTTATTATGAGATCCATATTATTTGCTCTGTAACTGCTCCGTGGTATGAAGAATTAATGGAAGAGTTTAGATTTGGCTTAGAAGTCTACTAAAATATCTGTATTTTTTTAAGGATGAGCATGATGACAGAGTTAGGGTTTGACTCTGCAGAGATGGTTTGAAAGGTGCTCTTGGGCTTGTGAAGTACAGAAGCATCCTTGGAATCTGTGTAGCTCCAATGCTCATGCCATGCCCCCTCTGACTTAGGAAAAAGCCAAGAAGAAGAGGAGAATACACATTTTCTGAGCAAATCCCCTTGCTGTTGGTTAATCTGTGTACCTGGTATGAGCCCTGAGTTTTCCAGAGTGTTTGCCTTGTGTGGATGCAGAGCTGAGGGGATGCTCTTCTCTCTCTCACCCTCCCACCCCAGTAACTTGAGCAGCTTCCTTAAGTCCTTTTCAAGTGGAGATCATTTACCTCCAATTTCAAGGAGATCATTTACCTCCTCACATCCTGTCTGGAGTGCTTTCTGCTCCCTCCACCTGTGGGTGGGCAGCAGCTGCAGGTTCCTGCTCCACTCCCTCTCTCCTGGGGACTCCTCCAGTGCCCTCCCAACACCCCAATTTTTTTTTTTTTTTTTACAAGGGACACTGAGGCTCAGGAACAGCACATCCCAGAATGCAGGAGGAAACGTGGGCATCTTGAGGTTCCTGTTTGAGCCATAACAGCATCTTCACTGACACTACCCCTGCTTTGGTCTGAGCCACAAGAAAGGAAGAAATAAAATGTTTAGCACTCCTGCAAGGAGGGGTGCTGCATGCACAGCTTGGATACAGCAGGTTCAGGCCAGCCCCAGCCTCCTGAATATTAAAATCAGAGAGGACACCAAGCTGAACAAGTGCTTTTTTTAATATGTCATAATTTGGGCTCCTCTGCTGGTTTTCCCTTTCTCTCCCTGGAGCCCCAGCTTACTTGACCTGTGTTATGCTGCACATTTTTGGGTAGAAACACCACAGAAAAGCCTCCTACCCACAGTGGTCTCAGTGATCTGGGTCTGTCTGGGGACAGAAATGTGCTGATAGGATCTGAAACAAAGGGCTTCCCTAATGTTGGGGAAAATGCCAAATCATGGCATGAGAAAAGGAGAAAATCTCTGAGTACAACTTTCTGTTTTGAATAAAATAAAGCAGGAGAGATAAAAAGCTGTCTATACAAATACAAACCAGATTTTTTTCTAGCCATGAAGGTGCATCACTGTGTGCCAGAGAGGTAGATTCTCTGAATTTTGAAAGTAGTTTTTTTTTTATATAGCCTAGGGTTATCTTCAGCCTCCATCACTGGACCAGGACCACCTTGGGACCAAGAGCCAGAGCATTTCTTTGTGACTTTGTGCTAGGTGGGAAGTTGTTTTAAGAGGGCAACTATTTCCCAAGCTGCAGAGAGAGAGGATAACAGAAACAAGGAGAGCTTTGCCTCTCAGGCAATGCTTCAAGTTAAACTTTTCATAAAATTCTTCAGATGGACAGAATCCTCCTCATTTGCAAATGATCCACGTGTGTTCTGGGCCCAGCTCCCCTGATGAATTCCTGTGTTTATGCATCCCAATAGATTTGTTTCTCTCTCCCCTTCACACATTTCAATTTCTATAACATTTTTACATTATATATGATATCCATAGCCTGCAAAGGGACAGATAGATCAAGAAAAGAGCTTTTTCTCCTTGCTTGTCAAAACAAGAAGAAACAGCATTTCTCTTTTATTATTGTTTGTTTGGGGTTTTTTTGCTTGTGGACAGACAATGTGTGATAGAAACAGAAACACAGCAATTATATTCATTTTTTTTGCCTCTCACAGCAAGATATGGTTCTTATGAGAAGTTCTCAGTGCCTTCTAGCTGGTGGAACAGTGTGTTCTAAAATATATGAGAGACACTTTTAACTCTTAAAAGGAAAAAAGGAAAGTGGCAGCAATAAAAATGCTGACAGTGACAGTGTCTGAGTTCACTGACATTTGGCAGCAGTCAATATGTGATGCCCACTCTAAAAATATTTTGGCTTTTGGAAGATTTAAAATTTTTAGTTTCCATGGATGCTGATTCTCTTCAGATTAGGTGAGTTGGAAAACTCAGAGAAACTTTGAGAAATTACTAAAAGAACAATAAATATTTAAATCTCAGAAACTGGGCAGGAGCAGATCTGCAGCAGCCTAGAAAATCAGAAGGATAGAGGCTATGGCTATTCCTGCTGCAGATGTATTGCTGGTTGCTTTGTCTTCAGGCAAGAAGAAAAATTTATTGCAAACATTCTGTACCTTCTTTTTGTGCAGCTACATGAATTAGGAGTGTCTCCACTGAGAGTTAGAAAATTATCTCAGTTAGTGGAAAATCAAGTCGTGGTTTTGCAGAAATGAGGTGTCCAGAATGTTTGTGTTGAACTTCAAGAACTCTATTGAACAACATTGCAACTTCTTTTTTTTTAATTTGTGTTTGGTACAGAGGGTCAGAGAGAATCAGCATTGATGTCAAATGTCCTCCATTAAGAAAAAAAAATCCACAAAAAAAATAGCAAGAGAAATCAAACAGTGCTGGGTTTGATTACTTACTATAATTAATCACTTTTTATAAACCAGGGCTGTTTGAAGCATTTAGATGAATTTATAAATTCTGATGCACACATTTCTCTTCATCCCTTTGAGCCTCAACACAATGTTTACTTTTGGAGCACCAAAACCTTATCCTCAAGATATTTTTCTGAGGATTCTTCTTTGCAGACCTACAGCCTGGGCCAGAAATAGAAATTACCAAGTACCACAACAAGAACTCTCACCATAACAGTCTCAGTCCATCTAAAATCAAATCCTGCCCCCCAGGATGAAGGATCAGTTCAAGTCTGAGTCCTAACCAGTCTGAGACTTGTTTTCAGCAACAGTGTCCCCAAAATTGCATTTCTTATTCATGACTACATCTGAATAACTAAAAGCACAATGTCACCCTGCCACCTTAACCTTCTCATAGGGAACACATCACTTGGCTCATGGACAACCAAGCCTTTTGTATCTTTCTTCTTTTTAAGAATACATAATGAGGTTTTTTTGGAATTTCGCCCACACTCTTAAAGATTTTCCCTGGAGAAGGAAGAGAAGAGAAGAGAAGAGAAGAGAAGAGAAGAGAAGAGAAGAGAAGAGAAGAGAAGAGAAGAGAAGAGAAGAGAAGAGAAGAGAAGAGAAGAGAAGAGAAGAGAAGAGAAGAGAAGAGAAGAGAAGAGAAGAGAAGAGAGGAGAAGAGAAGAGAAGAGAAGAGAAGAGAAGAGAAGAGAAGAGAAGAGAAGAGAAGAGAAGAGAAGAGAAGAGAAGAGAAGAGAAGAGAAGAGAAGAGAAGAGAAGAGAAGAGAAGAGAAGAGAAGAGAAGAGAAGAGAAGAGAAGAGAAGAGAAGAAGAGGGGAGAGGGAGAGGGAGAGGGAGAGGGAGAGGGAGAGGGAGAGGAAGAGGGAGAGGGAGAGGAAGAGGAAGAGGAAGAGGAAGAGGAAGAGGAAGAGGAAGAGGAAGAGGAAGAGGAAGAGGAAGAGGAAGAGGAAGAGGAAGAGGAAGAGGAAGAGAAGCCAAGCCAAGCCTGATTTTGCAGGAGAGTTGCAAAGTGTGTATGAGAACTTTGCTACAGAGCCTCAGACAGGCTTTGGGTGAGTTCTGGAATCCCCAAAAAGAGATTTTACTGCAGGGATCACAAGCTGAAAGATTGCTTCTTTTCTACCTCTGTCTTGTTGCCAAATATTGTGTTTATATAAGTGATGATGATCATAAAAAAAAAAAAAAAATTGACAAATGAAGAGTAGGAAACTTAGATAAATATTTCTTAGCGTGAAAGTGGCTTTTCAGTTCCAAAAAGAGGAGTACAAGAGAAAGGACACAATTATTTGATCCTCTAAAACATGTAATTCTTTTTCATTCTCAGATGAAACAGCAGAAGTTTTTAATATTCAGCTATTCCCCTGATGGCTCTAGAGCATTCATGACAAATCAAAAGTTCCTAAATGAAGCATTTGTGTACAGTCCTTTTGTGCACTGTTAGTCACAAAGATATAAAAGATGACAGGAAAACAGGGAGTGTGAGCAATAACTGCAATTTTTTTTTTAATGTAGATGGCTCAGTTGTGTGCCAGGCTACCAGTGCTTTAGCTTCAGATCGTGCAGGTTTACATTTATAGCAAGTATTTGTTTTCATCTGATGAATGTAAGTAACACAATCACGAGGCAATGAAGGCAGTAGATTGGTACTTGCCATAATTTTGTTTGTTACCTTTTTTCCTTGCCTAAAAAAATGCACTTGGGAACTGTGAGTGTGAAGGATTATTATTTTTTCCCTGACTAGTGGCACTAGTGGTTAATAAAGATCTGAAAAAGTTTTATTAATGAAAAACCTTTTATTTTCTCATCTAGCCTTTAGTCATTTTTCACGCACACATTAAAGAGAGCCAAGTGGAAAGAAAGTTGTCAAAATGTACATGCACACCAAAAATAACCTGCAAAGTCTTAAAAAAAGATTGCTGAGGTAATAGGGATAACATTTTTAGATTGTAAGGATGAAAGGTGAAGAAACATAGAACCTTTGGGAAAGAAAAGTTCCCTTTAAACCTTTTCCCACCTCTTCCTGCACCACGATAATCTTCTTTTGGTTGTAACATTATTTAGCTGGAACATAACTTGCTCTGGCAGTAAAGTCAGTTCAGTTTTCTCAAAGGCCACATACTTCTAAGAAACTGCACCCAATAAATATTTGGGTCTAGGTGTAGGTTATACCTAGGACAGAAGAGCCACCATATCCCCTCTAGCTGGTAGAGCTCTACAAAAATAGGTCCTTGCACAGATTTTGAAATGTCACCTATTTCCAAAGTTGACTTGACAACTCTGGAAAGAAATACAAAAGCTGGGGGATTAAACCCACAGAGTTTGATAAACATTAAGACAATATAATTGACCTTTCCTTTCAAACACAAGTGCTGGGCAAGAATTCATTTTTATGGATCAACTCCAGAAATTTTTGATTGCTCCCTCCTAGCCACAGAGCATCTCTCCTAGAGAACTTTGGAGATTGACAGTTTTAGTGGGTATCTAAAGTGCCTGCAGATCATTTAGGGAAGAAAATCCCCAAATCTTTCAAGGGGAAGTAAAAAAGTACCATTCAGATGGGGATTGGGTGTTCCTGCATAGGTAGGTTCACTACAATTGGCACATAGTTACACGAAGCAAATGGGATAACAAGAGGATTTATGAGGCCAACAAGTGGCAGCTCCTGTGTGTTGATATTTCCTAAAAACTGCCAAAATCAGGTGGTTTGTAACAAGATAAACCACAGGAGATTCCATAATTGCTACTCATAAAAGAGATATGGAAAGCATTTTGCCATTAGTGAGATGTGAGCTGCATCACTGTGTACCTACAGTCACCATGGCTGCCATCTTGACAGAGGCTGTTCTGCTGCTGCAGGTGGAAGAGGGACAAGATGCCTGTTGGGAAGAAATTCCTCATCAGGAAACCTAAGGAGAGGCTGCTTGTCCCCAAGCAGGCACATCTCCACCTGCAGGGAAGAGGATGAAGGGACAGTGGCACTGGTGACAGTGCCATCTGAGTAGTTGTGGTGTGGAGGCTGTGTCTGAGCATCTCATGCTCAGGTCCCTTAGAGAGGAACCAACTCTATTAAAAGTTTCCTCAGTCTGGATAAATCTCCTGTCATAGAATCATGGAATGGGTTGGAAAGGGACTTTAGAGATCAGATCCCACAGGTTGCTCCAAGCCCCATCCAACCTGGCACTGACATTTCCAGGGATGGAGCAGCCACAGCTTCTCTGGGCAACCCGGGCCAGGGTCTTCCCACCCTCAAAGGAAAGAATTTCTTCCTAATATCTGGTCTAAATCTCCACTCTTTCAGTTTGAAGCCATCCTCCCTCTTCCCATCACTCCATGACTTGTCCAAAGTCCCTCCCCAGCTTTCTTGGAGCCCCTACAGGTACTGGAAGGTGCTCTAAAGTCTCCTGTATTCAAGACCTTTCTGTTGTTTTTATATAAACTCAGTGAGTTTTTTAGGTCTCATTGCATTCTACTGTGTGTTTTGAATATTTATTGTATTTTTACTATATTACTTGTGAATATATCCAGTAAAAATCATCCTGCTTCAACCCCTCAAGGTGCTGAAAGATGTAGCTGTCCACTTGCCAGCATTGTTTGACTTTTTTTGCTCCTGAATTTTTCTGTAGGATGGATCTAGGCTGGTGTGCAACACATTTTTAAAAATATAAAATAAACCACAAAGCACTGCCATAAATACACCCCTTTCATCCCACCTCCTTTTGAAAAAGAAATGAGAATGAGAAGGGGGGTGAAGAGCAAGAGGAAATAAATTAGGGAATAATCTCATCCTGAATTTGAATGTTCAACAAGAGAAACCAGTACGAGATGTAGAGAAAAAACTAGGAGGAGCAGAAGTAGGTCTCATTTAAAAGTACATTCCAGTCAAAAATACCTCCCAAGTTTCATGTCAGCCTTGTAGTTTTCCTCTAAAAAAAGAAATCAAGCAAGCAGCAGTCATTTAATAACAAAGAGTGACCTATTTTGGAAATAAAATTAATATGGAAGTGTTCTTCTGAGAATAGGAACATTTTTAATGAACCATTTCCTCACCATTTCATGGACCAGTTCCATGATGAGCAGTTAATAATTCTTATTTTGAATCCCTCTACATATCTCACAGAATCCAAACTAAATTTCTGGTGCTTGGGTGTCTCCTGAAACTGCTTTCTTATGTACCAAATTTTCATTAAAAATATTTCCATGTTACACACAGAATTTTCAGGATAAACTTCCACAGGCTTTAAACAAGATGTAGTCACAGATCTTCAGGTCTTCTGAAATATTTTGGACTAAATGAAACATGGTGCAGCTAATGAGGTAGATCTAGGAGGAATCCTGATTTAGCATGCTCAGATGTTAAATGGTGACATCTGAGAGAACGTTTAGTGGAAAACAGAAAAAAAATTATAATGATTGACAGGTCTTAGGATATCTGCTAAGAGATTAATGAAACTGATTGACTCCATCATCTACTTATCTGCTACACCAAATTATTTGTAAGCTTTGCAGAGATATGTTGGGACCAAATGTTATTTTAATCTATCACAGGAGGTAGGCTGTTTTCCAAACTAGCAGTACAATTAATCATTATTAGCAGAGAGAAGCTGCTGATATTGTATGTTAATAATATGATGTTAGTGTTAATAAAACAATCACTGGGACATTAATCTATTGATGAAATGTGGGGAATAGATCATGCCTGGAGTAAGCAATGAGTATGATTTACCAATTGATGTGTGCAGGACACTGTTTGGGGATGAAACTGACAGGATTAGAGAATGGAAAATGCTTTTGTGAGGTGAGATTTTCATCACTGTTCTGTGTCTCAGAAAGCAAGGGCTCTGTGTGCCAGGAACAGAAAGATTCAGCTTTGGCAGACATATTAAGGGATGATCAGCAATAATAGTGCAACTGTATCATGTGTCCTTACTGTACAAAAATGCATTATTTCTCACAGTAACTCTGATAATTTACCTAGAAGAGTTTAGAAGGAAGAGCCAGAATAAAATTATCATGAGTGTGTTTACTTTTATCTCTGCCTTTCTCCAGCAGCTATCTCCTTCTCCCTGAGTAGCCTGAGTATAAAAATCCTTCTAGTCCCTGGACAACCACTCTTTTTATCTCCAGTTTCCTGACCAATGATAATTTTGAAGTTGTTTCCACGGGCATTTCTCTTAGTGAAATGTTATTCAAACACCAGTGGCCTCAGTCCTAAAAGATGAGTGCTGAGGCCCCAGCAATACCAGAGAAAGCTTCTTTAAATCCAACCTTTTGCCAAAACCTTTGCCATCCCTTTAGCAGTGCTTCCAAGGCTCCATGTCCTGACTCACCATTAATGCTCCTGTGCTGGGATGATGATGCTCAGGGATGTCCAAGGTGCAGGGTGACCAGGGGGCTGTAATCAAATCCACAGCTTGAAGAAGAGGATGAGATGGAGCTGAAAAGGTAGAAGAAGGAAGGGACTTCAGGTGGGAATAGCAGGGACATTGAACTTTATACTTAAGGGGTTTGTTTACTAAAAGTTTCTTTAAACCTCATATATAAGAAGTTTTCTATACCTTTTTCTCTCCTGGTTACTGTTCTGATTTTTTTTTAAAGTTAAATAAAGATAAACTGCTTATTCTAAAAGTCAAAGTGATACTGAAACAAACAAAAAAAGTAGGGTTGGTTTTGTTTTAGCAGTTTATCTTTCATTTGAGAGATAAGATTGAGGAGATAACCTGCTGTAAGCTGGTGTTTGATTGCTGGGCTGCACATCACATGGAAAGATTTGAGAGTTTCTTTAGGAATCAGTTTTGTCAGAATTTTGTGGAAGGATTTGCAGTCTCTGGCCAAAATGCTGATGACTGCTACAGATGCCAAAGGGCTCTGGCTTTGCATCTATTACACACAGAGACAATGGTTGGGTTTGAATTAATTTCTGTGCTTTGGCATAATCTCATGACATGGAGAGGATTGGAAGTTAAAAGCCTGTGTTCTCTTGCATTGCTTTTATTACAGGCCAGAAAGTTTGGTTAGCCATAGGAGGCCTTAAAGCACAGGAGATAAAACCACAAATTCATTCGTATTCTCTGAAGTCCTGTGATGCAATTTTAAAAAAAAAAATTAAAAACTAAAAAAATTAAAAAAAAAGGAAAGGAAAGGAAAGGAAAGGAAAGGAAAGGAAAGGAAAGGAAAGGAAAGGAAAGGAAAGGAAAGGAAAGGAAAAAGGAAACGAAAAAGTGAAAAAGGAGAAGGGAAAAAGGAAAAGGATAAGGAAAAGGAAAAGGGAAAAAAGGAAAAGGGAAAAAAGGAAAAGGGAAAAAAGAAAAGAAAAAGGAAAAGGAAAAGGAAAAGGAAAAGGGAAAAAGAAAAGGAAAAGGAAAAGGAAAAGGGAAAAAGAAGGAAAAGGGAAAAAAGAAAAGGAAAAGGAAAAGGGAAAAAAGAAAAGGAAAAGGAAAAGGAAAAGGAAAAGGAAAAGGGAAAAAGAAAAGGGAAAGGGAAAAAAGAAAAGGAAAACGAAAAGGAAGATAAAAAAGGAAAGGAAAAGGAAAAGGAAAAGGAAGATAAAAAAGGAAAGGAAAAGGAAAAGGGAATAAAGAAAAAGAAAAGAAAAAGGAAAATGTAAAAGAAAAGGAAAGTTGTAAGGAAAGGAAAAAGGAAAAGGAAAGTGAAAAGGAAAAGGAAAGTGAAAAGGAAAAGGAAAAGGAAAAGGAAAAGGAAAAGGAAAAGGAAAAGGAAGATAAAAAAGGAAAGGAAAAGGAAAAACAAAGAAAAATAAGAAAAAGAAAAGGAGAGAGAAAAGAAAAAGAGAAGGGAAAGAAACTCAATTAGCTGATGGGAAGATGGGGACCAGCACATAAATGTGTGTGTTTAAATCTCAGCACTTGGGCAGCAGTGGTTTCTGCTGCAGAACACAACAATGTGTCACTCAGTGCCAGTTTGCAAAGTGCTGGATGGAAAGCAGCCTCTGTGCTTCTGCCAGCCTGGGCTTTATGTGGGTCTATTTCTGATTTTGCTGACTGTATATTAAGCAGTTTTGTGGGATAAATACTGATGTTTTCTTTTTGTGGAGATTAGAGAGTGGCATGCTCTGAAGTCTGGTGAAGTAGATTACTGAAACCACTATTCCTTCTCGTGGATTTTTATTATTATTTGGATTTTCCAGAATCATCACCTTGCATCTGCTGTCCTTTCCCTTCTGTCAACTCTGGCAAAAACTGATAGCCTGGTGTGTTGCCTGAATGAAATGAAGTTTTTCACTTCCTAGGCTACTCCAACTTTATGTTTATGAAAAACAGAGGAGTTTGGGTCGAGATTTTTGGGCAATCCAAGTGAGAGATTATTGCTCCCTGTCTTCTCATGAATGACAATGCAACACGACTTGGCTCCTATTTTAGATCAGGTCATCCTGGATACCAAGAAAATAATTAGATGTTACAAACTCCTGTTATTTGCCCTTTCAGAAGCAGGTTAGATTTGATAATCTGTTTATCCAAGGGCATTTTTTGAAACCCTGCATACCAAGGCAAAGAGAGATCCCCTCTGTGAAAGCTTCATGTGCAAGTAGCATCATTATTGCCTTGTGCTTGTCTTTTGCCCTTCTGATTCCACCTGAGAAAAGAAACAATCGTAGCAAAACACTATGATAAAACTTATTTCTATCCTCCCTTTGGTGGAAATGTCAGCATTCTGATTAGACCCTCCAGCTGAGGAAAAAGCTTTCAACCAAACAGATAAACATGTGAAGTGGGTTTAGGTGGTTAAGGAAGCTTTGACATAAATTTCAATAAAGAAGAGATAAAGCTCTAAATCTGTGCTTGTGCCTTTGTTGTCTTCACACACTGAAAAAAAAAAAATAAAAAAATTCAAAACAACAATTTCCCTTCCAACTCCCTGGTAACCAGGAGTTACCTCTGTCTGTACCAGGCCCACAGTCTCATGGGTGGCTCTGGAGGGATTTTCTTATTTTATTGGCTCTTTTTCTGAGCTCAATTAAATTGATGGCTTATGACCACCTTGTCCCTTCCATCAAAGACTTGGTATTCAAGGACTACACTGAAGGACTCTCCTCCAAACCAGAGAGTTATATGGAGCCAAAAAGAAATAAATGGTAAATACAATAGCAGATGGTTTATATCAACTTGACAGCATGTTTTTTTGGCCAGCACCCAAAGCTACAAACTCCTGAGTTGGAAGCTTGAGCTGTTGTTGTTTGAAGTTGGGAGCTGGGGCTCAGGAAGCCACAAAGCTCTGCAGCTGCTCCTTGTGCACCAGGCTGGAGCAGAGCTCCAGGTCAGTGTCCAAATAAAGTGAAAAATGATCTGAGAAGGTGGTGTGTGTTCAAACAAGGAGATAGGAGTGGTATCTTAAATTAAATACTTGTATGCAAAATAAAAGGAGTGGACTGATCTGGTAGAAATGCCAAAAAAGTTTCATTACTTTTGAGGAAAGACTCTGACCACACTTCTACAGCAATTATTTTCACTTCTTACCAAAGGATTAAAATATTTTAAGTGTGCCACGTGGATGAGCTTTTTGGGTTGGGAGTTTTCACAGGCAGACCCACGAGCATGTCAGACCATTCTAAGTTAGATGGAGACCTTCTGAAATTTCAGTTTGCCACAAACAAAAAACCTAAACCCAGCACGTTCAAAAAGAACATATAAAAAAAAAAAAAAAAAAAAAAGAGTCCCCTTCTCCAGCTATCTGCAAGAACAAGTCTGATAAAGGCATTAAAATGTTCTGAATCAGGCCCAAGCCAGCTGTACAAGTGTTGTTACTGCACCACCACCAAATCCAGCTTGGATTTGCCATCTTGCAGCATTTGTCATGCACAGACTGAAAAATGCCCCTGAAATGTCCCAGCTGCCACAGAAGCATCATCATTTATTCCTTCCCTTCAGAAAGAGATGGCTGTTAGAAACCTACAGGCTCCTTCAGGAACTGGAGATTTGCCCCCATCTTGGATGTTCTTTTATCCCCCCCTGAGGAGTTTTTTTCTGTTTTGCAAATATTTAGCCTCCTGGTACCAGACATTTTACTGCACAGCTGAAGCAAAGAACCTCAAGGAAAAAATGAAGACAGAAAAAGGGGCTTAATGGTCTTTTTGTAGTTCAAGTTCACCACAGTGGTTGGAGTGGTTGGATGGTGTAGAGGAAGAATGGGAAAATGAAGAGCAGCCAAGCTCCCCATGCAGGAGGAACTCTGAATTCTTCTAAGTTTTCTTCAGTGAATTCCACATGGCAGATATGGACTGAACAAAATCCTCACTTGATCTAAACATAGATGGGATTAAGAGACCAATGGGTGGTGTGATGAAGACAGAGAAATGTGATGCTAGCTACTTAATTTCCTTGTAAGATTTTTATCTGTAAACTGATGGGCTTTAATCATAGTGGCTTGGAGCACTGCTTGTCTCAGGATGGGACCTCTGACCTCTTTTTGACTGTTACAAACACTAAAACAACCTTGAAATGTTTGACAATGGTTTACAATTTACAATCTTGAACAAAAGCACTCTAGAGGGTACCTGGACATCTTACTGCCCAAAGGAGGATTCAGTTTTGAGATCCTTGTGTGGGACAAAGAGAGCCAACCCCTTGAGGAAGACAGAATTTACTTTGCCAGATCTCAGCTTTATCCCTGCAACAAGCTACATGGGAGCTTAAAATTTTCCTGTCTTCCCCCATTTCAGATTCTCTTTGTTGTTTTTCTCCCAATGGGAAATTCTACCCTCCCTGCAGCATTTGAGGATTTCTCTACAGAAGCAGCCAAATGCAGTTCTCTTCTTTTCCTTTTTATTTTCTTCTTTTGTTTGTTTGGGGTTTTTTTTTGTTTTGTTTTTAAAGAGCTCAGGGTATCAGGGGAGTTTCTGACATGCACCTGCTTGAATTTGTCATATATGCAAGTATGAACTGAGCAGAATTTCATCCTCATAGGTTTGGAGCAGGACATGCTGCAGACCACAGGGAAATCTGTTGCTTTCCCAGGGAAGTAAAATAGCAGGAAAGTTTCTAACTGGGCTCAATATCACCTTTCAGCAAGATAATTCCCAGCCCCCCTCTGAAGTCCCTTCTGCCATATGATTTCTACCTCACTCCTCTCTCCTCAACAGGGCTCTTGGATCTGGCTTTTTATTTCTGGTTCTTCCCCTGAGCAAGTTACACCACCCCTGGGCCCACTTCCCCTTCTCTATTTAGCCTGTTTTCTCTGCCAGCTCTTCAGTGTAGCTGCACCATTCCTGGTGAAACCATTTTTTCCAAATGAGGCACAACCATCAGGATAGCAAAGAATTAAAAATGAATCCAGCTTTTCCAAGCAATAAATTTTTCTTAGGTGAAGCAGAAGAAACCAAACCTGCCTTCCACTGGTCAATAAGAGACTCCCTAAAACTCAGAGAAGCAAAGCAGAAAAGCTAACATTTACAGTTCCACAGCATAAATGTGACATTATTGTCTTCAATTGCATATGTAAATAAAGAATAAATTGGCACTTACTGTTTGACATAGAAATGTGCCTGGGTTTGTTGCCATTACCAGAATTTAATGTCCTCTGCTCTGGAGCTGGAGTGGGAAATGACAGTTTGTTAAGGCTGTTAGAATAAGTAACATACTGCTAGATTTGTGAATTCATTGTGTTACAATTAATTCCATCTCTGTAAAAGCCTTTTTTCATGTTTGCTTTAGTCTTTTCTTTCTTTTTTTTTTTTTTTTTTTTTTAATAGTTAGCCAGCAATTAATTTTTTAATCAGGATTCAGATAAAGTGTCATTACCATTCCAGGTCTAATAATGAGCACGATGAGTGCCAGGGAAAGTGGATGTTTGCTTGTCTTTTTGTTCTTTCCCATTCACATTTGCCAGGTTAATTCTGTGTATGCAGCTTTCCATTTGGACTGTATTGTGTACAATCTTAAAGTTAAAAAGCCAGAATACTCTGAATTCCAGTAATCCTCAACTGTACTAAATACAATAGGCTTTCTCCTTATATATTAACTAATTATCTCTGTGCAGCACTCTAGGTGAATTTCAACACAAGCGCTCTAATAATGTAATTAAAAATGTATAAAGGCATTAAAAATGAATTAAAGGGAGATCATACAAAAACTTTCAAATTTGGACTGAATTAAATGACTAGATTTAAGCCCCTTTTAAGTTTTAAAGGACCTGCAGTCAATAGATTAAGAATGTTGAGAAGCCACTGAGACCTCGTTCTGAATAACCTAAGCTTTAAATCAAGTGGAAAATAAAAATTCTCCAGATATCCTGAGGTCTCATGCCCTTACAGGCCACCTTTACTTGGCAAGTAGAAATACTGTGCCAATAAATTTTGCCACCAGTAATGATCATCACTATTTAGGAGGCATTTGGAGGTGGTAAGAGAGAAGCTGAGCTGACTACCTTGCTGCTGAGTTTGAGTCCTGTTGATGGGCCCTGTTTCTGGGTGGTTTTTGGGTGTCAGCACCCCTGAATCTCACTCATGCAGTGAGGCTGATGCAGGGCTCCATGAACCTGGACAGACTGGAGAGTTGGGCTGATCCCAACGGGATGAGGTTCAACACAACAACCCCATGGGGAGCTCCAGGCTGGGCACAGAGTGGCAGAAAGGGAGCTGGGAGTCTGGATTGCCAGGAAGCTGAAGAGGAGGCAGCAGTGTGCCCAGGTGGCCAAGAAGGCCAATGGCATCCTGGGCTGGCTCAGGAAGAGCGTGGCCAGCAGGTCCAGGGAAGGGATTCTGCCCCTGTGCTCAGCCCTGGGGAGGCCACAGCTTGAGTCCTGTGTCCAGTTCTGGGCCCCTCAGCTCAGGAAGGAGATTGAGGTGCTGGAGCAGGTCCAAAGGAGGCAACTGGGCTGGGGAAGGGACTGGAGCACAGATCCTCTGAGGAGAGGCTGAGGGAGCTGGGGGTGTTGAGGCTGGAGAAGAGGAGGCTCAGGGGAGACCTCATCACTCTCTCCAACTCCCTGAAAGGAGGTTGGAGCCAGGGGGGGGTTGGGCTCTTTTCCCAGGCAACTCTCAGCAAGACAAGAGGGCACAAGAGGGCTCAAGTTGTGCCAGGGGAGGTTTAGGTTGGCCATGAGAAAGAATTTCTTTCTGGAGAGGGTGATCAGACCTTGGAATGGGCTGCCCAGGGAAGGGGTGGATTCTCCATCCCTGGAGCTATTTCAAAAGAGCCTGGATGTGGCACTCAGTGCCATGGGCTGGGAACCACGGGGGGAGTGGAGCAAGGGTTGGACTTGATGAGCTCTGAGCTCCCTTCCAACCCAGCCCATTCTAGGATTCTATGATTCTATGAAAGCAGCAGGGGTTGGGTGCATTCCTCCCATCGTTTCCAGCTCCACTCCACACTTCAGCCCAGGCATGCTCCAAGCTTGCACAAAGACTGAAGTTTTGGTTCATCCTGCAATTTATGTGGCCTTCAAGGCAGTTTCCAACAGCACAGGGAGCAGGGGAAGCCCTGGCAGGTCCCATATCCTGGGGATGGTGATGGGGAGAGCAGGCAGCATGTCCCATCCTCACCTTTCCTGCTGGCAGCAGGTGAGGATGGAGGCACAGAGGTCATTTCAAGCTTGAGGCTGATTGAATGCCAGGGGAGGCCACCAGGAGAGCAAAAGCTGCCTGTCTTGATAGTGATTGCTCTGGAAAGTAAAATAATTAAATTAGAACAGGGCAATTCAACTAAAGTATCTATTTTTATAATCAAAACATCATCAGTTTTGTTCCTGAGGTAAACACAGCATCCACTGAGGTTCCCTTTGTCATCTGCAATAGGCCAGAGACTTCTATTTTAGGGGGAAAAAACCCTAATATGTATCTTTCAGTTTTGCCAGGCTTCTGTCTCAGGGCTATAAACTTCCCTTCAGTGCTGTGTGTGACTGGTTTTTGAATTGAGGATGGTAAATGGCCTAAGCCAGGAACTTCATATAAAGACCAAGTGGTCCTGACTGAGAAACTGGCAATAATAATGAACAAATATCTGTAATAAAACATCAAGGTCAAAATGCACCCTAAGTGATATGTGCATGGAGAACACCATAGATAATGTAGAATGCTATTTATCACACTGGACATCTCATTTTTCTGTTACTTCTCCCTTCTTTCAGGTATCTCTATGGATCCAGCCATTTATTTTGTTTCTTCTGATTGTTGTTATTTCTCAGACCTTTTTTTTTAAAGCAAGATGTTTACTCCTCCTTTTGAGAATTTCAATGCAAGAAATATATCTCTATAAAAATCATAGTCCTGAATGTCTGGCAGAGGAAATAACCCAATCATCATGTAAACAGAACAGACTTAAAATACCCAGAAATGCCTTCTGAAGACACTTAGACTGCTCTTTAAAACTGGTGGTAGAAATGGTAACACTGTGTGCAATCACACATGCATATCAGTTCAAAGCCTCTCTTTAAGCTGGATGTGCCAGTTTGCTTATTTTAGTTTTTAAATTAGCTGTTATGAGGATTTCATACATTTGAGCTCAGGGTGGTATCCAAGAGTTTTCCTAGCTGTGAGGAAAATGCCTTCCTTTGGTTCCAGAGACAGAAGCCAGTCCCTGCCACCTCTGAAAAGATTCCCCCTGCTCAAGTCAGGGGGAAGTTTTTCAAAACAAAAGGTGCTTTGCCATCAACTTCTTTTATTTTTTTTTTTTTTTTCTCTCCAGGTTTCATTCAACACTACAAGCTGAGTGCTAATATTTTAAATGGGGAAAGAAAAGCACTAATTAAAAATGCCCAAAACATGCTTTGGCCAAGAATTTTAAGAGGCTTAAAGTGCTGAAAGCCAACAGAGCTTATTGGAGCTGTTTGGGTTGATGGGATGCTCTGGACTGGGGTCTGGATCCCAGGTTGTTCAGGACCCAGGTGGGATAACACCCTTCTCTCTCCTTTTCTTTCTCCTCTCCCCTTTACCTACTGGATGCTGGCTGAGTTTTACTCTGGAGTCTTCTAGTTTTGATGTCAGGATGCACCTACTTGGACTGGGAACACTGGGATACAACTGATTAGTCATCTCCTTTGAAGAAGGAGGATTAAGGAAAACAGAGAGCACCCAAATCCAAAATACATATCCATACCTCTGGAGCAGATCTCTTTTGGAGAGGTGACCCCAGTCCAGACTCATGACCAGCTCTCCCTCCACAGTGTGTCTGGCCAGGATGTTGGGAACCAATCCTTCAGGCACAGCTTCTCCTCCTTGTCTTCCCCCTGTGTAGGCTCCAGGACTTCTTCTACCCCTGGGTATATAAAATACAAGCATTTAGTAGGCAGCAGATAGGTTCTTAACCTTCCAGCCACACCAGACCCATTCCTTACATTAAATTCTCCCTGAGGAGAAAAGTCCCACAAGTACTCCCAGCAAGCTCCTTATTATGATAAAAGGATCCTGTCTCACACTCAGTTCTGCATTTTAGCTAGGAAAGAATGCTCCAGATGGGAAAGTATTGCTAAATTGGCTTCTTCAGAATAATGATAGTGATAATGAGACCTTGCTTCACCTGGAGGAGAATGTCCCACTGCAGAGAGGGCAGAGAAACAGGCAGTGAGATCTTGAAGCAATTTTATGTTACACACACACACACACACACACACACACACAATGACCTTTAAAGACTTTGCCCACCAGGGAGAAGCTACACAGCTAAGCAAGCAGGGAAAACATCTGAACCTGAAGAATTATTTCCTCTGGAAATAGCTCATATATTACTTTTAAAATAGACCCACCACGTTTCAGAACATTTTTCTGACCGTGGTCACGGTTCCCAGTGAAGTTTCAAACCAGCCTGGCATCCACTAAAACAAAATGGGAGACTGTCAGGGAAAGAGGGGCATTATCAAGGAGGCAAAATCAAATCTACTTGGAAGATGGGAAAGCTGATGGAGGGATCTGATACCCTCTCACACCCCTCTGCCCAAGGGTAACACAGTGGAGAAAATGTGAAAGAAGGAAAAGGGGTTACACATGGAGAGATTTTTTTCTGCAGTGGTACCCCACTTCCCTTGCCATCTCTCTTCCTTTGTTTGTTTGTTTTTATTTTAATTTCTTTTATTAGATTGGCTGAATGTGCATGTTCTTGGCTAATATGCATTTACATTCTGCATCTGGCTGCTATAGATCATTTTGATACCATAAAAATCTAATCTGCCCAAATACTGTTGTGTATGTAAAGTACTGAAATAAGTTATCACGAAGCTCTGCAGAATATTTCTGCATCTAAAAAATAATTAGAGCTGCAAGAAGCTGTGAAATGGTGTAAGAATAATCAGTAAACTCTTTAAGTAAGTGAAGATATTTTTGCATGTTCTGGAGAAGGTTTTTGGATCAGGAAATAACAGGTTCTTGCACTAGCAGAAAAAAAAGTAATGCCAAGCATGAAATATCCATGTGGCACAGGTGGGTATCAGGCTGTGGAGATGAGAAAAGCTGATGGAGAGGGAGACTTGAGGGTGATGAGAAGCAGAAATGTAAGGGGGATCCCTGTTTTATCTGTGCTCAAATCCAGGCAAAGGAGCCACAGACAAGAAGGAAGAACTGCAGGAGACAGCTCAGCCAAATGAGGAGGCAGGAAAAAGAAAACAAAGATGGAAGAAACCAGATAAAAGCAGAGTTTCTAGGAAAAATCAGAGGAAAAGAGCTCAGCAAATATGTGTATATTTTACTATTTTTTTTTTATTTGAGAATATATCCAAGGGGTGACTTTATGTGCTGCCCACACTGCCCTTGCCATCCTGGGACACTTTGTCTCCCCTCGATGCCAGGGGGTGCACAGGTTTGTGGCAGACCTGCTCCAGGCATGGAAAACTTCTCCCTTTCCTTCAGGAAATGGCATTTCATGGTTTCACATCCCACATTCTCTGCCTGCAGATAACTCAGCTATCCAAGTCCCAATTATGCAGAGATATCAAACCTGCTGCTCACAACTGGTATTTGTACACCAGGCGTCATTTCAAACTTTATTGTTCCCATTTGCTTTCTGTCTCCAATAACAGGTCTGCCTCCAAACCCCAAAGAATCCTTTAAAACACACAGTTCATTAGCTCTGTTTTGAAAAGCATTGTAAACACTGAAAATGCATCTCAGACATAGATGTCTGGAATTGATAATGAAATTATGGTTCATTCCAGGGTAGGGGGAATCACGAAACAGATATTAATGTGGAACTTGGGTCCCTGAATCATGCAATATTAAGAAAATTCTCAGAAAAAAGTGCCATTAATTGAGTGTGGCTTCCATTTTACTCTCTCTATAGAAGACTCTCAAAAGTGATACTGTTTATCCCAGTATAAAGTGTGCTTTTTCCTCTTTTCAGCTTCAAAACCTATGTGGTTTATATGAATTCCAACCTCCCAAGAGCAGTACCACTTTAGGTTAGCAGAGGGAATAAATTTCGACTGCTTACTGGAGAGTTGTCTTTAAGTTTCTACATGTTACTGTGTGTTTGATGGACATGGTCCTGCCTTGGGGTACTAGAGAGGTATAAACAACTAATTTAGGCCAACAAACCTGGAGGGAATTCAGTCATTGCTTAAACATGTAATTTCCAAATTACTGGTAGTTTACCTGTGTGAAACGTGACCTTTTGCTTTGTCATTTTGAAGAATCAGTGGAAGATAGAATTAGCTGTAATTGCATTTGCTGTTAGTAGGGCTTTTTCTTCCTACTACTACTGCAGAATTAGGAAAAGATTGCTCACACGACCAAGGACAAATTTTTTAGATATGTGTGAGCTACGTATATAAGCTTGCACACTCACATTTCTCTTTACCTGTCCAGCTATCTGTACCAACGTTTTTTTTAAAGCATTAATAATGAAATTTAATGAAATTTAACAAAGTGATTCAGTCCACAGAGAGATTAGATTCCTTCTGATTTCATAAAAGCCAGAAGCTGGAGGAAAGGGAGGACATCAATGCCCGCACGGAGAATAAAGACAAGCTCACCCTTGTGTAGACCTCAGAGAATCCAGGTGGGTGTAAAACTCCTCTTCTTCTCCTCATGCACTCTTTGCAGTCAAATCTTCTTGCAGTCAAATTAATATTCAAAAAGGGGCAGAAATCCCTGGGTTTTAGCTCACGTCCCCCTCCAAAAGTGATGTGCAGAGCCCACGGGCTGCTTGTCCCAGCTGAGGGGGGACCTCCTGGAGTATTGATCCAGACCTGGAGCTTCCCTCCTGGACAGGTTTCCAAGGAAGGAGGGATGTCGAAGATGACTCAAAAAGTGGCTTTTTTTTAACTGAAGAATTTAAGTTGAAATATCTGCCTGGGGTCAGGGGTGTTTGGGATCCAGGGAACCTCCTGTTCCAGCTCCTGGAAGCTCCTCTGGTTCCAGGCCCCAGCTCTGGGTCAAGGCCGAGCAGATGTGGGAAGCTGGAGGTGCCTCTGCCAAAAACAGACTCAAAAAAGGGGAAACTGCAAAAATATATAAAAAAGGGACCTGCAGAGCAGAGTAGAGGACAAAGTGAGAGAGCAATGCCAGAGAAAAGACCCCAAGGTGGGTGAGGAAGGAGGGGGAAAGGTGCCCGAGCTGAGGTTTCCTCACAGCCCCTGGTAA
Source organism: Heliangelus exortis (assembly GCF_036169615.1). Taxonomy (NCBI): domain Eukaryota; kingdom Metazoa; phylum Chordata; class Aves; order Apodiformes; family Trochilidae; genus Heliangelus; species Heliangelus exortis. The sequence goes on from NC_092430.1 coordinate 23,228,812, forward strand.
AATGGCGGCCGCGCCCCTGCAGACATGGAGGAGCGCGGGGGAGCAGTCCCTGAAGGAGCCCGGGACAGGGGTGAAGGTGGATTTGTAGCCCCTGAAGTGTCCCAGGAGGGCAGAGGTGAAGCTGCAGCCATCGCAGGATCCCAGAGAGGGGCAGCTGTGGCTCTACAGCCATGGAGGAGCCCATGTCAGGGGAGGTGACTGTTCCCGCAGTGACTCTGTGGGCAACCCCAGGCTGTTCCTCAGGGACTGCAGCCCACGGGAGGAACTCGCGTAGTGAAATGAGGCAACCAGGTGCCACTGACTCGTGTCCTGGGGGTTCCTGAAGGAATCTCCTGTGGGAGAGACCCCACGTTGGAGCAGGGGAAGGACGTGAGGAGTCCTCCCCTGAGGAGGAAGGAGCGGCAGAAACAGCGTGTGGGGAACTGAGCCTGAACCCCCCGTGTCCCCTGTGCCCTGAGGGGAGGCGGCAGGGAAGGGACCCGGGAGAGGGGAGGAGGGGGAAGTAGATTAAATTAGGGAGTAGATTAAATTAGGGTTTTTTTCCTTCCCAAATTGAACCTATATGCTTTTTTTTGCCTGTTCTGATAACAGGGAATGCAAAGCTCCCTGTCCTTGTGGGGATGAAGGAGCCTTTGGGTGGGTTTTCTCCTCCCTGTCCCACAGTGGGCTGAGGGGGGGAAGCAAGCAGAGGCCCGGTTGGTACCTGCTGGGCCTGAACCCTGAAAATATCTGAAAGAAACTTCAGATCCCTTCTACAGACTTTACCATGTCTGGCATCTTACTGCCTTCATGGGAGTGATCTTGAATAAAGTCATTAATGTCATTTCAGCACTAAAATGATGTAAAAAATCTGGCTTAAGCACATTTGAGGCTGTTGGTTGTTTTCCCCTGTGCCTTAATGTTGAAGTTTCTGCCTGCATTTCCATACAGAGGAGGGTTTAATTCCTCTTTTTCACATTAACAAGTTTATATCTGCCCATGGTTTAGTGGCTGTTTTCTCCTTGTGGTGTTTAAATGCTACATCCCCAAATATCTTGTTCCCAACAAGTCATTGTGTCATACAGAACTCTCCAAACAGCCAACCTGGCCACATCTGGTTTTCTGGGATGAGCAGTGAAGATCCATGACTCTGGATCTGCATTATATTCCCAGGATTGCTCAAATGTTCCTGTAGAGTAAGCAGTCTTGCTAAATGGGGAAACAATTATCAGTGTTTGATCACTTGGTTATTACCTCGCAACCCATCTGTAGAGATGAATCGATCGGAAGGCATGGTACAAAATAAACACACCTCATCAGGCTTTCTGGGAAAAAAAAAAAAAGGATCATTAGAAAAATGAGTTTGATTGTCTCAGCTCATCTGGTGTTGATCAGCACTCTTCTTAGTAAAATAAATGCAAGTTGGGAAAAGTTGCTATCAATCTCTGCCTAGGCAAGACAAATGAAGAGTCAGCAGGGAGAGCAAACTGCAAGCACATTTAAGTAGTAAGGCACAGCAGGACCTGCTATTCTTAGGGCAGACACCCTGAAGTGTCTTTGTGTGATTATAATGTGGCTTCCTGAAACAAACCAGCTCTTATTATCTTAGATAAAATAAAATCCTCAATATTCTGCATGTTAACTGAAAGCCAGCCAATCCCAAGTTGTGTTCTTCAATCTGTACCTGTATTTTTAAAAGGCATTTCTCAAAACCACCTTGGTTTTTGGTAGTGGTATTCAATGTGTTACAGACCCCTTGAAAAGTAGAGCTGCTCCTTATGTTCAGCACAGACAAAGAGGTCAACACAATTAATACTTAATTTCAAAACACCTTGTTAAAAACGTCTGTGCAAATTCTTTTTCACTTGGTTAGTTGGCCAACAAATTGAATGTTCCTTCTTGATACAGCCATAAAGTTTAACAAGAGAGTGAAGTTGTTATGAAAGATATTTACAGCTTAATTCCAAGATGTAAAAACAGTCCTTTGATTATACTAATTTTGTTCCCCAAGGTGCACTAGCATTAAATACTGTACTGCTAGCAAGGAAGGGAATGGGAAAAAAAAACCATGAATTGTTTCCAATCAATGAGCAATTATCTTATGTAGAAATCTAATTTATTACTGTTTAGGGTGTAGCTTTTACTTCCCTTGGCAAAGACACTGTTAAACCCCTTCACTAATGACCTCAGATGGAGCAGAGTTCTGAGTGGAGCTCCAGTTAATGTCCAAGAGTCAACAAATACAAAGTAAAATACAGGAGATTTTGGTTATACAGAAGAGAAGGTGGCCAAGCACAGGGTCAGGTTGCCCAGAGAGGTTGTGGAGTCTGAATATCCTTGGAGTTATTGCAAGCCCAGCCTGCTCTGGCCACCCTTGCTCTGTGGCTCTGGTGTAACAAAGAAAATTCCCCCCTTTAGTGTCCTGATTTCCAAGTGAAGGTCTGGAAAAACGTTGTGTGTGGAATCTTCCTGAGGGAATGATTCTTCCACTTTTGGCTTCTCTGGGTAACAGCATCCCAAAGTCTTTGCAATGAAGCAATGGCTTCATTGTGACTTAATAAGTCTTCAAGGTTTCCACTGGTGCTGTGTGTAAATTCCCCTTTTTCTCCCTTCCAGGTTAATTTGGCCTATTTAAGGTCTCATCTATTTTGCAGGATTTCTCCATGGGTAGATCTCTGCTCCTGAACATATCGTATATTCTCAGAAAAATAACAGAGCCAAGAATTCAATACCCACAAGCTCTATTCTGGCAATTTTGTTTAAACTTTATATTAAAAGCTGTCACAGAAGCTTTAAAAATGCACCCATGAATCATTTGTCGTTGAATATTTACTTTACGTGTTTATATATTTAAACATCTTTTCATTAAAGAAACCCAAGATGACTAAACTTGATGGATCATTTTTTATTAATAAATTTTTAAAGCCTACGTTCCACGAGACTGCTGGGAGCCTTAACACTTCCATTCCCACCAACAGGGATTAACTGAGTACCCATTTTCAAAACCTGACTGGATACAGTAAATTCAGAGGTGGTACTCCAGGTATTAATATTTGCAGAAGGATGTTCTCCAAGGTGGCAAAATGCACAGCAGCCAAACGAAGCTGCCCTGAGCTGAAAAAAAAAGACCAATGGCCTAAAAAAAGATCCAATGGCCTAAAATTTAGAGAAAATAAGAAGACAACTCATTGGCAGAACCCTTTGATGTTAGTGTTGAGATTTTTTGAGCAGGTTACTTATCAGCCTAATAGAAATGCTGGCATGCAGAGCCCTGGGTTACCCCAGTCCCTGCTCCAATCAAACTGATTTGTGGTTTTTTTCTTGGACGGAGATGGAACGTGGATGTGATTTCCATAATATCTTCAGATCTCTGGGACAGTGCAGCTGTCCCTGGGGTGCCTGTGATTACCAACAGGTTCTGAGGATTTTTGGGGGCCTGTTGGATGTCACTGCATCACACCTAACACCAGCTGAATTGCAGCCCTAAGAATAATGACACTATTTTCAGCTGACACTGCCCTTCCCTGATCTTTTCTTCCCAGAAAGCATCCCTGCATTTGCTCACTTTTCAAGTTAACAACCTGGTAGCAGCAGTTTTCATGAACTATATCAGATAATGATGTTGTCTTGCATTTTTCAATTATTTAAATTAGCACACAGCATCCCCAGCAATGGCTATGTCACACTGCATTTTCTCCTCACCTTCTTGTTTTCCAAGCTACAAGCACCAGTAAGAGCTATGAATTTTCTTTCCCTTCAGCTTTGTTATGCTGAGAAAAAAAATAAACAACCCGTTGTATTGCCAGGAGAATGGAAATAAAACCAGAGCACAAGAGTAAATCTAACAATAAGTAATTTTGCTAAAATATTCATGGTTTTGCCACGGCTAAGATTTTCCCATCAATGTAAATACAATTTTGGTCATGGTCTCTCAGTCTTTCCTTCATTCAAGCTCTGTTTCACCTGAGGTCTAGGAGGCAGCTCTTTTTTTCATCCTGGGGAGGATTCCTGGGACAAAAGTGGCAGCACTTTATTGCTATTCCAATTGCCTTCAGAGCTTCCAGCTGTAGGATGTGGCCCTGCCAACTGTATTTTAGCAGATATTGTTAAAATACAGAGTTTTAAGATCCACATTTCCACTGGGAGCTCCTCCAACTTTGCTGGCCTGGGCAGAATTAATCAGGAATGTGGTGGAGCAGCTCTGGTTCTGCACCACCAATCGTACCTGATCATTTCAGGATGGTTCTGCTCCATCCAGGAAGCTTGGGATGGGGAATTCCAGTGGACCTAAGGGATCTCTTGGGGCAGGGGCTTGCACTCCTGAGCTGCTGCTGTCATTGCTATCTCTAGGACAAAGCCCTCACAGGATATATCATTTCAGGGCCTGAAAAACAAGTAGAAGGGATGGATTTAGCAGGATTTAGAGGCTGGATTTGTGAGCATGGCAGGAAGGCCAAGAAGGCCAATGGCATCCTGGGCTGGCTCAGGAAGAGCGTGGCCAGCAGGTCCAGGGAAGGGATTCTGCCCCTGTGCTCAGCCCTGGGGAGGCCACAGCTTGAGTCCTGTGTCCAGTTCTGGGCCCCTCAGCTCAGGAAGGAGATTGAGGTGCTGGAGCAGGTCCAAAGGAGGCAACTGGGCTGGGGAAGGGACTGGAGCACAGATCCTATGAGGAGAGGCTGAGGGAGCTGGGGGTGTTGAGGCTGGAGAAGAGGAGGCTCAGGGGAGACCTCATCACTCTCTCCAACTCCCTGAAAGGAGGTTGGAGCCAGGGGGGGGTTGGGCTCTTTTCCCAGGCAACTCTCAGCAAGACAAGAGGGCACAAGAGGGCTCAAGTTGTGCCAGGGGAGGTTTAGGTTGGCCATGAGAAAGAATTTCTTTCTGGAGAGGGTGATCAGGCATTGGAATGGGCTGCCCAGGGAAGGGGTGGATTCTCCATCCCTGGAGCTATTTCCAAAGAGCCTGGATGTGGCACTCAGTGCCATGGGCTGGGAACCACGGGGGGAGTGGAGCAAGGGTTGGACTTGATGAGCTCTGAGGTCCCTTCCAGCCCAGCCCATTTTAGGATTCTATGAATTCTAAGGGTCATGCCATGAACTCAGTTTCATGGTGGGGCCTTGCTACCCAGGTAATCATCTCCCACTTATGCATTTGGTTCACTCCGTCATTTTGGGCTTCCTGACTTAAAGGCATGATCTGAAGCCAAAAGATATTTTATAGTCAGTGTTACTTTCTATAGCAAAAAGGATGTTTTATAGTCAGTGTTACTTTCTGTAGCAAACATTTATGGAAGTCTGAAACTTGATACACAAATATTTGAACATTTTCCCACATCCGTATGGTGAATCACTCATATAAATACATTCTGCAGTCTTAGCAAGTAAGGATCCATTTCAGTAAATCCCCCATTTAGAAAAATCTTTGTCATTCTCTGACCAACTTTCTCTTTTTTAGTTTTCATCCATATGTACACTATGAAGTTCAGTAAATAATGAGTTCAGGAATGTAACCAGAAAAATAGTTCCCAAAATAATTTTAAAACATTCTCAATCAAAACCAAGCAAGAATCATAATCAATTTGTCTTATGGAATTTTTCATTATGCTGATTTTTATTTGTAAAATAAATTCTTGCTTGCCTCTCCTTTGAAATCTTTTGAAATATGGTGCCCAAGGGCAATCAATAATTTCAGCCAGAAAAAGTAGTTCCACTCTATCACTTTGATAGGAATGCAGTTTTTTTTTTTTTTTTTTTTTAATTATTTTATTTTATTTCAAGTGAAGGTTGTTAAGAGTGATAGTCCTGGAATGAATGAATACAGCTGAGAGATATTTCTGTTTGACAGTATCTGTGCTGAGGAAAGGAATCACATTTCAAATGTTTGGAGATCAAAGGAAGAGGACACAGTCGTGTAAGTCCCAAATTGAATGTTTTATTTATGCAAACACTGGCAAAAAGAATTAAATCCCTGCCATCAGAATACCTTATCCAAAGGGCTATCTCCCAGAAATAACTGCAGATTATAGGGATGGCAAAGGATAAAACCCTATACCTGCTCGTGTGGTGCTCAGTGGCAGGGAAGGAAGGAAACAAGGAATATTCCAGGCTGCAAAGCAATGCTGCAAAGCCAGAAGTCATCAGTCTAAGGAAATGTACCTCTCAATTATAATGATCAAGTGGGGTTTTCTCTGGGGGAGTACAGAGGTTTAATCTGATCCCCTTGTCAAAATAATCACAATCTACCATGGCCATTGCTCTTTCTTGGCTCCTTAATGACAAGGTGAAGAGATCCAGCCTTTAATTTAGACCTCTAGTGCTTGTAGGAATGACAGCAAATGGCAGTGGATCTGATTAACTCGATTGGCAGCTGAAGCCTGAGGACACTCTACTACTCTACAACTTAAGAGTAAAAGGATGCTCACTGCTCCTAACTCCCTTTGTAACCAGCGAGTAATTTCTGCTGCTCACAGCACTTCTGCTTCAAAGCAGGTGGGAGTTGTAAAGAGGTAAAAAAAATACAAATTTGAGGATTGTCTGATTTGATGATAAATTCACAGTCGTGAAAGGAAAGATGTTTTGTCCCTGCCCTCAAGAGGAATTTTTTTTTTCAGCAGTTGTTTTCTGGGTCTCTCTCTGGCACTGGTCACCTGGAAGCAGATTCTCTCCATGCTGAGTGATGTGACAGTGTCAGCAAAGTCCCAATCTCATGATCATCTCAGCTTCTCCAGCAATCAATTTTAGGCTTGTTGGGTTTTGTTTTTTTTTTTTTATCTGTTTGCTGCAGTGAAGCTGAATAGCACAGATAACTACACCAAAGTATAGCAACCATCACTACTGCCTGCTTCAGAGAAATGAAAGAAAATAGAGTTTAATTTTGCTGTTAGAAATTGGCAATAGTTCTCCCATTGATGGCAGATTTATTTTTTCAGCAGAGACAAAGCTATCTCTGTCCTAGGCACAGCATGTAGCTTCACTTACTCCATGAATTTCCAGATGCTTCCTTTCATCTCTGATGCTTCATGGATTAACACCTGGAAGATTTTTGGTGGTGGCCAATGCTTTTCTTATATTTGTATCAGAAATTTGTGGAAGGGGTGGCACTCTTTCAAAGGACACCTGAGGCAGGGGGTAAGCAGCCCATGGCTCAGGGCCCCAGAAGTACATACCAGCAAGGCAGGGGTTCAAATATTTCACTCTGTTCCTCACTATATCACAAATTACCTGTAGGAGCCCTTTGCCAGTTAAAATTCTGGTCTCCCCAGTGAACCTGGGAATTGTTTCTCATCAGAATGGCCTCTCCAACAATTTGGGTCTTGCCAAGTGTCACAGTTTAACACTGGCCTGGCAATTAAACTGAGTAACAGCTGCTCTCTGTTAGTCTCTCTCTCCTCCCTGATAAAGAAAGGAGAGAGAATAAGGGAGAGAGACTGGTGGGTTGGAAACTAAACTACACAACTTTAATGGAACAGTAATGATAAATAGGAAAAATTACTAAATATATGCAAATATACAAATATACAGGGAAGATGATCCCACGTTCCTTCCCCCCTTTCACCCCAATAACTCTCACGTCACCATCGAGGCTGCAGGGCAGCCCTGGGGAAGTCCAGGCTGGAATCCTGGAGTCAGGAGCAGTTGGGAGCTGGAGGCAGGAACACACAGATTCAGGCTGGGATGGATCAGGAGCACAGGCAGAGGAAGGGATGGAATCTTCCCAGGATGCTGAAGGAAACAGGGAACGGGTGAAGGAAGAGAAGCAGGAAAGGCAGGAAGGGCAGGAGGCCAGAAACTTGAAACTGGAAGCATGGCTTGGCCCTTGTGATGCCTCATATTTATTCTGAGTATGAGGTGTATGGGGTGGAATCCTCTGTTTGGTCAATTCTGGCATCTCTCTTGTCCCTTCCTCCCCAAAGGAGGCTGGAGGTGGGACCTCTTTATTCCTTCTGGAGGGTAAAATGTTCCTCAGAGCTGAGCAGTGCCCTTGGCTCTGCACACCAGGCTCTGGCTGGAACTATAACCATGGAGTGGGATCAGTCCTAGAAGCAGACACTGACTGAGAAACTTGCTGCTAATTTCAGTTTACAAGAGACTGAGCTGAAAGCAAGAGCACAAGACAGAAAATCCCCTTTATCCTGCCCCAAACCAGGACACCAAGGTAAGATCTCCACTTCCCTTTTTATGGGTCCTGGCCCATGATATAACAAATAGCTGGTGAGGAGGGGACAAACAACTTCATGTGTGGTAGGATTCCTCTTCACTTCTTCTCCCTGTCTACCACACATGCAGGAAAGGCACTAAAAATGGACTCAGATGTTTATAGATGATATTTCAGCATCCTTCAGGCAGGGGCAGGAGTGAAGCATTGCCCCAAGCCATGCAACAGCCACAGGTAGACAGCAGCAGGGCCCTGCCAGAGAGATCAGGCTCTGCCTCTCACCCCTGGATAGCAGCTGAGGAATTTTCCCCTGGAATCCAAGCACCAATTTCTTTTAAAATCTGTCACTGTCACCAAGAAATTGCAAAGCAGCAACAGCCACCACTACCACCTGACCCTGCAGTATTTTGTTCTCCCTGCTGGCAGAGGCAGCTGTCCCACCCACAAAACACACAGCAGATGGCAAACAACAGCCTCATGTGCAGGAATATGTTCTTAAAATACCCATAGTATTTCCCAACTTTTAGGCTAGCTTTTCTTGAACAATTTAACATGTTCCTAGAGAAGGAATGAGCAGCACGTTGGGCAGCCAGCGGCCTGGATGCTAGAAAAATCAGAATTAATTTCCCAAATCCATCCCCTACTTGCCAAACGACAGAAGAAATGAGACAACAACAGGTTCTTTAGTCTTCTCTGCTTAATTTGAAATTATTTGGGGTGAAGAACTGTATCCCCAGGCATATGTGTAGTACTTTTAGCTGCTGGAGCACCTTGAACTTCCCAGTGTGACAGCACAACATCTCCCAGGGGACCACAGAGATCTTGTTCTGCATGGATGCCATCTGTAGAGCATTGCTGGGTGTTTATCTTCACATTCAAACACCTCCACAGCCTTTCAGATCTTTTTGAAATCTTGCTTTGAAGCCAGAGGCAGGCATGGAGGGCAGCTGAAGTGCTGGGCTGGTTGCAGATGTGCCCATGGGTGCAGCTTTATAAGTGTCTTCAGGACCTGAGGACCAAAGGCAGCTGTGTAGAAATTCTGCAAAAAAAAAAAAAAAAAGAAAAAAGAAATAAAATAATAATTTAAAAAAAAAAGGCTTGCTTGAAGGTTTCCCTGTCAAAATCAAAAGCAAGGAATACAGCTATTGGTTTTTTTCAACAATAAATCCTTTTTCTCAAGAGATTGCCAGACTATTTTTGCAGACTCAAGTCTTTGATAGCTGAAATAATCTTTTGATAAAAAAGAAGACATTTTCCAGAGGAGAAACTATAACCAGGATGAGTTTGCTCTGCTGAAGAGACTCTGAGAGCATCTGCCATGGACTTTTAAGACCTCCCATGCTTAAACCCCCTTTTCTTTGTGTTTTTGTTGATGGTCAAAATCTTACCTGCTTATTCCACCTTTCTGACATTTATTGATGTCTAAGAAAAGAGGTTTCAAAAAAAAAAATCTACTTAAAATTCTATCAGAGACCTTTATGTATTACTAAAAGGCAACTGATATTTACTACTGGAGAACCCCTGATTGGTTTTAGGACACACTTACTAAAAAGGCTAATTTTATTTCACCTTTACCAATTACCCATTCCCCTTCACACCCAAAGCAGTAATTTAACTTAAATGTTCTAAATTAACTTAATAAAATGCCTCTAAATAGGTGTAACTTTCCTGCACTTTGAATATTTTTATTGGCAGCAGTAATGGAGCCTCAAGGATTTAACAACTCCAGGTGTAACCATTGACAGTCAGCAATACCAGTAGATTTATTAACATTTATATTTTCATAAAATTAGATGCAGTAATATTGCCTTTAGTAAGATCATTGTGGCCAAGAATAATAAGATTTTTATTCCTTTTATGTGGTTTGGGGGGATATATTTGACACTACTCTGTTTTCTGACCTTTTTTGAAAGCCAAGCTTGTAAAACCATGAGTAATTTTTTCATACCCCGGTAAAGAATATTCTGTTTTAATCTCCCTGAAAATAACTCAATAATGGAAATTGATTATTTCTGCTGATATTGCACCTTGCAACACTGAGCAGTGGGTAAGTGTTACATTGGGTTATGTTTTCACAGAGTTCTGGAGTAGAAACCCAGCTCACCCCAGCTTCACCTGCTCATCCTACAGACCTGGTGAAGACACAGAAAGGTTTTCTAGATTTCTGCTCCTCACAGACCCACAACACCCAAAATAGATTTCACAGCCTAAAATTCTCTCTTTTTATGTCAACAATGTGGCTATTTAGTCTTAACCTAAAGGAGATCTATATAAAACTCTAGTCATAATCAGATTTAAACCATTTCCACGTGTCCATGCATCCAGCATCCACCCACCAGCTGTTAACTCTTTTTTCCTTTCTGCTGTACATCTATTACCAGTAGCTAAGAGAAATAAAATTCCCAGCTATTGCCAAGTATTTCAGGAAGAGTGGTCAGTGCATCTGAAACACATTTACCATCTGCTGACTTGTTTCATGGTAAAAAGACAGCAGAGGAGGTAATCCGGGATGACTCTACTGCCTGAAATGAAGGGAAAAAAATCTGAAATTTTTTTTTTTTTTCCTGCTGCAGGGCTTGAAGTGAAAGCATTGACTTGGAAAGTCCATTGACTTGGACTGTGAACCTTCTGATGGGGCAGTTTGGAGTTTACATTGAGGGGGGATGCAGAAAAGCACAGATTTGGTGATACTGCAAGGTGTGAAACAGTGAGCATGGAAAAAGATACTGAAAGCAAATGCTAGTTTATGGTTAATCTTCTAACAACCAACCAAACCCCCCCTCAATATTTTAGTCATTTCATTGCTAGGCTGAAACAAGAGAAAACAAAGGCATTTCCTAACTAATTGCATGGGCAATTAGTTCCATGGGCATCAGTCAGGGACAGAAACACAAACCCAGGCTCCAGGTGTTCAGCATCCCCTCAGCCATTCCCCTGCCTCATCTTCCTCTGTGTTCAGCCCCTTCATTTCTTCCTGCAGGATTAAACTTCCTGCAGTTTAATCCTAATTTAATCATAATTTAATCCTGCATTTCTCATTCTGAAAGGTTTTCTCTCAAACCCAGGATTTACAGGAATTTGTAAATCTGAGGAGGCAACTGTTTCTGGGTGTTTTTTCTGCTGCTGAGTTTTTTTAAAAACTTCTTTTTCCTACATGTTGAAAATACCCCAGGGAAGTCTGATTTAATACAAGCAATTTCTAATTAATGTGCAGTGGGTTAACTTCCAAGCAATTCCTGGTCTAACAGTGCCTGTGAGCACTGTTATGAAATTATAGTGGAGTTTTTTGTTTTTTTTTTCCTTAGAAATGTGAAATAATAGCTGCTCCATAAAACCCCATCACAGCCACAACTTCCCACCTCATTTGTTTAAAACCTGGTAGTTTTATGGCTTGTCTGCATCTCTCCTGAAATGGGACTAATAACAGGATGGTATATGACTTGTCCACTGTTTCAGCATAAAAAAAACACCTCTTACCTCTGCCAGAACCATCTACAACCAGCACATACCTTTAAAAGACAGAACAGTAAATTAATCAAGAGCAAACAGAAGCCTCTTCTGCCCGTGGGTTCTGTGTAAAAGGGTAAATAATCAAAAGGAATGCTACAGCTGATTTATTTTTCTTTATGATGATCAAAGGCAAATGGACTTCAGTTCAGCAAGGAATATAAATACTGGGTGAAAACTCACTTTCTGCTGCAGATAAAATTGAGAAGCCTTCTCCTCTGGGCTGGATCTAGTTTAAAATCCATTAACTAATACTGCATGCCCTAAGGTTAAAAAAGTAGCAAAAAACCAATGGTGGGCTAGACATTTTTGATGGGTTTTTATGCTTCCCCCAACTTTTATGTATCCTTCTTGCTGCTTCCTAGCTGAAGATGAAAAGCTTTGGAGGTACCTGACTTGTTGGAATAATTGCTGTTGCTGCAAAGTTTCTTGTATGTAATTAGCTAAATAAGTGTGCTTATTTTTTTTTAATAAGCATTTTTTTAAAATTAAATAAATTATTAAAAAAAAAAACAAAACAGAAACCACCAAAAAAACCCAACCCTACCCTGAAATGTAACATTGCTTTGGTCTCTTTTGGGTAGTGGGAGTTGCTCAGGGGTTTGGATCATAGATTGTGCAGCTTTGAAAGCAGAAATCATCAGCCAGCACAGCTCCAGAGAAGCCAACCAGTTCTTTTTTAGAACTCAGTGGTTTTTATGCTTTTTAGCTTTTGGGGGCAGTGGAAGGATGCTACTAAACCTGGTGATTAGAGGAAAATAAAACTGGTGAAATGGAAAGGTACAGACTCCCCCAGTGCTGGGTGTTGAGTAGTTTTAAAGCTTTTATTACACACAGACAAAAAAAAAAAAAAAAAAAAAGCCAAAACATTTCACAAAAGTTTCTACAACTGTCTCAAAACTGTTTCAAAAAATAAAATAGTGTGCCAAACCTGTCACTATCTTACACTTCCAGGCCATGTGCTGTTAAAGTAATTTCTACTTTTTGTGTTCTTTTCTGCTCTATTTAATCTTAGCAACCAGAACACAACATTTTGGGGTTTGGACACAGTACAGAGGTTTTTTTCCCCTTATTTAAAAAGTAGGAATTCAGCACGGGTGTGCAAATTTTTTTAAAACTTTTTTTTTTTTTTTCTTTCCCCTTTTGAGAAAGGGTGATGCTTACAATGGAGCAGAACACTCAGGGGCAGAAGATAAATGATAAGCACTTAATGCTTTCAATGTCTGAGTGGCAGCACAGCCTGAGCACACAAAAATGGAGCTGACACAGAAACACTGAGCCCAAAGCTGCCTCAACCTGTGTCAAACACCCTCCACCTTCCCTCCTATTCCTGAAGCAGGGCACACAGGGCTGCTGTGCATCCAGACCCTCTTTCTATCCAAAAAATCATTAATTTAGGGTAAAAAAAAAAAAAAGCTGATTGTCTGGCACCAGGTTTCAGAGCTGTGGTGGGGCTGCAGGCTCAGCAGAACGGGGCCACTGTGTGTGCCAGGCAAGCTCCCTCCCAAGCAGCAGTCACTGCAGAGTCACCTCAGGCAGATTTTCTGGAGGTTTGTTCTGAGTGGGAAACATCCCCAGAGCCTGAATGAACACGTTTTATCATCATGCTTGGGAAAATATAACAACCCTGGAGCCTCTTCCCTCTGGCTGCAGACAAACCCTTTTAGCCCTTGCTACAATACCCCAGGCATTAATCCTTTAATTTATTCAGCCTAACTGGCTCATCACAAATCCCTCCTTGCCCTCAGTATATATCAAGACGTGGTGAAATTTCTTCTGGTGTTTATTTTTTATTTATGTAGCTTTTGGTAATATCATTTATTGTGTGTTTGTGAGCAACAGCCACCTGCTCCCACCGGGGAAGAGGCTGATGCATGGATGACAGATCCTAGAGAAAAATCTTGCAGAAGATAAAAGCAGCAATAGCTCCCAATGTATTGCCTGCTACTTCTTGTTCATAATAAGATGCTCTACCCTGTGACTCTGGGGCCAGGACTCAGAAATTCACAGATAGAAAGTGTAACCTTCCAGCATACAAAACACCGAGTTGTTAAACAGAAAAAATCTGCTTTCCAAATATTTTACATGCTGGGAAAGATGAGTTTGTGGTTCCTGTATTGTGGGCAGGAGGCTGGGGTTTCATTCTGCATGCCACAGACTGGCAGGAGGGTTTCAAAGGAAAATTGTTTCTCTCCCTGTGCATGAAATGTCTTTGGTGACAGCAGCCATAGACTTTGTGTCCTCCCTGGCCCCATTTCTGAACGTTGTCTCTCTCTTTCACTGTGTGTTCACACAGTCACCCCAAATATTACTTTCTAGCTGTAGAAATTGGCTTAAACAGCTGTTTCCAAGCAGAATACAGAGATGATCATGGAATCATTAAGGTTGGAAAAGACCTTGAAGATCATCAGGTCCAAGAGGATAAGGTCGTTCTTCTCATGGAAGCCAATGAATGGTTAAGAATAAATAAAGCCAAATAAACATTAAAATGACCAAAGGGAGGGGAATATTGTCAAACATCCTCCCATCAAGTGTCTTCAGATGAGTGGTTTGGGTGTCTGAGGAGATTGAATGTTGTCTGGAGGTCTTGCTGGAGCAGGAGGAAGATATTCAGGTACTGTGAGCCACAGACTTTGTGTCCTCCCTGCCCCATTTCTGAACCTTGCAGAGTCTCTCTCTTTCACTGTGTGTTCACACAGTCACCCCAAATATTACTTTCTAGGTGTAGAAACTGGCTTAAACAGCTGTTTCCAAGCAAAATACAGAGATGATCATGGAATCATTAAGGTTGGAAAAGACCTTGAAGATGATCAAGTCCAAGAGGATAAGGTCATTCTTCTCATGGAAGCCAATGGATGGTTAAGAATAAATAAAGCCAAATAAACTTGAAAATGACCAAAGGGAGGGGAATATTGTCAAACATCCTCCCCTCAAGTCTCTTCAGATGAGTGGTTTAGGTGTCTGAGGAGATTGAATGTTGTCTGGGGGTCTTGCTGGAGCAGGAGGAAGATATTCAGGTACTGTGAGCCACAGACTTTGTGTCCTCCCTGCCCCATTTCTGAACCTTGCAGAGTCTCTCTCTTTCACTGTGTGTTCACACAGTCACCCCAAATATTACTTTCTAGGTGTAGAAACTGGCTTAAACAGCTGTTTCCAAGCAAAATACAGAGATGATCACAGAATCATTAAGGTTGGAAAAGACCTTGAAGATGATCAAGTCCAAGAGGATAAGGTCATTCTTCTCATGGAAGCCAATGGATGGTTAAGAATAAATAAAGCCAAATAAACATTAAAATGACCAAAGGGAGGGGAATATTGTCAAACATCCTCCCCTCAAGTCTCTTCAGATGAGTGGTTTAGGTGTCTGAGGAGATTGAATGTTGTCTGGAGGTCTTGCTGGAGCAGGAGGAAGATATTCGGGTACTGTGAGCCACAGACTTTGTGTCCTTCCTGGCCCCATTTCTGAACCTTGCAGAGTCTCTCTCTTTCACTGTGTGTTCACACAGTCACCCCAAATATTACTTTCTAGGTGTAGAAACTGGCTTAAACAGCTGTTTCCAAGCAAAATACAGAGATGATCATGGAATCATTAAGGTTGGAAAAGACCTTGAAGATCATCAGGTCCAAGAGGATAAGGTCGTTCTTCTCATGGAAGCCAATGGATGGTTAAGAATAAATAAAGCCAAATAAACTTTAAAATGACCAAAGGGAGGGGAATATTGTCAAACGTCCTCCCCTCAAGTCTCTTTAGATGAGTAGTTTAGGTGTCTGAGGAGATTGAAATGTTGTCTGGAGGTCTTGCTGGAGCAGGAGGAAGATATTCAGGTACTGTGAGCAGGGCAGAGCTTGGCTCCAGCACTCTGGTCTTAAAATGAGTTTGGAGATGGGGGGTGCAGGTCAGCCAAGGCTTCTGTAATCCACAGAACAACTAAACCAATATACCCAAAGTTCAGAATTTTCACCCCTGTCAGCACCTTCTGCAGAAATTGAACTGTAATGGGATGAGCTGAAGTTTCTCCTCAGACAAGCTAACAATTCCTGATGGGAATGATGTGTCCCCTCCTCATCCATCAGCTTTGAAAGCAGCCTGCTTCCCAAAAAGTGCTGTCAGAGCTCTGGGATACAGGGGAACACTGGGACATGGCAACCTGGCTAAAGCTGACCCAAGCCACCCATGGCAGGGGACACTGGTGACAGCAGCTTGGGCAAGAGAGGCAGTGAGAGCCCATCCAGGAGGGGAATGCTATCCCTGGGGAATCCTCAGGGAATCCAGCAGGTCCCTGTTGCCACCACATGGAATTTGGTGATCTCCAACCCATTCTCAGATCTCTGAGGCTGGAGGAGATGTCCCCATGGTGGCTTCTGGGGAGCTGAGCTCCAGCCAGACCATCAAAAGAACAGCATCCAACTCTGCTCTGGTGAGAACCCACCTGGATACTGTGTCCAGTTCTGGCTTCTGGAACATCAGAAGGACTGAGAGCTCTTGGAGTGAGTCCAGAGGATGTCCACAAAGATGATCAGAAGCCTGGAGCAGCTCTTCTGTAACAAGAGGCTGAGATAGTTGGGGTTGTTCAGCCTGGAGGAGGCTCCAGGGAGATCACAGAGCAGCTTTCCAGTACCTAAAAGGGTCTACAGGAAAGAAAAAAAAAAAAAGGGACTTTTTACAGGGGTGGGTAGTGATAGGACAAGGGGGAATGGCTTTAAACTAGAAGAGGGGAGATGGAAGTTGGGTATTAGGAATTCTTTCCTGTGAGGGTGCTGAGTCCCTGGCCCAGGTTGCCCAGGAAGCTGTGGCTGCTCCATCCCTGGATGAAGGGCAGGTTGGATGGGGCTTGGAGCACCCTGGGCTGGTGGGAGGTGCCCCTGCCTATGTAAGGGGGGTGGAACTGGGTGGATCTTCTGACCCAAACCATCCTGTGGTTCTCTGATAAGGGGAGAAGTTTACAGGGAAGTTTACAGGCAGAGGAATCAGCCATGCACATTCCCACTGGGATCAGGGAGCCCTGGTGGTCCAGAGCGAGCTGCAAGCCACCCCTGGCCATTTGGAGGAAAGTTGGGGTATCAACACCTTACACCAAAAAAAGAAAGTTGGGGTATCAACACCTTACACCAAAAAAAAGAAAGTTGGGGTATCAACACCTTACACCAAAAAAAAGAAAGTTGGGCTATCAATACCTTACACCTTCCCCCAGCTGTGATCCCACTTGGCAGATTTTCTCCAAAAATACTAATCTGGATTTGTCCAAGAGTTTTAGAGGAATGGATCCACTTGGGGAAATGTTGTAGGGAGGGATGGAATCACTTGGCCTCAAATAAAGCTATTTTTGTGTTGGGAGAGGGAGATGGAGACAGTCTGGGCTCTGCAGAGAGATGTAACCACTACTCCTAACAGGAGACCTGGTAATATATCTAATAAAACCCTTCTGCCCATGATTCAGCTTTACTGTCAATGAAGTGAATTTTTGTTAGCTGTACACCTTATGTGAAATTCCCAAAATCCTTATAAAGTCTTTTTTCCTTCTCCTTTTTCCTTTTTTTTTTTTTTTTCTTATTGGAAAGTGGGCCTCTAATACTTGCAAATTCTTAAATATTTATGGATAAACTTATGAATCTGCAAGCACTTGCAGATTTCCCATGAGAGCTTGGATCCCTATATTAAACCTCATCTGGTAACTGCAAGTGTCAAAATTATTTCTACTCTGCTGAATCAGCCTGAGCTTGTCATTGCATCCAAGAGAAGTGGAAAATTAAAGTGGATTGCATTGCTCCATAGCTTGCTACATGAAAAACCATGTAGAAATGAACAGCACATACAAAATTAAAATTTTAAATCAGATTAAAATCTCTTCTCTGGAGAGTTTCCTTTGACAACAGCAGGCAGATAAAGTCTTCCTCAGTAACCACTACAACTCATTGATTACCTTTTGAACAAAATACTTTGGCAATAAAAGAAGACAGAACATTTTCTCAGGTTGGGATGGAATTTTCAGGACCCCAGGTGAAGGTTTCGCTGAGGTTTCTAAGGCCACAAGTTGTCACATTTAGCAAGGATGGGAAGGGGACGTGGCACACCCAGAAAATAAAGGATCTGAGATCCAGCTCTCATCCCACCTAAATTTTTTCTTGGGTGAATCAGACTTTTTGTCTGTACACTGCTGTTTTTCAGGCAGGATCAAGAGAAATAGCAAAATGTCAGGAAAAGAGTGAAAGATGGGGAAGCTCCCTTGTAATTATTGGTGATTCCCCTCTCCCTAGCTGGTAAAATGCCTTAAGATCTTCTGTGAGTGCAAGGAAAGATATGGATGTAAATTTAATTTATTCATTCAAAAATACATGTCATTAGAAGTGCTTTTGGGAAATCACAAAGCTTGAAAGAGTCAAAATATCAAATATTCAATTATTTGTGCTGCTGACATTTTGTGTGTATGCGAATATTTTGTCCCTCTTACCATTTTCTTTCCTCCTCTTATCTCTTTTTTCCAGTCTTTTGGATGAATGTCAGTAAAAGAAAATGCATTTTGAAGTCTTGTGAAGTTTCCACAATGATCTCTTCCTCTGATGGTCCCTTAGGAGTTGGTTCTTGGGTTTTGTTGGGTTGTTTTTTGGGTTTGGTTTTGGTTTTGGTTTTTTTTTTGCTGTGTTCAGTAGGATAGCTAGGAAAGGAAAAAAACATTTTTCAGTGTGGTTTTGGAGTTTCTTTACCCCCCTGCTCCCTGTAGCCAGTTTGTACTTCATTCTGTTTTCTTTCCCACTTCTGTCATTTACATGGGTTTTACACCACTGCAAAGAGGTTGATTTCCTCTGATTTCAGTGTATTTCCCTTATACCCATGGATGTGGGAAAAGCTCTGAACAATAAATCAGGGCTTGATTAGATTTATGTAGATTATTTATGCCAGTCCTCAGTCCTCTGATGTAGAAAAGGTCTCTTGTACCATCAGGAAAAAAAAATAATGTCTTCAATACTTTCTTTTTTTATCCTTTATTGCCTGGATATTTGTTTAAAAAAAGGTTTTAGGAAGACTGACCATTCCATCTTGGGTCACATGTAATAATCTTTGGTCTTTCCATGTTCAGCCCAAGCCTCAGAGAGACCCCAAAGGACTGACTGAAGCATCCAGACTCCCCCTGGGCCAGGTTCCTTCTTTGCAACTTTTCCAACCAGGAATATGCCTGAAATGCCACAGAGAACTGAAGCTTGTGTTTTCCTGAGATAAAGCATTCAGGATTAGCTGCTTTTAGGACTTGTGCTTTGAGTTCTCCACCAAAACCCCAGTGTTAACCTTGACTTGCTGATATGTTCCTACATTTTGTTCCTACAGCCCTAATACTGAGGGAGCTTTACAGAGAGGTCTGATCCCACCAAGCAATCAAAGCTTGGAACAAACTTCCTGAAAAAATCATTGGAGACATCAGTCACTCAGTGAGACCCTAAATTAGCCCTTTTATTTAGCTGCTTGAATGCAGACACAAAGTTCCTCTAAACTGACTCACTTTTCCAGACCTCTGGTTTCACTGGGCTCAGAGCTGATTTAATTCTGGCAATTTGAAAACAAAATTTCTCAAAACCACCTTTTGCAGTTCTCTGCCCAGGACTCAGCAGCTGAGGTTGGAGGGAGGCTTGATTGCCAGCCTGACTTTTTGCTCAAGAAAAAACCCCACATTTTTCAAGCATTATCAAAGAAAAAGCAGAGTAAAGAGACAACATTACCACGTTTCAGAAGATCAATTCATCCTGCTTTATAGCTTCTCTCATTTTAGTGCAGGCACACAGGGAACATATTTTTACCCATCTGGTTGATAGCCTCCTTCCTTTAAATTGGGCTCTTTTTTGCTTGCCTTGGCTGGAAGTTTAGAAAAGAAGACTCCACTCCCTTCAAAATGCCATTTAAATATGTAAGAGTTTTATCAGCAGAAAGCCTTCATTATTGGAAACCTAGGAATATGAGTTCCTAAAGAGACTCAGAGAAAATGGAAGAGACAGAAGGTGAGGATTACTGTTCCACAGCCTATCTGTGATGCTTAAAGGATGGGGAGGCTGGAGGAAATTTAAATTATTTTCTATCTTTGTCAGCATGCATGCTGTGGAGGGAGGGAGCAAAGGTAGGCAACTTAAAAGCTCTACAAACTGCTGCAGAAATGAAACTCCCTTTCCTACCAAGTGTTTCATGGCTGTTTCTTTTCACTTCAGTTTATAGCCTGGCAAGGTAGATAATTCCTTGGATCTTCCCTGTCATCCCATACAAACATTTTCTTTGTGTTCAAGCCCCCAGTCACATCATACTCCTTGTTCCCATTCTCACCGTAGGGTTTTTGAGGTGTTTTGCCTGTGCTGGCCTTTTGGAATGAAAAGCTCAACCAGAGTTTAGCTCAGGGTGTGATGTTTGGCAGGCACCTACATATTAATATTTATTATTAATAATTAGCTGAGAGCAGAGAAAAGAGAAAGGTGAGTTTCAGGGCAAAGGGAGAGGGAGCAGACTCGGAATTTCTGCCTCCTCCCTCTGCAGGGGGTAGGGCTGCTCACTTCAAAGAATTAATATAAAAGCTGCAACTGCTTTTCCCCTTCTGTGAAATAAGGTGATGTAAAGGCAA
Source organism: Heliangelus exortis (assembly GCF_036169615.1). Taxonomy (NCBI): domain Eukaryota; kingdom Metazoa; phylum Chordata; class Aves; order Apodiformes; family Trochilidae; genus Heliangelus; species Heliangelus exortis. The sequence continues at coordinate 23,249,043 of NC_092430.1, forward strand.
AACAATTATGTATAATTATCAATATTTGTATGTGGTGTGGCATCCAACGTACAGATTTCAGATGGGTGTTTTTTTCATAAGGTATAAATAATTAGCATCATTTTGTCTCAACTCTGACATCTGTTAGCTCTCCTTGGCTGCTATTAATTCCTACTTTTCATGCTGCAGAGACAGGGAAGAGAGCAATGAAATGACATAACATGCTTAATTTGATAACCCAGGGTAATTTCATGAAAAGTAAGAATGAAGAAAAAACAAACCAAACCTCACGAAGGTTGAACATTGGGACAGCAGGTGAGGAAGTATCACCAAAAAATCCCCCAGGGTATCTCATCACTTGGGAGTCTTAAAACTAGTCAGGAAAAATTATTTCAGTGTCTATTCTTGGCAACAACCCTGCCAGCTTGCAGAGGGGGGGCTGGAAAAACCTCATCACCTTGTTTTCTTGTTGTCTTGTTCCCTGAGACCCAGCCGTGCAGGTTCTTTCTGTTTGCAGCCAAGGAGTAGATAAGCAACATGGAAAATATCTTTTTTTTTTTTTTTTTTAGTCATTATTTTCAGCTCCCATCAAGCCCCACACAGCTGCTGTGAAGACCTCAAGGCATGAACAAGCTCCAGGGGTGGCCTGAAGCCAGGAGAGAGCAGAAGGGTGGAGAAATCCCTCCCTGTCTCCATACAAAGGAGAAAATATTCCCTGATGCTCTCTCTCTAGAGCTTGCTGACTTTCAGAATTACCAGAATCTTCAGAATATTTATAACAAACTTTGGTAACCACATCTCCATCTTGGTCACTGTAAATGATACAACAGCTGTTTCCTCCCAATTAGTTGCATTTAATGGTGCCCAAAAAGGGATGCAGTGGCAATTCCTTCAAATGAAGATGTCCAAACTAATGGAGTGAGCTCCAGCAAGGTGTGATTAATTCTTTGGCAAACATTTTTCTTCATTAGGCTGCCAATTAGATTACTTTCCGAATTCTCAGCTAATAAAAAAATATTAATATTTGATATTTATCTCCTGCCAGATCCTAAGAGCTGGCACCTGAAAGAGAACTTCCCTAGAACTGTATTTTATCAGTTTTTATTAGCTTTGCCAGAGCCAGAGTGGGCTGAGAGGCTTTCTGCTGAGCTCAGCATCACTTCACAGAGAAGTCATAACACTACATATTGGTACCCCAGGGTGCCAAGAAAATCAGAGCCCTCTTATGCTTACAGAGAAGTGGAGAGCCCTGAAGAGCTGGTAGCTAAATTGAAGCCAGACCCAAAAAAAGAAAAAAAAAATATATATATATGTGTATAAAAAACCACATTTTGTAGAGGTAATGCAACAAGGAAAGTCAGGCAGCTGGAGAGGTAAAAAGCAAAATACAGATGGAAGGGCTTAAAGTTCAGGTCAAGTGTCCCAGACTGATGCCCTGAGGAAAATTACAACCCAGCAGGTTGTATTTACAATTATTTTCTGGGGTTATTTGGTGGTGGGGGATGCCCTGGGTGTAAATAGGAACCTGCAGACAAACTCCAGACAATCAGTGAGCATCAGGGTGGCTGTGGAGATCCAAAGTGGGACGCAGAGGTGAGGGCAGATTCAGGTTCTTGAATCTGGTTTCAAGAGAAGTACTCATTAAAATTATTAATTTGGGGGGGAAAAGAAAGAAAAGTAGAAAAATGGATTAGTGGCACTTGCTTCTTTTACTTGTAAAATGCAGTGGTGATATTCTTAAAACTTTAGATGAAAAATTACTGCCCTTAATGCCTGAAAACTGCAATTCTTACACTCCTCACTGCTGTAAAAGCTTCCACAGGTAGGACTGATATTTTATTTTATTTTATTTTTAAGGCATGTGTTGAGACATGGTGCAGAGTCTGCCAGGAAGCCTGAGTAAGATCTTTTGCCTCTGTTGCTGCTGAACAAGCTGGAAAAAAATTGGTGTTTCCCAAAATTCCTGGGAACACTCCCACTGTGCAAACACCCATCAGGGCTGAACAGCAAAAGTGAAACAGAGGAGCACTGGGAGAAAAAAAATGGTAACAGTGTTTTACAGTCACAAATTTTGTCTGGTAAAATTTTAACCCCCTAAAATGTTTCTCTGAACTGTCAGTAGAGACACTCAGGTCTTGTTGCTTCCAAACTCCAGAGGCAGTGATGCATTCTCCATCCTCAGCAGCAAATAAATGCTCAAATAAAGACACTGATATGCACTTTTGCATACTGTTAATGTTCATTTTTTTTGAGAAAAGCCTATTTTGGGTGGAAATTTTTCTTGTCCTCCTGGTCACATGGATCTTTTTCACAAAGACATCGATTTTTGTCCAAATGATACCTTGTGGAAGTGTGATTTTTTTAGCTTTTTATTTTATTTCTTGATCTGATTTAGCTGTGAACTTCCAACAGAATATAGACAATTATGTTTCATTATTCCCTTTTATAAGAATGTTGAGATGTTAATTCATTAATGATTATCTTTATAGTACTAATTAATGTGATACCACCAGCTCTCTGCTAGCACATTTTTCTTTGGAAAGAAGAGAATCTGGGTGGGAATTTTCCTGTGATAAGGAGTGGAGATATAAATATTTTTCACAAAAAGCCCTTTTTTTTTTTTTTTTTTTTTTTTTTCCCCCCAAAGCTTTGGTCTAATGCAAAGAGCTCCTGAAACAAAGCTGAAGAACCCTGGTAATGAAGAAACCAGGCTGCCCCCCTTGCTTTGCCTGGTGTCCCTGGGACTATGCAAATACATCCCAGGCAAAGAAAAATCTTGTTATTTCTGACAGAGAGAAAGGAAAAGGGATTTATTACCTTCAGGTGAAGCCAAGCCAAGCCCCAGAATGAATGTAGGTTCTCCCAGGTCATCTGATGTTCCTTTGGGATGTATTAAAGTGCAGCTTTGTGAGAAATTGAAAAAAAAAAATACATATATATGTGTGTATACAGAGAGATCTTGTGTTATTGATTCCCCAAATGGAGAGAGCCATTTAAAAACAGACTCTGAAGCTGCAGCATTGAGAGAAAATGCCAATTGGATCTCCCATCATGGCTGGGAGTTAAATGCCATTATTATGTTCTTACTAAATAGGAGAGGGATGAACTGGAAAAAAAACAAACCCCAAAGTACATGTCAGGGAGGAATAATTAGGAGGATGAAAGCTGCTGCCTTGGTGGAGGAAGCTGCAGTGAAGCTGAAATCAGGTTGTACTTGTCAGCTGACAGGCAAAGAAAATACTTCTGGGAGCAATTTAATGCCAAACTTTTGGGACAGCAAAAAAAATGTGGTTGAGTCGTGGCTTCTTCAACCTACTGCTCCCACACCATGGAAAATCTGGGGTAATTACAGGGGCTTTTGGGGAGCTCATGTAGCCAGGGTTAGCATCTGCAAAGCTGATCCAGCCTGTGAGGGGATGTATGGAACTGACCCTTTTCCTGCCAGACTTTGCCCAGATGACTGCAGAGGCTTTTTACACATTTTCAGTGTCACATTTACAGTGGTTCCATCATTAAACATTGGTCACCTGCTGACATTTGAGCCCTGATTTACACAGCTGAGGACTTGTTGTACACCATCACCTCATTATTACTCTCTTAAAATCACCCAGAGAAAAAGGGAATGGAAGGAACAAGCTTGCAGATATAGCAGATATATATACCTATATCTATATCTAATCTATATCTATGTATATATATATATATATTCTTTATTTTGACTTTTTTTGAACAATCTGATTTTCCACAAAGCTACAGCCACTTGGTACTTTTTCATAACTATGACAGCTGACAGCTCTTTTCTTTTTTTCTTTTTTTTTTTTTTTTTTTTTATAGACCAAGGTTATTTTGAACAGCACATGGGTTCAAAAAAAAAGTTTCAGGAGAGTTTTACAAGCACTCTTGGGTCACTGATGACAAGATCACTGTATAATTGTAACACATTATCTTACAAGCTGTCCCTTGGTGTCTCCACTACAGGGTAAACACTGTCTGGTTTGATTGCTTCTATTTACAAATGGTCTCTGCTCTTCCAGAGTTTAAATACGTTCTACATGTCTGGATTTAATTCAACCCAATAAATGAAGCTTTCCAATAAAAGCTGCCCTTTCAGCTACAAACATCCCAGGATAATCCAAAGTCAAATGAGCTCTCATGTGCCTGTTTCTGAGCACAGGACCTCATCCAGCAAGCAGGGGCCAAGCTTGGGGTGGTGGATCAAAATCCCTGGGAGACAGCAAGACCTGGCAGAGTAATTACCCTCTGGGTTTGGAGGCTTTTCCTGCAGGAGATTTGCAGCTGTCCTGTAAAAGGAAGAAGTGTGCAGACACCCAGGAAACCAGAGGGGTTTGATGGCTCAGCACCTGCCAACCCTCCAGCCCTGGCAGCATCACCCTCCCTGCTCCTCCTCCTCCTCACTTTGTGTTATTCCCACACCACAGGATTTCCTCAGGCCAACCCTAGGTGAGAATTTCTTTAATATTGCTGCTTGATCATGGTAGAAATCCAACTGGCTGAGGATTTTTTTTACCTCCTGCACACCCAGCAGGTTGGATCCAGCCAGGTCCAGCCCATGTCCTCTGCAGGACTGAGCTGGAAAAATTGCCTCAGGAAGGGAATGGTTTCAGGGTAATTTTCTGAGTAAAGTGTTTCATGCAGTCTGGATAAAATAATCCCAAAGGGAGCTGATTAGGAAGATCTTTCCATTTTCTACACTAAAAGCTGGAGTAGATCGTGCAAAATATAGATTTTTCCACAAAGTAAAGGCTTTCAAATACAATTAAATCAACATTTACCTGTAATGATTTCAGGGTAGGTGGCCCTGACTTCTGTTGTTGATGGACTGAACTGCATCTTTCTTTCTTTTTTGCATCTTTTCTTCCTTTTACTTTTTCTTGGTCAATTTTTCCCATTCTTTTAATACCAATTTTGACACTTGAATGAATTCCAGCGGGTCATATTTTTAATTTCTTCAGTAAGATTAAAAAAAAAAACCAAACCCACACCTGAGTTTCCTTGGCTGTGCTGATAGTTTCTTGACGTTTACTTGCAGGACATTAGCTCCAGAGTAATTTTACAATACAAACAGCAACATTTTTTAACAAGTGTTCAACAATTTAGAAAGTCAGTCAAGAAATGTTTTATTAGGTTTGTAAGGTCATTAAGGACTTGCCTATCCAATAAAAAAAAAAAAAAGGCAACAGACTTGATGGTGTTTACAAGGTAGTTATGACCTTTTGGTTGAAACACCTTTGTGAAGAGCAAGTTGTATGAAATAACTTCAAATGTCATGGACTACAGTGGTTAAAATTTATGATTTATGGACTTTTTCTTTTCTTGGGTGATTTGTGCCATGATCTGACCAGGAAGGTTTTGTGGTCAATCCTTGCATCTGCTGCCCCAGAAATGTGGTGCCTCAGTGCAGGCAGCAGGGCTGCTGACACCCCCAAGGCTCCTCAGGGGACAGATACAGCTGTACAGAGAATTTCTGAAGAATTTCTTGAATTTGATCATTTTGCCTGATACAGATACACAGGGAAGTGGTGCTGGTGTCTTCACCTGGGTTGTGTCTCCAGGTGACTTCTTTGCCCTGGTGCTTACTTGGGATACAGCATCACCTTTTACAGTACAGATCATATAGAAATAGAGATGTATAATTCAGAGGATTTTGAACTCTGCTTTTCTACTTGCATGTTTCAGTTACTGAGCTCTGGATGATAATGAAAACCTCATTGAAAAGATTTCATTTTTTAGCTTGGGTAAAGTGAAAAATGTGTCCTTTTCCCCCCAAAAGTGGGGAACATCAGCTGCCAGTTGTTACACTGCTGCCCCTGCCACAAAGCCAGCCATGCACTAACCCAGAGATGTTGGAAAGAGTCAAGGTGTGCTGGGAACTGCATCTCCAGCACCTCTCCAGTGCTCTTTTCCTTTCCTATAAGTAAAAAATGACTTTATGAAATGATTTCAACTTAATTCCTATACAATTCACCTGAGGGAACTGTGCTCTCTCCTCCCAGCAAAGACAAGAGGCTGTGCACAGTCCTGAACAAACCCTTTATGTAGAGGTTAAAGAAGAAATTGTTTCTTTTTTGTTTCACATACACATATATGTTTTTTCCAGACAACATAATTAAACATATATTGCTTATCATTATGTGTGAGTAAAGGAGAGACCTAACAGCTGCTAACAAAACCCAACATCATTTGTTTCCCTGGTGCTCCCCTGCCCTGCCAATCAGATTTGTCCTTAACAGAATTTTTTTGCATATAGTTTTTCAAAAAATAGAGACAAGTCAATTTGTATTGCAAAAAGGATGATAAAATGTGAAAATCCCAGACTAATATTTCTTTTTTTAGAAGTTAATATTAAACAATCTCAGACTTTTTAGAAGCCCATAACAAATGCAGGTTTTCTTTTCACAGGAAAAACCTTCTGGTTTACTTTTTAGCTGAAAAGATTATACCACGCTTTTGTTGAACCCAACCCAAAAAGGATGATAAAATGTGAGGGAAAAATCCCAAGCTAATAATTTTAAAGTTTTACTAATGAATTGCAATAATTTCTTTTTTTAAAAATTAATATTAAACAATCTCAGACTTTTTAGGTGCCCATAACAAGTGCAGATTTTCTTTTCACAGGAAAAACCTTCTGGTTTACTTTTTAGCTGAAAAGATTATAACGTGCTTTGGTTAAACCCAACCCAAAATTATTTCCCCTCTTTTTTCAGAACTGGTAGCTGAACAAAAATAAAATCAGTCCCTGCTATTCCTAGGTTATCTGAGGAGCTCTTTGTTGGATTATTTCTGCTCCCAGTTTCATTCTGGGAGTTTTGAGTAGCAGTTAATTTTTTTACCAAAAATGGAAACAGACTTTAGAAACAGGAAAGTAATAAAGAGGTTCACTGGGTTGCATTCACTCAACAGGGAAAAATTTCTGAAGCCTGAGAAGTTCCTGCATTGCAGAGTGAAAGGCCACTAATAACCTTTTGTCCTTGGGAGCAACACTGAAAATACAGGGAAATTTCTGTGCTGCTTCATTTCTCCCTCCTGCCTGTGCTGCAGCACACCCATGCAAAAAAATAAAATAAAATAAAATAAATAAAATAAAATAAAATAAAATAAAATAAAATAATAAAGACCAAGAAGTGCTCCTTAGCTAGTTAACAAGATCTTTAAAGAAAGCATCTCTCATGATGCTGTTGTGAAAATCTTAAATTCTGCCTCTTTCCTAAGGGAAAATTCCCCATGACTTAAAAGCTAAGCAAAGGTGTGAATAAGTCACCTGAGGTTTGGCATCACTGAACCAAATTTTCCAGCTACTGTGGATTTTTTGGGTGATGGGATTGTGCCACCAAGCTTTGCTGCTTGGCATCAACACTGCTGCATTTTCCAAGCCCTGCTTGTGTTTGCTGTGTCTTTGCTAATTCACTTTTATCATTTCACTGCTTGGCTTTTCCAGATTAAGGAAGCTTACAGCAACTGGTTTAATCTCAGCATTTAAATATTTTAAACCTTTTGTCCTACCCAGGATTTTCCTCTTATTATAAAAAATTACTATCACAAAGCGTGTTGGGAGGCTAAAAGAGAAAAGAAAATAATTTGAGGGGTATTTTACCTTTATGGAAGCAGCTTAAAGAGCTCCAGGATCTTGCTATTACCCACATAAAGGGTTTATATTGTTTAAAGTAGGAGCAAGAATCTTGTGGGTGTAAGAGAGGGATTGTGAGCCCAGGCCCTTTCCCATTCAAAGCAGCTGAGAGATTGGCCCCAGTTTTTTAAGTCATGTGAAATGCTCTTAGTGCCTGGTGTCAGAGTGAAGGGGATAATCAGATGATGAATTTTAGAAATGGGTAGAAAACTCTTCACAAGCTTTTATGAAAGCTGAGCTGAGACTCCTTCAGATGTATTAACAGCAGAAACAAATAATGCCATTGTCAGGGTTATTATTGCAGGCACCATCCTTCTTTGCAATCACTTGAAGGCAAAAAGTGAGGAGCTGCAAATTCAAAACTCCAATTATTGTTTTCAAACCTCGAGATTTTTTCCTTTCTTCTCTGAGAAACACAGCAAGATAGATAATTGATGGATCATTTCCTCTGCACTTTCAAATCAAAAGAGCTTTCATATCAAATATGTTAAAAATGTAAGTGATATGTAGGGGTTTTTGCAGTGTGGCTCCTACTGACAGTAACCTTCAGAATTACAGTTTAACAGATTATTGTTTTCTCTCCTTAGTTCCTTCTATCATCTCCTGAAAGATGCATCCTTATTTCTCTGAAAAATCAAGCCTGAGGATGGGTGTCTGTGTACTTGGGTGTGTACCTGGGCCAATTTTAAATTAACCTGAACAAGTCTTCCTGCACTTCAGCTCTGTGATAATTTTTCAGCTGGTGATAATTTTCCTTCCACAGGTTTTTTTCTCTTTCATTCAGTCCACGAGGTCGAGTGTATATCCCATTAGGAAGCAGAGCACCTAGCACAGCAGAGCCTAATCTTTCAAAAGCAGTAATGTAAAAGAGATTCAACATTAGATTAATAAATGTAATGTGTCCCAAAATGAGGGAAGCCATTTCCACACTGAGCATCTTTATTTTCCTTGGGAAACTTTACAGGAACATTGAGAGGCACTGACAAGCAATAGGAGCAGTGCTAAAAGGCAAATAAAATACATGAAAGTCAACACAGACAAATGTCAGCAGGTCACCTTAGATGGCTTTGTTTAAATTAAAAAGAAATATGGAACAATTTTTTTTAAACTGCCCTTTCTGCTAGATAATTCTTTAGAGAATTGATTAGCAATCTCCCAAGCTACCCTTTTATTTGTCTTAATAATTTACAACTCGTACCATCCAGCTACCATCAAAGGATATGGGATCAGCAGCTACCACAAATCAGCAGTCAGATAAGATCACAGTATATTTGGTAATTATTTATTTTTTTTAATGCACAAAGGTTGGCTAATTTGAGGTTCTAGGGCTGAGGACAGGCTGCACAAGACACTTTTCAAAGGTACAACATCCTTGCACAGTGATGTCCTAGGTCCTAGTCAATACTGACTATTTATATTTTTTAAAATTACCCAGTTCCAGATAAAATAAAGTGTAATAAAGGCAATTTCCTCTTGAAATGTGAGCGGGTGTAAACAGCCTCAGATGTGCAGGCTCCAGTTTCTCTGAAACGAGATTCCTGAGGGCTTAATCCTGACCTTTCTTGTTTAAACACACACTATCCTGACCACATTTATAAATAAATTTATGGCAGAAACATTCCTACTGTTTATGTACTCAGAGAATGATCTTCCAGTCTCAGAGACCAATCATCTGGCAGTGATATCATCCTTCCTCCTAGCCAAAAAAAAAAATAATAAAATGAGCTGAGCTGTCAGAGTACAGGAGTCATAAAAGATCAATACCTTTTTTCTTTTTTCAAAACTAATTGCTGATAAAAATCAAGATATATGCACTGCCTGCATGTTCTTGAAATGCTCCTAATTCTTGAGGCTGCAGAGGGATGGACTTCCCAGCTCATGGTAATGTGGAGCCCTGATATGCAACACTGCCCACCCAGAGCTTGCACAAGATGGGGCAAATTCACAGCTAAATCCTAATCTTAAATTTTGCTGAGCAACCTCCTGCATCCTTCAGTCCCCACTGCAGAACTCTGGAAAATGAGGAGAATGGGATGTGACTTTTGTTGCACACAGCCAGCTATGGAGAGCCAGGTTACACTGGAACCAGTTTTAATGCTTATTTTCCATGAGAAATTTGCAGTGAGGGGTAGCAATGGAGAAGGAAGCTTCTTATGTCTGAGTGCCACGAGAGACAATGATCATCATTCCTCTAGGGAAAGAGGAAAAAAAAAAAAAAAGAAAAAAGAAAAAAAAGAAAGAGAAAGAGAGAAAGAAAAAAGGAAAAGGAAAAGGTAAAAAAAAGGGAAAAAAAGAAGTGGAAACCTCTGATTCCTCCTTGAAAAGAGGGTGCAACGTATTGTCTCACTGCTCAGCAATTTCACCTCATTTTTTAGGTAACATAAGTCCTGTAGATATTTTTTATTTCTGCCACAAGCAGAATGGTTTGAGCAGCCCCTCCACTCTCACGCCTGCTTGTGAGGTGCCTGTGGGTCTGGATTTCTATCTGCTCCTGACATTTGCCACCTTCATTCCATGAAAATCCCTCAGTGCCACAACTGATCCTCATTCCACACCCATCTCCTGGGAGGTTCCCTTTTTTTCTTTTTCCTTTTATTTTGTCTGATTGGACGTTTGACACATTGTTTGTCAGTGTTTTATGAACTCAGCCAGTTAATAAGCTGAAGGGCAGCAGAGTCACAAAGAGGAGGTAGTAAGAGATGCTCCCTCTCCAGAAATGTGCCCTTTCTCAGGGATCCTTTTCCACTTGTCTCCTCTTTGGATGGCCACTGCTGAGCTTAATGTCATATTAAGCATTGAAGCAGAGTTTCCCTGAGAAATGTTTAATAAGAAATACTCCTACAGCACAATTATAAAGCTATCAAAATACTGTATAGCTACCAAGCTTGGGAAGGCTTCCTTCAGAATGAATTTTAACAGGCTTCACATATTAATGCTGCAAATCAATGTTGTCATTCCTGTATTAGTATTTTTAAGGATTCCTGGGCACCTTAATCTTTTGTATATGCATTGCTCTAAGTGCATAACAGGCTTTTCATGGAATGAGTAGACTTTTCTCCTCCAAACTAAATTCAACATGTTCAGCTTATCAGGATTTTCAAGCATGTTTCTGAAGCAGGTAGATCTATTTTTTAAGTGCTGTGTGCCCCACAGGGACAACCAAAAAGAGCCCAAATAGGCAGTGATTGCTTTGTTTATGCCAGCAGCTATGTTTGCTATCATCCCTCCAAGTGACAACTGCTCATCACCCATTCTTTGTCTCTGTTTTACAGATTTAACTCAAAACTGTCTTTTGTCTCAGTTACATGGATTGCTAGAAAAACAATGTAACAAAAAAAAAAAAAAATCCATCTCTGATAAGATCATCTCAAGAACATGTCACCCAAACGAGAACGTTCTTTGTCAGTAAACCAGAAGAACTGTAGGCAGGGTAGACATCACCAGAAAAACTACTTCATATTTATGCACAAAAAGCCTTAAGGCAAAATTATAGCTTAAAAACACACCCCGCACTCAAACTTTCAAATTAGCGTGTAATTGGTATAAAAATGTTGATTAAGACTGCTAAAGATGTGCAAAGAAATCCACAGGTTTGGGGATTTTGATTTCTTTATAGAAAACATCACTCGTCACATGCAAAAGATTTTTTCTTAGGCCAAGGTAATGCTGGAAAATGCAGCTCAAGAGCACAAGGATGAAAAAATATGGTTTTGTTGGGATAAGCAGGATTTTTCTTTCTTTTCCTTTTCCGGATAATAGAGACTAGAAAAATGATCCAAACAAAAGGTTCATGTTTCATGAAAGACTACATCAGGCATTATCTTTTCCAAAGGTTTATAAATCAAGGGCTACCTAAAAGAAAAGCAGGCAAATAAACATAAATTCTGTTGGACAAGCTTACGTATCAGAAAATATAATAAACACGTGAAATCTGATATACCACAAGCAAAATAAAGATTCATATTTTATTCATGGATTCATCAATGGTTTCAAGAGACTTAGCAGCACAGACAGATTTTTTTATGGCACATTAATATTTTATGGCTTTTTATGGAAGGGGAAAAAAATGAACAGTGAGGGTAAAAATGGTACAAATAACATTTAAAAGACAAAGGAAGAAGAGGGATTTAGAGTTAGTAAGACTGAACAGAAATGAGAGGAAAATGGTGAGGAAGATGTCGTTACTCCTTACAGGATCACAACCTCTTCCCTTCCATGACTTCATACCATTTTTTTGCTTTTTTTGCTTTTTTTAGTTTTCTCTTTGGCAGAGCTACTATATTTGAAAAATAATTATTTTCTTATTTGCATTGGAAAGTCCAAGTCACAGGCAAAACTTGGTGGAGAATCAAGTACCTATGAGGTGCTCCACTGCCACCCAGCACCACCTCTGGGTAGAAACTCCTGAGAAATGGAGCTTTGCAGACTTTTCTCTAAATACAGAGAAGCAACCGAGGTGAAGGGTTCCGGAGCGGTCGATCAACACTGGGGGGAAACCTTCCCAAAGTGGCAAAAACCGTGGCAAAAGGGCAAGGAAAGAAAAGAGAGACTCAACAATCCCTGACTGAGGAGGGAAGGGAGAAGCCCTGAGGGAGCAGCGGCCCCGCCGGGCGGCAACAAAAGAGCGGGAAACGGGGAGGTGCGGCTCGGAGGCCCGGGACGGTGCAGCCTCCTCTTCCCTCTCCTCCTCTGTCTTCTTCCCATCTTCTTCTTCACCTTCTCCACCTCCTCCTTCTTCTCCTCCTCCATCTTCTCCACCTCCTCCTCTTTCTTCTCCTCCTCCGTCTTCTTCTCCTCCATCTTCTCCACCGCCTTCTCCACCTCCTTCGCCTTCTCCACCTCCTCCATCTTCTCCTCCTCTGTCTTCTCCTCCTCCATCTTATTCTCCTCCTCCATCTTCTCCACCTCCTCTACCTTCTCCACCTCCTGCTTTTTCTTCTTCTCCTTCTTCTCCTCCTCCATCTTCTCCACCTCCTCCGCCTTCTCAGCCTCCTCCATCTTCCCCTCCTCCATCTCCTCCTCCACCTTCTCCACCTTCTCCAACTCTTCCACCTTCTCCGCCTCCTCCTCCTTCTCCCTTTTCTCCTGGAGACCTGGATTAGTGGTCATGACCTGGTGTAGGGGGACATAGCCATGGTTTTCACTCAGATGAAGGAAGTTAACAAACAGAACATGGCCGCCCAGAGGGAGCTGCTGCTGAAACACGCAGCAGCCCAGGGCTTTCTCTCTCTCTCACCTGAGCCTCTCACAGGCTGCCAGCGATACCACCCATGTCCGGAGCCACCAGGTGAATGATATCCTCAGCATGGTGGCAGAGTTGTGAGGGGAAGTGGGAATGGTTAAGGAATATCAGGGAGTTTGAGAGGGAGCTCGATGGCAGTAGCTGGACCTGACCCTCCCTGAGGTAAAGGCAGGGGTTGGAGGCTCTAGAAGAAGCAGAGGTTCCCCATCTTCTCTTGTCACCCAGCAGTGTGCCAAGGTGGCCAAGAAGGCCAACAGCATCCTGGTCTGAATCAGAAATAATGTTTCAGGGAGTAGGGAGGTGGCTCTTCCCCTTTACTCTGCAGTTGGTGAGGCCACACCTGGAATCCGACAGCCATTTTCGGGCCCCTCCCTACAAGAAGGACATTTTGTTGCTGGAGTTGTCCTGAGAAGAGTTAGGTGAAGGGTTTGGAGCACAGATCTTAGGAGGAATGGCGGAGGGAATTTGTATTGTTTAATCTAGACAAGAGGAGACTGAGAGGAGACCTTATTGCTCTCTACAGCTACCTGAAAGGAGGTTGTGGTGAGGGGAGGGTTGGGCTCTTCTCCCACGTAACTGGTGATAGAATGAGAGGAAATGGACTCAAGTTGCACCAGGAGAGGTTCAGATATTAGGAAACATTTCTTCACAGAAAAGAGTGGTTATACATTGGAACAGGCTGCCCAGGGAAGTGTCACCGTCCCTGGAGGTGTTCAAAAATGTGTGGAAGTAGCACTTAAGGACATGGCTGAGTTGGCTGGTGGTGCTGAGTTGATGGTTGGACTTGATGATGGTCTTGTCCAACCATAATGATTGTATGATTCCAGGAAATTTTATCCTGGAAGAAATACGAAATACATAATGATTAGCAAAACATTTACATCTTAACACTTTCTTATTTTGTCTCTTTAAAAGGGTTCTCCCAAAGCTACTGGATTCTAACCCTATCCATTGTGAGCAGACGTAAGGCACAACCCGAATTGTTTGTGTATAAATTTCCTCTAACCTGGCAGTCCGCTGACACAGTTACTCCAAGCATGCACTAAGGCAAGTGTTGGTACAATTTCTCTCACAATTAAGTCAGCTTAAATGTTTTCCATAAATGATTTAAATATTTTCCTTTCCATAAGCATAAATCCGTCAGCAACACTTTAAAAATTTTCATATTTTTAATGAAACGTTTAAGACTTCATCTCACTTTATTTATATTTTAAAATGCAAAACCCTCTAAAAAAAATGCTAGCTGTTTCTCCATAATTTTACAGTAGAATAACAAGATAAACTGAGATCAAGAACACTTAAGTAAGAAAACATTATATTTTAAATAATTTAAGGACTGTGGCACGCAGTGAGAACAATTAAAATCTGAAAGCATCTTGTTAATCTAGTAATGTAACTATGCAGTGATCCATACACGGCATCTTTGAGATGAAAAAACACTTCATTCTGAATGCAAAATTAAAAATATAAACATATCCACCAGAATCCTTGTTCTATGTTAGGAAACAGCCTCCTCTGGAGAAAACAGTTCTGCCTGTGTGCATTTTCTTGTGCTCCATCCTCACACACACTTTGGCCCCTGCTGGGAACCATTTCAGTCCCTGGATCTGAATGTCCTACCCCCTTCCCCCAAGCACTATATAATACATATGATCCATCCTGGCTGGCAGAAAGAGACAAATCTCATAATTAGCCCAGGAGAAAAGGCAGCCAGTCTTTTCCTGATAATGGATCAAACATGGATTAACTCCTAAACTGGAGAGGAGGCCCAGATACACCATGCCAAATTGTTACTTCCCAACAGGAAAGGAGCAGTTGGGGAGTGAGTCTCTGGAGAGGAGAGAGGTAAAAGGTGCCTCATTCCACTAAAGATGTGCTTTTCCTTCTGAAGGTTTTTATTTCTGCTATTTCTATACCACTCTGAAGTCATGTGGGATTCATCCAGGCTTAGGGAGATGTGGATAACTGCATTAATTTTGAGAGGAGAACTTGTTCTTTTCTATTTTGGGAAATTTAATGTAAGCTGATTTGGACAGAGGCCATTTTTGTCACGTGCTTGTAAAACACTTTGTGTGCCTCATCCATGACCAAGCACCACAGCAACAAAGGAAGATGGAGAGCAACTGGTGTGTGAATTCTCCTTTTCTTCAGTCTCCTCTATCTACTCCCCTGCTGTTTCTTCTGCCACTAAACACCACTGGAGAAAAGGATTAATGCCAGTTATGTCATGTCTCTGATGAGTTTTCTGTCCTACCTGGGCCTGGAGAACCCAAACCCAAATGTTTTTTGCCAAATATTCATGAAGTTGTTGTTCCTAGCATTTTATTTTATTTTTTTTCAAAAATAGGAAACTATAAATCTGATCTACTTCAATGTTGAATCCACTCTCAAAACAAAATAGTGTTGGTGTATGCCCAAAGTTGAAAACTTTTGGATTCAGATACCTCTTTTTTTTTTTTTTTTTTTTTTTTTTTTTTTTTTTTTTTTTCCTTCTTATTTGCACTTATTTGCTGGAATCATGAACAACTAATTTACTGAGTTTAGTGGCAGGAAGGCTGAAGATAATCAATCCAGCTCTTCTCTACATATATGAATGCAATTCAGCATGCTGAGTGTGGTAAATTATACTGTTCAAAACAAGATGAGAAATCTTATCAGGTGAAACTGTAGATAAATCTTCACTGGTAGAACATTATGCCTCAGAATATCTCCAGGTTCTTGGAAGACTTTTTGAGCATCTCCCATAGTGAAAATCCAGGAATAACTGGATAATTATACTGATTTAGGATATGTTTAGGGTTTTATCTGAAACAGCAGTTATATTTGCAGCACAACCTTCCAGCTTGCTGCAGTTTTTCCTTCTTCAAGCTGCAGAAGTACTTTGGACAGAACTAAGTTTGCACGGAAACTTTTAACAGTTAAAATATTCCTGGCTCTTTACTGAGCCTTTGTTTTCCTCCACGTACAATATTTCTTTTGAGCATTATCTAGCTCTTGTTTACATAAAATGTATTCTAGCAGAGTTCTTCTGTGCAGGTAGCAACTCTCCTGTTTCATCCAGCCAGATCTAAACCAGATTTCTTAGGCACATCAGTCAGCAGAGGTACTTTTCTCTATCAAGCACACAGCTTAGCTCATTTCAGGCACTGAGACAGATGATATAAATGTGAGCTGAGCTGGGCAGTATAAAACTGCCAACAACCCTTCTGAGGCTGAATAACTTCATAATTCTCCTGAGGCTCACTGAACAGTCATTTCTCTCTTTCTTTCCCCTTCTTTTAGGTGGGTTTAACTGACATGACCGAAACTTATTACCTGGAAGTAGAAAAGAAAAACCCTAGAGTATATTTTGCAGCTTGGGTGTAGCTGGGGGACTGCACTTTACTAGACTTGCTGTAAAACCCCTTCATTGACTTCTGAGCAGTGAAATAGATACACACCTCAGGTGGGGTAAAAAAAACAAACACCAAAAAAACCACAAATAGATGAACCATTTCCATACAGTTGACATTTAGGGCTGTCCTGAGTCTTTGAAGTGAAATCCTGAATAGGGAATTGATTCACAACGCCCCTCAAAATGCCAAAGAGTTATTTGCTCTTCCAGGTCTGAAAAAGGAAGTTTTGGGACAGTTTGTACCCTCTCTGGTATTAAGAGCTTGCTGCAGAATAAGATTTCTTCATGGTTATCTCTGAACTTTTCGAGGCCCTAAGAATGCTTTGTATTTTATTCCCTTCAAGTTCAGGTTTTATAACAATTCTTATGAAAACAAGCAGAGAAAGCAACAGAAATATCCTTGTCAGGGTTCAGTTTCCTTGGTGAAGTTTTACCAAGTAATGGCTTCTTTCTTCAGTCCCCTGGGGTAGTTCCATGTTACTGTGCAAGCCAGATTGCCTACTGTGACCACAAAAGGGTCAAGTTCCTAAATTTACCTCCTTGAGTTTGAAGAATTTGTATATATTGATGTCTTTGACTTTTTTTCCTCAATGGTTGTGCATCCTTTTAGAAATAAAACCTGAAAAATAAGTTTTAATTGCAAAGTTTGAGATAAGCTCTGCTAAACAGAAAAACAAACAAGCAAATGAACAGATTGTTCAGCCTCACCATTTCTTTTCAAGTGCATAAAGTGAGGTCACAGGATTAGATCAGACTCATATATAGAATATTGAGGCTCACTGGCCACTGTACACAAAAGCTGAAAAAGAAAAGGAGAATTATTCAGACTCTACTGCACTGCTGCACCTTCTGGTGGCATCTCTCAAGCCTGTGTGCCTCCAAACCTAAGAGGGAAAACTGGCTTAATAATGTTGTGCTCTCTAATTAGAGAATTGTGAATAATGCTGGTCATAAAAGTAGCGACGTAAAAGGGTAAGAAAACTGCTTCCCCATAATAAAAAATCTCTCCACTGGGGTCACACTGAGGTTTTATGGAGTGACAAGGAAATCAGGCTGAGTAATGTATTGTTAACTGGCTGTTCCTCTGATCCTGAAATGTCTTCTCCACTCAGGTATATAATTCTAGCTTGTTAGGGCAGCAGCATGACAGTACAAAGGACTGGGATGGATGTCTGAGCATTGTAAGCATAACTTTTAGATGCTCTGAGTCAGAATTTTATAATCAGATAGCAGAGCTAAGCAAATAGTTATGTTCTATGTCTTCCCAAAAAAAAAAAAAAAAATAATAAAAGGAAAGTCTGAGGTAGCTCTAGATACAGGGAGCCTCTGCAAAGCTCTTCTGAGTTTTGAAAATGTATGACTGGAATTATCTTCTGTTTTGGTTTGGGTTGGGTTTTTTGTCTCATGTTCCTCAAAATCTGATCAAACAAACATTAAAGATGATCTGAATTTACATGGGGGGAAAAAAAGCACATACTTCCGCCATTATCTCCTTTTCTGCTTCCTTATAAATCCAAACTGGAGAGCATCCAATTTCTCATCTCAACTGCCTCTGGAATTGAAAGAGAGCCTGAATAGAGGAGGAGATGAGCTGCTTTAAATGCTTTTTCATAGTTCTTGTCAGTGCTATGAAAGCTTCATTAAAAGCTGCAGCTTGCTTGTTTTCCAACTCTTCGAAAGTAATAAGCATATAATTGTGCTGAAAACTTGGGAGGAGTGTAGCACTGTGAGCCATTATGGCATCATTTATTTCAAGGTCCTTTTGCATTTTCTTGGGAATCAGAGACCTCTGTCATTCAGAACTGAAGGAGACTCAGAAGAAATCTTTTCTTTTTTAAGAGGACATTGAAAATTTGCAGTGTCTATATGTCCACACAAATTACTTCTTCGTGGCCTATTGACTGTCAGTACGTGTTGTGTGGCATAACAATTATTTTGCCTTTTTTTTGTTGTTGTTTTCTTAACCTACATTCAAAATGTGTCAGCAGCTCCAGTGCTCGCTGCTAACACACAAGGAGCCCTTTTGCCTTTATTTTGATTTGTTGAGATGGAGAAACGTGAGTAATGCTGAAGAAAATTTGTGATGCCAGAATATATTACAGCCTATTCTGAAAAATTCAGCTGCAGTGCTAAGTGCCACACATGCTATAAATGATTACATAGGCTTCCTTCTAATATCTGCTGGGGTGCAAAACAATACTGCCTGCAGATGATGAGAACTGCTCTTCTGAAACAGCTGGAAGGGATCTCAGACTGCTAGATGCATGCATTTCATAACACTGAGGATGGCAACAGCTTCCAAAGCTCTTAAATCACCCCCAAAAAATGATTGCTCCTTCAGTTTCAAAAATCAGCTTCATGGATTCATCAAATTCAATCCAGTCTGGCATTTAGAATCACAGAATCATGGCAGGCCCTGCTAAAAAGTTTGTCCTCATCTTTTTTATAGGCTCCCTTTATGCATCAAAAGGCCTCAATAAGGTCTTCCCAGAATGTGTGTTTCTGTAGAATATATTTTCCCTGCAATATGTTCCCTGGCCATGTTTTCTTGTCTTCTTTCAGTCTGTAGCATTAATTACCCCATGTAAAGATCACAGCACCCAAATAGTCATTCTGAATCTCTCTTCCATCTTCTTGTTTCTAGTTTACAGCTGGGATCCCAGTGAAATAACTCCCTTCTAGTTTATAATGAAAGAGAATGGATTCATATCTCATAAAAACTATGAATTTTAAGTGGTTGCTTTTTTTCCACAGAATCTTGATAGCCTCCATTTTCAGGCTTTCCCCAAGCTGTCTCCACACCAGCATCCAGAAATAAGAAAGTATATTTACATTTGCTCATTTTCTTTTCACCAGTTGAAAAAAAAAAACAAAAAACCAAAACAAATGGGTATTCCAGAATAATAAAAGTAAAACCCGTAGCGAGGTCAAACATAAACTGCAGTGCCCACTGAACCAGTGGATATTTCCTAGCACATTAAATAAAGATGGGTAGAGCTGGTGGAAAGTCATTGCTTTACTTTATTCTTCTCTCTTTTTTTTTTTTTATCAATAAAAATCTTGCTGCACAAAAGCTGGCTTTGGGATTTTGTTCTCTGATTGAGGGGCTTGCCCGATAGAGAGGAAAGAAGATTAACAGCAAGTGAAGCAATGACATTTACACCACAGGTTTTACCCTAACTCAGAAAAATACCAAATCTTGCTGTGGAATTGAGGATGGACAGTGTTCAGTACATTGAGCTACATATCCTCCTTCTTTCTTCTCCTGAATTCCTAATTTTCAAGCCAGAAATTCCCCAAAAGGAGTAAGGACTTGAGATCCTTGAAGTAAATCCCAAATTTATGACCTGCTCTACTCAATCAACAGGCTGTCCAGCCACAAAGGACAACACAGCTGGAGAGGGAGTCTGGAAATGGATTCCTGAACACAGATGTGGCTCTTTTTAAAAACAAAACAAAACAATACAGGCTGCATCTTCCCCATTTTGTGCTTAATTTCAAGAACCAGAGAGGAAATGAGTGAAATGTTTGCTTTGCTCTCTCTGTGCCACAATATATGAGTTTTCATCAAAACCCTCAAATATTTTCAGGTAGAGTAATCTCTAGACACTCCAGGCAGCAATTAACATTGTCTGGGTTTGTAAACACATTCTCCCCATGCCTGTCATATACAAATATTATTTTCAGGGTCTCTGGAAAAGCTGTGATTACTTTTCCCAGAGTCACAGAGCTGACAGGGCGAGGCAACCTTACCAAATGGTTTGGTGTTGCTGTTGGGATCCAGGACATTTTGCTAATGAGCAGCACTGGAGGCTGAGCTGATTAAGTTTCTCACTTCCCACTAAATGGAGGAAGAGAGGAGAAGGATGCTCCTACCCTGAAAGGCTGACATCCTTTTCTTCCCTTTCCCAGACAAAATTCCATGAAGAGCCTTGAAGTTCTGGCTGGTTTTCTCCATTCCCTCATGGCTGACCTATAAGTAGAGGGACAAGAAGAAAAAAAAACAATTAAAAAAAACCTCTCCAGCCCATAATCATAAGCTTATCCTTTCTATTTATTTTCCATTATGGATAGCAATTTGCAAGTTGGTTTTTTTTTTTTTGCTAATTGCACCAGAGAAGGCTCTGATGCTAAAGAAGTACTTAGGCTTTATCCTTAAATATTTATTAGTACAAGAAGCAACGTACCAGAGTGTTCTGCTTTTGTGTCACATCCCATTTGCTTGTGTAGGTACAACCTGTAGGCAGCTGTTACACCTAAGAAACAAATCAGTCAGAGAGCTGAGAGGCACTAAAGCAAACCAGCCCTTTGCCAAGGATATGCACAGCTTTCTAAAGAGCCTGGCACATTTCTGCTTTGTGCTTTGCATTTTTACTGCATTTCATGGGCTCAGCAGCTTGCAGTGCAGGAACTGAATGTGGCTTCGTGTCACTTCAGGTGGCTGGGATGCTTGGGTGATATATGTGTAATTTTATGTAATTTTTTTTTTCCCAAGGTGTGTGGGCAGGATCTTTTTTGTTCCATGTATTACCTTGCAAATCTATGTGAATTAAACAATTATAGAAGTTAGCACTTCAAAGACAAAGAAAGGGAAAAAGAAAGGAGGAAGAAAGCTGATAGGATAGAGCAGTACAGAAAAAAAAAAGGGTTTATAAGTGCCCTCAGGCCTAGCTAAGGTCTAAACCCTTTTAATGTTCTGTGGCCCATCCTGCAGTGAGAGTGGCATCCACTGCTTCAATATGAAATACTCTGAAAAAAGGAAATCAAGTGACTCAAACCCCTCTGCCTCAGACAAGTCAGTGGTGGCCTATTTTCAGGATTATTGAAAGAAAGAAAAAAAAAAATTATTCTGCCTGGCATTTTCCTCTTGCAAAGCTGCTGCTTTCTGGAAGTTTTAGGAGCCCTCACTCAACAGTGCAGAAGGCAGCACCAAAACCTGGAATTAATATGATGAAATCATTGTCTGTGGGCAAAGCCAAGCCAGGTGATAGCTCCATCAGGGAGGCTTCTGCATGCAGCAGTGTGAAAACCCTGAAAGAAATGGAGCTGATTAAGGTGAGCCAGAGGCAATTGAGCCACCAGCTCCTCTGGAGCCAAGCAAGGAGTGGAAAACAGTTCAGCAATGCTCCATCCTTAGCAGTGAGCTCCTCTGAGCTTCATTACTGCCACGGTGGTAATGAGGAGACCCAGAAGTGCAGGGCATGTTCTGAGCAGCCACCTTGTCCCTCAGTCCAGCTTCCAGATGCTGGGTCTCAGCCTCAGGAGCTGAAACAAACACGGGGGATGAGGGGAAGTCAGAGAGTCCTATGAGCTGTCAAGAAGAGAAAGTGTCCCCAGGAGATGACTGGCAGCTGAACAGAGCAGATGAGACAGTAGAAACATAAAAATGGAGACAAAGAGAGGGGGAGCCAGCTCATCCTTCTGTGAACTATCTGTGCTCTAATTCTGCCTAGGAAGAGGAGGGAAATAGGAGCAGAGCAAATTGCCATTTTAGTTCAGACTTCAAGGTTTGGGCAGAGAATTATCCCAAGGATTATGGAAGAGATCTTACAAAGGATGTGAAAAAGGAAAGCAGCACTTTTATGGCACTCCTGCAGGTGGTGTGAACCTTAATGCCACCATCCTTTCATGCACAGAGATAACATCCTAGAGATGTCTGCAAGAATCTCCACAGTTTCAGATTAGCCTTGAGAATTTCCTCTTGGCCCAGGGCTCTGTCTCACTGAGGAACAGCATCTGGTGTGTGTGTTGGGAGACCCACACATCCAACTTGCTCCTTAAGTCTGGGGAGGCTTTGTTCCAGTCCTCCTTGGACTTGGCCCAGGCAGTGCTGAAGATGAGTTTCCCTTGAGCTCACTGCAGTGGTTCCTGTCCTCTGGTGCCTCTCCAGGATTCCTCCACGAATGCCAAAATCATAGAATCCTAGAATGGGCTGGGTTGGAAGGGAGCTCAGAGCTCATCAAGTCCAACCCTTGATCCACTCCCCCCGTGGTTCCCAGTTCCACTGAGTGCCACATCCAGGCTCTTTTGAAATAGCTCCAGGGATGGAGAATCCACCCCTTCCCTGGGCAGCCCATTCCAATGGCTGAGCACCCTCTCAGTAAAGAAATTCTTTCTCATGTCCAACCTAAACCTCCCCTGGCACAATTTAAGACCGTGCCCTCTTGTCTTGCAACCAAACTGCTCAGGGGCATCTGTGGATATATGAAAACTGCTTGACCAGTGATATCCTGGCCAACAATCAATTACCCTGGCACAGCACATGCTGAATACCTGCTGATGGGTTCATGGGCTCCATAACACCAGCTCTGGGGACCCAGAAATACCCAAAGCCATCTTGACTTTTATGACTAAGCCATTTATGACTCTCCTTTGCAAACACACAATGCTTGGGAAGGCCTTTAGATGCACCTAACCAGCAGAGCATCACAGTCAGGCTGCCCCTTCATGTCTCAGTCCTATATAATCCCATCTAACAGCTGCTTTTTGGACACCCTTTTTGCTTCACATTACCAGAGAACATGAACTGAGCACCTCATTTCTTCCCATCCTCAGAGGCTGGAGCCTGTGTCCAAGATTTTGGCACTAAGGTGCAGGGAGTTTGATTCCAGTGCGTGATTCCCAGGCTCCCTTGTGTGCCCTGTCTGGGAGAATTTCCAAGCTGCAGCAGTTCCAGGATTTACCATGTGCAATGGCAAAAGAAATGTTGCCTACAGAAACCAGGAGCTTCCAGGATCCCTCTGCTGCGGGGGTGGCTGTGTCTGCTGGAATTTGAGTTTGCAGCTCCAGACCCAGCAGGGTGAAAAAGTAACTAAAACAAAGTACAGAGCAAAGCAAGCTGGGATTTGATGACTTTGTGAGTAATTTTTCTTACCCAGGCAGAGGTCGTTGCAGTTATAAATGCAAAGGAAATGGAAATGTGTGAAAAGCCCCAGAAAAAATGGCAAAAGAGGGGTTAAAGTAATGTGACATCTTTTATTTGCTACAGAAGATGGAGACCAAATGATATACAGAGAAGGTGAGAGGTTGATGAAAACAGAACTGGAACAATAAAATAATGAGGCAAAATATCCTGGCCAACATCAATTTCAAAAGCTTCTAAAAGGCACATCCAGAATTACTTTATTGTCCTCACTCAAGAACCCAGAGGATAAAGTGAGGATGTCAGCAATGTCCCTTGTCCTCTGTCACACACAAGGGATCCTGACCAGACCATTTGGGCACACACATTTCAGTACCTGAGGCTGAGACTGAGCAGGTGAAAGCAACTCTGAGAGAGATTTGGCCAACTCCTTCTCTTTCTGAAGGTTTTTTCATTTTTGTATTGAATTTCATCACATCGATTTCCTACAGCTGTGCCACTTCTATCTGGGCCTTCTTTACAACATCATTTCAGCTTAGTTTCATCCTCAGGTTTTAATTGGTTCACTTGAGAGATTTTAATCAAAACCAAGTCTTTAAAAGAAAAAATGCCTGTGCACATTTGAACAACTTATTTTGGGAGAGGAGGAGACAGAAAGCTCAGAGCAGTGCTGGTCACAGTCCTCCCCAGAGGTAGCAGAATACAAGCAACACCAGTTTTCATTTTTTAAGGTGAGATATTTTTAGTATCATTTTTTAAGGTGGGATATATTTGTTATATTTTGCTAACTATATTTTTTTAATGGATTGATTAAACATATCATCTGTATTTTTGCATACCTCTAGAGTATGGATTAGTTTCAAAGAAAAAATAAGTGATTAATTACTAAAAAAATGTGATGCCATGAGTTCAGAGGTTCATCATCTCCATACATGCAGTTAGAATGCCCACCAAGATAATTTCATTAATACATCAGTATTGTTTTATTTCCCTTAGTTTTCAGTGCTAATTTTAAAGCAAAGATGGGGCCTTGACTGAATTATTGCAAAAATCAGAGCACTTAAAGCCCACTATATATGAAGTGATTTATACCTCTATGAAGGCTTTAACACTGAGAGAGAAGCCTACATTTATCCTTCATTTATTCATTTATTCTTCAGCATTTGATGCTTCTAAAAAAAAAAGTCTGATGGGAAAAAAAAAATGTGGCACTGAAGATTGCACTTTCCAGTGTATGTATTTGGCTAAAATAAAAATTTAAAAAATCATCTTTGCATGCTTTTCAGCAAGGGAAAAGTTTGGTTTTTCCCTACTCCTAATTTTTGGGTTAAATTTTATAGGGGATTGAGAAGAGGAGGCTCATATGTCTGGGATTTAGAAAATGCTGCAAACTGGCAATCAGCTTTTCTGTGCTGAGGCATAGAGAAGAAAAGGCAGGTTTATAAGGGAAAAGTCCTTATAAATTGTAGTGTCATCTGGGCAGAAGTCTTACTTGGAACTTTGCTTCTAGGTGATTTGGGGGGGAGCTGAAAAGGAAAGGAATCAGAAGTTATTTGCCCCAGCTGAGATATTTAGGGAAATCTAATTGGCACAAATTGCTCTGTGGTGACCCAGCTGGGGCAGCTTTAGGTAGCTGGTATTCAAGACTTTGGGAGTTGTATTGCTATTTGCATATCAAAAGCTGTAATTTTCCTTGGAAATGAATGGAAGACTCTGCCTGAACCCACCTGATTCTGATTTTCTCTCATAAAACTCTCCAGCCATTGGCCTTCTCCATAACTCTTCCTCAGGCTGGGCACTTCCCCTGACTTAGGGCAACGACTTTGAGGGGAAAAAAAAAAAAAAAAAAAAGGCAAACCTCTTCCTCCATTTCTGTCAACCTTCAGCTTTGTCTGCTTACTGTCTTGCTCCTCCTCAACTTTTAAAAATTATGTTTTGTTCCATGATGACAGCTCAGCAAGCATTTCTGTGCAAGCTCAGAAGGTGACTACTCCTCTCTTGAAACAGAAGGTCCTCTTATTTAGAAGCTGCAGATTTTAAGGGAAAGAATAAATGCAGATTTATTTCCCTTTACCTTTCTGGCTTCTTGGGTAGTAGTTTAGAGGATGGTTCACTGTTTTAAAAAATGATAATTACATCCAAATTCCATTAGTTGAGTCCGTGAGTATGTTCTTTTGTGGCTAATTCTGTCTTTCCACCTCTGCAAGATTAATCTCTCTAAAAAATTAGAGAAAGAAGCCATGCATCTTTTCAGATGATCTATTTATTACACTGAGGAAGCAACTAGGATACCAGAGCCTCTGATAAATTTCTTGCTCATCTTCCAGTGGTTTAATATTGTTGGCTTTTTTATTCCCAGCTGCACACATGTGAGGTTATTCAGTGATCTTGCAGAAAACTGCAATATTTACAGTTGTCATGTTCATACCTATGGATAAACCAGCCAAATCCACTCTTTGTCAATGAAGTGTTGGGGATGGGGAGAGGAGCAGCCATAACCCAAAAAGAGAAATTAAATAAGGTTATTTTTGGTAGAGCATCCTTTCTGGATGTTTTCCTGCCATGAGCTGCACTTGAAATGGAACTCTCCTCACTCTGCTCTAACACAAAGTATCCACTGAGCACTGGGAGGACTCAGTCCCTGGAGGGTGTTTGATTACACATCTGGGGTGATGCCTGCTCGTGCTCCAGCAGTTGGTGGTCTTGACCTTCTAGAACCTACTAATGAGATTTCCCTTCTCCTGTTGTCTTTGGCAAATAAATTGCTATCATCATTTTCCCAGATTAGGGGAAAAAAAAACCAACAAACCAACCTGCAAACAGAACATCTGCTTTTGATTAAACACATGCAGAGATTTAGTAACACCTCCCCATTAATCAAAATTAAACTTTGCTTTTCAGCTCTTTTAGTTAGCCAAACAATTGTTGTAAAGATCTGGTTTTTTCTTCTATAGAGCAATGGTTAAAAATTTACAGAGGGGGAGTGATGTGGTTGGGGAAGGAGCTGGAAACATTAAAGGCTTTTTTCCCTGTATATTCCCTCACTTGTGCAATACATTTTGGTTTAATATTCAAAATGGGTGACTCCCTGTTTGAGATAACCTGGCTAGGGCTGAATGGCTCAAAAACCCAACACTTCTAGAGGTCCATTGCTGCCAGAATTACTCAGCTCATTGCTCAGGAATGATTTGCTGCCTGCAGGAGCAAATAGAAAACTGATTCAGGAGCCTTGGGAAGAATTCCCAATTTCCCTTGGGGGGAAAGAGCTGAAGGAGAGTTTTCCATCTCCAACTGTTCTAAGTTTTGCCAATAGAGGCAAAGTTGACAAGGCCTTAAATATTAAAGTGGTAGAACGTCCCAAAATATAAGGTCAAAATGGGCTAATTAGGTAACAATTAATTTTTGAGTGACCTCTAGTGGTGCTTTCACACTTTACCTTCAGATAGCAGGGATCTCTCTCAGTAAGTTCAGGTTCTGCATTTAACAGCACTTCCCCAGCAACAGGGTCAACAACCAGTCTGTAACTAGATGGGGAGGCCCCATCACAGGTTTGTTTTCCTAAGAAAAGTCCTGATAACTTGGTACAGAAAACCGAAGTTCTTTATGTATCCCTTTCTGCTAAAATCATTTATTATTACACCAGGAAGAGCAGTGGACTGGAACCCAGCCCATGATCCAAGCTTTAAATCCATCACCTGTGGTTTTCCTACCTGCACCACTGATAGCAAAGCCAGAGCAGGACTGCAGTGGTGGCTGAGGCTCACCCCTTACAGATATCAAACAGATCAAAAAAATGAGGGATTTGCCATTTTGAATAAGGTGCTACAGCTCTAAGAGCTGCCTGGGCTTTCAGGTGATACAAAACTAGTTCTTATCACCAGCTGAGAATGATCCAGCAGTGGGTCAGCTGGGTGTGCTTTGCTGAAATGCCATTTTCCAGGCTGCCCATCCATTGGGAAGGCAGGACAGTAATTAGCAGGTTGGTCATCACAAGCACAGTGAGCTGCAGCAGTGGTGGTTTTTTTTGTTTGTTTTCTGAGTCTCTGTCTCAGCATTCCCACCCACCTGGGATTTTTCCACTGAAGATACCCAGATACCTCATCCCAAAAGCATAGCTGGTGGCCAAAGGGGACTTGGAGGTCACCTCTTCTGATGAGACATATGACCAGGCTCCTGGCTGGATTGACTGCAAGAAAATAATAAAAAAAAATAATAATCCCATGAGGTGGTTTATAAAATGTGGCAGAATGAGCCCAGGGTCAAGTCTGACTCTCCAAGGAAGATGTGCATATGCATGTTAATAGTTGTACAGCTCCAGGCTGGGTGGGGAGAAGCTGCAGACAGACAGACAGACAGACAGAGTACTCCTCTGGCCACCCTAGGGATCTTTTAGAATTGCCTTCCAAGCCAGCAGCTTCCTTGCAGCCAAACCTGCTCCCCCCAGGAGAGATAAGTAGAGATTTAATCACAGAAAAATCAGAGTATTTGGTGGAGATGATGGGAGTGACCTCTGAGGCTCCCTGCCTGCTGGGGTCTAATTGCAGGAGGTGAGGCTTCATGCTCAGTACAAGTTTCAATTAAATGAGGCAGATCTTATTTTTTCAAATGCTCCATAACACCATCCAGGTACTCTATTAATCCCCTTAACTTCTCCTAAACTCTTAACTTGAGCTGAATTTTGAAGCACTTCCCAAGCAGAAACGCTCAGTGTTTGTTCTGTAAAAGTAAAGAGCAGTAAAGCACATCTTGTGTGAGGCAAGACTTCAAAATCAACAAGCAAGTAATCATAGACTGTAAAGATTTACTGTCTGCACTATTGCAATCCCACAACCCCAGGAAAAGTCACAGTAAAATAGATGGGTTAGTTCTGATGTGAAGATTTGCAGACTTGAAATTTGCTCAGGTACTGACACTGCCTTCAAAACACATCAATAAATATTCAAATGCCTTCCTCGAAACACACCACCTCATACCAGGGTGTGTGACCTGTCATTTAGATGTTAATTTTTATGAGTGGTCTTGAATTATTGTGTTACATAGGAAAGCCACTTTTTATTTGCATTCCCTATAAGCAGCACCTCTTGATCAAGATTTTTATCAAAACATAACTGACTGACAGTTTCCTTCACTAAAAATATTTAAGTCCAAAACCAGTGTTAGAATATATGACATAATTATTTTCTCTAATGGGAAAACTTTCACTTTGATAGCTGTCTGAAATTACTGCTCCCTTAAAGGCAAATGCTTCAGTGTACTAAAGATCTGAAAATTGGCTGATTAGTGGTATAAATCTTGAGCAGGGAGGGCAAGGAGAGCTTGTATTTGGTCCATTATTTAATTCATCATTGAACACTTGCAAGTATTTAATCCTCTCTTTGCTTATTCAGGTTTTCTTTGTCATGCATGTGTTATGGGCTGAATCTTTTTGTTTCTCCTTTAATAAAAAAAAAACCTTCTAGCCCTTTTACATCATGAATACCAGAGATACCCAAATAGTCCTCTATGGATGATGCAAGAAGTTTTACTAAATACCAGAAAAATTCTTATTTTGAACCTTCTTCAGGTGAAAGGATTTCTGTAATTAAATCTGGCTCTGTAGCCAAAAAGGTCACAGTACTTTATTTAAAAAATACATGTATTAATTCTCAATTATTTTCTAAAAATAATCATGTTTGGTTTTAATATCAGTGCTGTTATTCACTGCCTTGACCCTAGCACAAAGTTGTGATGTTTTCATAGAATCCTAGAATGGGCTGGGTTGGAAGGGACCTCAGAGCTCATCAAGTCCAACCCTTGCTCCACTCCCCCCGTGGTTCCCAGCCCATGGCACTGAGTGCCACATCCAGGCTCTTTTGAAATAGCTCCAGGGATGGAGAATCCACCCCTTCCCTGGGCAGCCCATTCCAATGGCTGATCCCCCTCTCCAGAAAGAAATTCTTTCTCATGGCCAACCTAAACCTCCCCTGGCACAACTTGAGCCCTCTTGTGCCCTCTTGTCTTGCTGAGAGTTGCCTGGGAAAAGAGCCCAACCCCCCCTGGCTCCAACCTCCTTTCAGGGAGTTGGAGAGAGTGATGAGGTCTCCCCTGAGCCTCCTCTTCTCCAGCCTCAACACCCCCAGCTCTCTCAGCCTCTCCTCATAGGATCTGTGCTCCAGTCCCTTCCCCAGCCCAGTTGCCTCCTTTGGACCTGCTCCAGCACCTCAATCTCCTTCCTGAGCTGAGGGGCCCAGAACTGGACACAGGACTCAAGCTGTGGCCTCCCCAGGGCTGAGCACAGGGGCAGAATCCCTTCCCTGGACCTGCTGGCCATGCTCTTCCTGAGCCAGCCCAGGATGCCATTGGCCTTCTTGGCCACCTGGGCACACTGCTGCCTCCTCTTCAGCTTCCTGGCAATCCAGACTCCCAGCTCCCTTTCTGCCACTCTGTGCTCTGTGGAGCTCCCCATGGGGTTGTTGTGTTGAACCTCATCCCGTTGGGATCAGCCCAACTCTCCAGTCTGTCCAGGTCCCTCTGCAGAGCCCTCCTGCCTTCCAGCTGATCCACACTTCCCCCCAGCTTGGTGTCATCTGTGAATTTGCTGATGATGGACTCAATCCCCTCATCTAAATCATCACTAAAGATATCAAACAGCACTGGGCCCAACACTGATCCCTGGGGGACACCACGGCCGCCATTTTGATGCAGCACCGTTCAGCACCACTCTCTGGGCCCGGCCCTCCAGCCAGTTCCTAACCCTTTGTCCTTTGGACAAAGTCCCCGTGGCTTTATGGCAGTATAAAAGTAAGTAATTTGAGCTCTTCCTCAAGGATCTTACTGCTCTGGAAAGACTTTTAATTTTATTTTCCTTGCAGTCAGTGGGTAACTTTGGTGTGAGATGTGTGAGTCTGCTCTTCAGCAGCTTTGTGGGCATCTGCTCCTTTTTTACTCTCTCCAGCAGAGTGTGGGAAACACACACAGGAGCTGATGGAAACACTTCAGATGAAGTTTTGGTGTGTGGGGCAAGGCTCTGAGAGCCAGATTTACCTGTCCCAGGAGACTGAGTCATGAAGAACCTGGGCAATGCTTTAGCTTTCAAAAAAAAAAAAAAGAAAAAAAAGTCTCCCCACCTACCAAATCCATCCTCTGGGCATCAAGCCAAGGGAGAGCAGTCATGGTGTGAGTGCATCTCTTGAAACAAGTCGTTTTTATCAACATAAATCAGAAGTGATGGCCCAGGAGTCAGATTAAAGATGATATTAGAGCACAGTGGAAAAAAATAGGATTTTTTTTATAGTCACTCTGACCTAATCTCTTGCTGCTTGGGTAACACAGAGGTGAAGATGGAAATCTGGCATTACATTAAGGGGGAGAAAAGCTGTTCTAACTCACAACTGTATTTATTTGCTGGTTTTAGAAGGACCTAATCCAAATCTCTTCCTTTTACCCGGGTTATGATTTAAGCTTGCAATGCTATGGAAGCTGAAACTCTGGTTTGCATTAGGAGCCAAAATGATCACTTTCCAGGATATAAAGTGCAGCTTTGGAGCTGTATCTTCACAAAGATCACCTCTATCTTCTGCATCTTTTGTGGGGGTTTGGTTGGGGGTTTTTAATTATTATTTCATCAGAAAAATAGGAAAAAAAAAAAAAAAAAAAAAAAAAAAGAGGGAAGAATTTCCTGATAAATTAAAAGAAAGAAAGGCTTTGAAACCACCTTATTCTTGAATAGTATTTTATGCAAATGCTGTCAAAAATACAGCTGTACAGAGGAAATTTTCCTCCTTGGTAAAGCTGCATTTTTAAGATTTATGCTGCAAAGCTCAAAGTCTGGGGCTTTATGCAAGGCACCGAGATGGATTCTGATGCCTCCCGTGTCAACCACGAGTTCCTCAACAGAAGAATTTAAATCCCATCTCGGCCAGCAGCTCCAAACTGGGAATTTTTGGCACCCTTGAAATGACTCCGCTCGTTGTTATGGTAATTCTGTGAAAAAGGCTCTCGGAAATCAATTTGTTGCTCGCCTCTAATTCCCCAAACTGAGAGAGAAGCTGCTGGGTGTTGGGTAGATGGAGGAACTCTCACTGGAGATGCTGTTGAGCTCATTTTGAAGCCTGCAAAAAAAAAAAAATGTGCCAGAGTTTAAAAATCAATGGGCTTGATTGCACCATGCCCGGAGGGTGAGAGGGAGGGGAGATGCTAATGGGAAGCATCTCAAAGGTGATCTCACAGCAGTTTTTGCCTAAATTGGGATTTTCTAAGTAATGGCCATCCCGCTGCTGCAGGATGTGTAGAGAGGAAATGCTCGGTGCCTACAGATGGGAGCTGCTCAACTACTTAAAAATAAAAAAAATGAGCAAAACTTGGAGCTCGGTTAGAAAATAACATTATGATGCCAATGGGGAAAGAAAGAGTCAAAGTTGAGTTTGTCCAGCCCCCAAAAAAAGTGCTGAAGGAAAAGTGTTAGGAATATTTATATTTGTTAAGGGTGGAATTGTACCAAACACAGGCAAAGAAATTGTGGAAAAGCAATAGCAGGGATTGGGAGAGTGGGAATGGTTTTACATGGGAAGTCAGGGCCTGAGCTGCATTCAGTGCCCATTAAATATCCCCAAACCAGAGGATTTATTTAGGAAACTGGCAGAGGGTGTAGAGTTTTCCAAACTGCACTTGTCCCAAGCCTGGCAGCAACATGGGAATCAAAATAATAATAAAAAAATACTAATTTTGACTGAACTCACCCATCCATGCTTATAGAAGTATGAAAGATTACCCTGGGGGGGGAGCCAGTTACCTGCAGGATTTCAAAGGAGAATGCACTGAGTCCTGTAGAGAATAAATAGTATTTTCTGGGGGTTGCATGACATGCTAATACCTGGGAGGAATTCAGAAGAGTATTTACAAAACCTTGAGGAAATTCCAAGGCATTACACAGCTATGCTTTAAAGGCAACAAATACAAGATTGTGGGTGTGGGATTTTTTTTTTTCCCCTTCTCCATAAAACCAGCTTACTTGCCTCTGTTGCAGGTGTAAAGGCTTTAAAATAGGAGAGAAAAACTGGAGTATGCACAAGAACCTCAGTATTGCCCAATTTATGGCTTTTATATATATATATATATGGATGTTAAATATTTCTTTGGAAGTTGCAAATTATCACTGCCAATTAAGCTGATGTCTTTCCTGAGATAAGATACATAAAATAGATGTGATGGAACAGTAAAATAAGATTTTTGGTGGTTGACAACAAAAAAATCCAACAGCTCTAACTTGGCACCCTTTAACGTTACCCAGAACAGCCTTAAAATACAATTTCCTGAAGAAAAAAGGGCTATTGCCTCATAAGAATATAGGAGCAAAAAGTTCTCAGTCATTTGTCTTTTAGATCATTCCCAAAATCTGAAACTGTGTCTACATTTTTAAGAGACTTGCAGTCTCTTTAGGAATTAATAAACCCTATGAGCATCTATTTAAAAAAATAGTCTCAATGCTGAGTGTAAACTATTAATAAAATAAAAAATAGAAGGGTGATTAATTTATGTGGGTTTGGAAGTAGGAAGTTTTAGGGGCCTCAACCTTTTTATTTTATTTACAGTAATTTCTATAATTCCTTGTAGACCATCAGAAATCCATCAGTAACATCCTTCCTTCCTAATTCAGCCAGAGACAGGGCAAAAAACATGATTTTCTGGAAAGAAATCTGACTTTCTGCATCGTTTTGGGTCAACCACATCAGAGGAGCCATTAAGGACATGGCTCAGTAGTTATGGTGTTGGTCAGAGGTTGGACTGGATCATCTTGGAGGTCTCTTCCAACCTAAAATATTCTGTGATTCTGTGATCCAAGCTTCAGGACATCATGGAGCAGCATTCCCTGAGCAGCAGGGGCTGTTTTCCTGCAGAGATTTTTAGCAGGAGCACCAATTTTGTGAAAATCTTCACCAGCAGAATCTTACAAGTAGGAAACTTAGAAGTGGCTCTTGGTGACAAGCTTTGGCCAAAGCTTCTGAGCCCTCTGGAGCCTCCAAGAGCAAGGGGAGGAGTTGCTGCCAGTGTCTCCAGACTGGGAATTTTCTGCTGGTGGCCTGGACATGCCACAACCTCCTCTGCCAGCCTCTCCCAAGGGAAGAAAACCCATAAACCCTGGAAAATTCATGTTCATTTCAACCTTGGCTCTATCCAAGTCCAGCTGCAGAGAGGCAGCTTTGGTCGTGTCCATCCCTTCCCCAAACTGAAGGGAAAAGGATCCGATGTCTTTTAATTCAATCCTGAGGTCTGTGCCTCCAGCTCAGTGCCAGGGAGGAAAAGAAAACATTACTGTCCTGTTAATTGCTTCTCTGTGACACAATGCACTTCACAGGCACTTTAGTCTCAAGTGTATTTTAGCAAGGAAAACCCCGTATTCCTGATTTTAAAATCCCCTCTTTCCAGTAACACAGATTCAATTCCCTAGAACACAATAAAAAAAAAAAAAAGTAATGTGAATTAGTCGGAGGTTTGGTTGGGATTTTTTTCCTTGTTGTTGCTGTTATTTAGGTTTCTTTTAAAGCTTCAGGACATCATGGAGCAGCATTCCCTGAGCAGCAGGGGCTGTTTTCCTGCAGAGATTTTTAGCAGGAGCACCAATTTTGTGAAAATCTTCACCAGCAGAATCATACAAGTAGAAGTGGCTCTTGGTGACAAGCTTTGGCCAAAGCTTCTGAGCTTCTGGAGCCTCCAAGAGCAAGGGGAGGAGTTGCTGCCAGTGTCTCCAGACTGGGAATTTTCTGCTGGTGGCCTGGACATGCCACAACCTCCTCTGCCAGCCTCTCCCAAGGGAGGAAAACCCATAAACCCTGGAAAATTCATGTTCATTTCAACCTTGGCTCTATCCAAGTCCAGCTGCAGAGAGGCAGTTTTGGTCGTGTCCATCCCTTCCCCAAACTGAAGGGAAAAGGATCCGATGTCTTTTAACTCAATCCTGAGGTCTGTGCCTTCAGCTCAGTGCCAGGGAGGAAAAGAAAACATTATTGTCCTGTTAATTGCTTCTCTGTGACACAATGCACTTCACAGGCACTTTAGTCTCAAGTGTATTTTAGCAAGGAAAACCCCGTATTCCTGATTTTAAAATCCCCTCTTTCCAGTAACAGAGATTCATCAATTCCCTAGAACAGAATTAAAAAAAAAAAAAAAAAAAGAATGTGAATTAGTCGGGGGTTTGCTTGGGATTTTTTTCCTTGTTGTTGCTGTTATTTTGGTTTTGTTTTAAAGTCCTCTTTTAATGAGGTGTTTAGTTTAGCACATTTGGCTCCTCCAAATTACCTCAAGGGGATTCATATGTTAAGGAATGACACAGCTGTTGTTTGTGAAACCAGCCTAGCACAAGCAGAGCATGTTGTGCAAAGATTTAAATGCTCTGTTGGAGAGGTCACTGCACTCCTTTGTCTGCTGTCAGTTATTAATAACGAGCCTGCTCCTTCATTTTATACACTAATTTATTTATTTTATTTTTTTTTTTTTTACACTGTCAAATACGTTCTGGGTTGGGTTGGGTTGGGGTGGTATCGACTGCCTGGGTCGAGACAGGAAAATTGCAATGAAAGGATGACCTGATTTTCTGCAGTTGGTGACACATTTTGGGGTGGGGAATGTTGGCAAGGGACTTCCAGGCTCTGGTGGTGGCCTGAAGATGCCATATTGTGCAGAGATAACATTTAAAATGGCAATTGTTTTATAAACATGCCCTGGTAGGCTTCAAAAGCTTTAATTCTGAATTTTTAAAATTAGGCAGGCATTGCTCTTGGCAAGCAATAAACTGTTTTCACTTTAGAGATGTCACTTTACATGTAAGGAAATTAATAAGTTTGGGGGGGGGGGGAATAATCCTGTTTGGTAATAAGGGCAAAGACCCTTTCTCTTATTTCAATTAAAGTGCCCAATTAAAATCAAGAGGCCTCATTGTTGAACAAAAACCTGGATTTTAAAGGGCCTTTATGTGCTAAATGAGGAATCCCTGCTCTCAGCACCTCATGGGGAGCGGGGTTGGCCTAGTGATGTGCTGGCAACACTGCTGGTCCTGGAGCCTTCCTGGCACTGGCAGAGCCCGTGGGCAGCAGGTTGTCCCCAGGACGTGGGCTGGCGACTCCTCACACACCACACGTTTCCTATCACTGCCTCATAGATCATCTCAGGCCTCGGGTTTGGTTGCCTTCTTCTGCCTTCTTCCTGAAAATCAGTTCCATGATTAATCATTAACATCAGAGCAACCTCTGCTGGCTGGAGGAGACAGAGCTCTTAGCAGCATCTGATATTAAGAGGATTTTGATGTGTCTGGTGCTCAGTCCAGGGTTTTTTGTTGGGTTTTTTTTTTTCCTCCCTCGAAGTCTTTAGGTATATGAAATGATGTTTTCCCTAGAATTTCTGGAGAATATAAAATAGAATCATAGAATCATAGAATGGCTGGGTTGGAAGGGACCTCAGAGCTCATCAAGTCCAACCCTTGCTCCACTCCCCCCGTGGTTCCCAGCCCATGGCACTGAGTGCCACATCCAGGCTCTTTTGAAATAGCTCCAGGGATGGAGAATCCACCCCTTCCCTGGGCAGCCCATTCCAATGCCTGAGCACCCTCTCCAGAAAGAAATTCTTTCTCATGGCCAACCTAAACCTCCCCTGGCACAACCTGAGACCTCTTGTGCCCTCTTGTCTTGCTGAGAGTTGCCTGGGAAAAGAGCCCAACCCCCCCCCTGGCTCCAACCTCCTTTCAGGGAGTTGGAGAGAGTGATGAGGTCTCCCCTGAGCCTCCTCTTCTCCAGCCTCAACACCCCCAGCTCCCTCAGCCTCTCCTCAGAGGATCTGTGCTCCAGTCCCTTCCCCAGCCCAGTTGCCTCCTTTGGACCTGCTCCAGCACCTCAATCTCCTTCCTGAGCTGAGGGGCCCAGAACTGGACACAGGACTCAAGCTGTGGCCTCCCCAGGGCTGAGCACAGGGGCAGAATCCCTTCCCTGGACCTGCTGGCCACGCTGTTCCTGAGCCAGCCCAGGATGCCATTGGCCTTCTTGGCCACCTGGGCACACTGCTGCCTCCTCTTCAGCTTCCTGGCAATCCAGACTCCCAGCTCCCTTTCTGCCACTCTGTGCCCAGCCTGGAGCTCCCCATGGGGTTGTTGTGGCCAAAGTGCAGGACCTGGCACTTGGCCTTGTTGAACCTCATCCTGTTCATAGAGGCACAAGGGGCACTTGGCTAATATTAAGCACTCCATGTTGATGCTCTCCAGCTCAGCCACTGCTGCCACAGCAAATGCAAATGGGATGCAACTTTCTTCTACACAAAGCAAGGGGCTTCATCCAGGCCTCCATGGTCTGGTTCCAGAAACACAATCAGGCTCAGGCTGGGGAATAAAGCCTTTGCCTTGCTGAAAACACAGCTTACCAACTATTTTCAAGGTGTTTTTTTAGTAAACTGAGTTTTCAGAAACATTTGATGTTGTTGGAAGAGCCCTGCTAAATAGAAAGCAGTCCATGTTAGGTTAAAATATTAAAATGTTTTATTAATATCATAGTTCTGCTGTTTTACAGGTGGGAAACTGAGGCACAGAGTGTTTCTAAGATCTGGTTCTCTAAGATCTGGGTCTCTCTGGTTAATTGCCTTGGAAATAACATTGGTGATCAGTGCAAGCTCACAGCTCTTTGGAGCACTGTTTGTGGGACACTCTCCATCCTGTGCCAAGGCAACCACCTGAGAAGGATGGTTGGGATGACAGCTAATGTCACCTGCACTGTTTGCTCCTTGAGTGGTCATCTGTCCCCAAGGAAGGGGCTTCAAATCAGCTGCTCATTTAGCACGGGCTATTGAAAGCCATCTGTGCACCAGCCTTTGACTGAAGCAGGTGATCTGGATGCAAACTGATCAGCTGAATTGCTGAAATTCTATTTATCCCTTCGAGTTTGTGAGCCCCTCTTCTGAATCTTCACTGGACAGGGATGTCCAGGAAGCTGGAGGGAGGTTTTTTTATTTATTTTTTTTTATTTTATTTATGATTGCTAACTCTGTGTGAGGGAAATACACCAAATGCAGCATGCAGGCTCTTAGTAGGACATGAGGAGTACTCAGCCCAAAGATATTTGTAACACAGTGAATAAGAGGCCCTTTTCCCTTGCTCAGCATGGAGCTGGACTGACTGCCAAGGGGAAGTGAAGTCACCTGCCATTTCAGGCTCTCTTCTCTCAAAAGGTTGAGTTTTCCTGTGGATCTGGAGTTGTCACATATGTTCCCCAGGAAATAGGTGAGAGACCCAATGCTTCTGGAGGATGGGGAGCTGGGAATTGCATTTCCCCCACCATTCAGCTGCACCATTTGGTGTTCAGCTGAGGAGAAACCCTCTCTTCCAGAGGACAACTCTTGTCCCCACTGTGACTTTGCAGCTCTGGCAGCTTTATGGCTCTCTCCTAGGACTTGTCAGGCCTTTCCACAGGGGATGGGGTTGGTAAGGGATGAGAAAAAAAACACAATTTCAGGACCTCCAAATACTTTACCTTGCTCATTTATGGATTCCTCAAAATGTGTATGTTTACAGGGATTAGAGGTTCAGGAGAGGATGGACACTGGGGGTTGACTAGAATTCCTAAAAGTAGCAACCCCTACCCAAGAGAGAATGATTTCCTATAAATATTTAAGTCAGAAAATCAGAGGGTTCTATGAAATAATTACAATTTTCTAGTTATTTCTAATGGAAAAGCTAGCAAAAAGCTAATGAGATCTGGAGGCATAAAAAGTCCTGCAGAAAGAAACTTTGTAAAGTCTTTCAGGAGAGCAGAGACCAAGTGACAGAGGTGCAGTCATCCCACTTGTGGGATTTCACACAGCAGCTGACACACACAAACCTTTCCCATTTACATGAACCAGCACTGACTTTCTGAGATGGTTGTTAGACCCTTGTGTTCAAGCACTAACAGCTCACCCATGCCTCCCCACTGTCATTTCTGATAAAAACCCCAACATTTTCTTATAGCAAAATGCACTTTTCGTGCAATAATTTAATTGCATTTTTCTTCCTCTTTTTTCTTTTCTTTTTCTTTTCCTTTCTTTTCCCTTTTCTTCTTTTCTTTTCTTTTTTCTTTTCTCTCTTCTCTTCTCTTCTCTTCTCTTCTCTTCTCTTCTCTTCTCTTCTCTTCTCTTCTCTTCTCTTCTCTTCTCTTCTCTTCTCTTCTCTTCTCTTCTCTTCTCTCTTTTCCTTGTCCCTTTTCCTTTTTCATTTTCTGTTTACTTTCCCCTTTCCCCTTCCCCCCTTTCCCCTTCCTTTCCCTTTCCTTTTTCTTTTCTTTCTTCTCTTCTCTTTTCTCTTCTCTTCTCTTCTCTTCTCTCCTCTCCTCTCCTCTCCTCTCCTCTCCTCTCCTCTCCTCTCCTCTCCTCTCCTCTCCTCTCCTCTCCTCTCCTCTCCTCTCCTCTCCTCTCCTCTCCTCTCCTCTCCTCTCCTCTCCTCTCCTCTCCTCTCTTCTCTTCTCTTCTCTTCTCTTCTCTTCTCTTCTCTTCTCTTCTCTTCTCTTCTCTTCTCTTCTCTTCTCTTCCCTTCCCTTCCCTTCCCTTCCCTTCCCTTCCCTTCCCTTCCCTTCCCTTCCCTTCCCTTCCCTTCCCTTCCCTTCCCTTCCCTTCCCTTCCCTTCCCTTCCCTTCCCTTCCCTTCCCTTCCCTTCCCTTCCCTTCTCTTCTTCTCTTCTTCCTCTTTTTTTTTCTTTTCTTTTTTTAAGAGCTCTGAAACTATCCCACGAAAAGTTTCACAAATTGCCAGAGTAACTTTTGCTGACACTCTCATTCCTTCTCATCTCTGAATGAACCCAGCTGACACCTTTGGTAGAATAAAGCAGGGATTTCCCAGGCTCTGCTTCAACCCTGAGCTTCACTCCTACACCTCGGTGTTACCTCGGGCTTTTGATGCAGCCCAGGTGTGAGATGCTGTTGGGTCTGAGCTGCAGGACCAAACC